>NC_140778.1:111894507-112494507 GCF_044657685.1 Stegodyphus dumicola | reverse complement strand
ATATTCTGAGGTATGCATTTCATTAAAAAAGGTAAATTTCCATACGATTCAGTTTTGATTCCTATCGAATTTAATGATCTTACTTGTACGTTACAGGTGTCATATAAGTCTCTCAAAGCATTAATATCATTAGAACTTCGGACAGGTCATAAATTTAAGAGTTTATGCATGTAAGAATTAATAAGGAGATCTTTTCGAGCATATCTGTCTGTAAGAATTTTAAAAGCTCCGTCGTAGTTTTCTGCCGATAAAGAAAAACCTTCTATCATTTTTAAAGCTGCACCGCCTAACAGGCTAAGCAACTAATTAAACTTATCCACTTTAGATAGTTTTTCGTTTTGATTTATTGCCGTGTCAAAAGAATTGTAAAATGTTCGCCACACTTCAGCGTTTCCATAAAATTTATCAATCATAATCTTCGGCAATTTAACATTATAATCAAAACCTTTATCGACACCAGAAATTGTTACTATCATTAGTACTATCATTATCATTATCGAATTGTTACTATCATTAGAAGAACCATTAGAAACTAGCGAATTATTGCTATTTCTTTTTTTCTTTCAATAATTTTGTGCCTCTAAAGCTCCATTTCGCAATCTTTTCTTCGTATTCTAGTGCAGTTTCGATTTCGGTTACAATGTCATTAACATCGGTCAAAGATTTAATTTTTTCATCTAACGCTCTCAAAGAAATAGCTTTTAATATTTCCAGTGATTCTTCGAGGTCTTCAAGGTTACCGGCTGCAATTAATGATTGAATAGAATTTGTTACTTTAGTAATTTTGGTTGAGCGAATAACTTTTCGTTCTTTCTTAGATTTCGTTAGCTCTTCAGCCATTTTTGTAACCTTGAATTTCACTTTACCACAAAATAAATTGAACAAAGTACTTCTCACCTTTCTGCAGATTCACTTACGCGTCTACCGTGAATTTTGAAGAATGACATAACCTCCTTTTCTGACACCACTGTCATAGTCTGCTTCTTCGGCGTGTGATACAGCGGGTTACCTTCGTTACTTCGCTACTAACTACTCACTAACTACTCTTCTGTAGTAAGTCATATGAGAGAGAGAGAGGGGGGGAGCTGCAGGTCGTTGGGCTAAAACTGCGCATGCGTGGTCATCACGTCATGACAGTTGCATTTTCAATGTCGAGCAGTGTGTATACGAGCAAGCACCTCTTAGAAAGTTCTCCAGGGTGCAACACTCTCCTAATGCAGAATGCGGATATCATTCGAATGCTTTGCCGTAATCAAATAAACCATAGCAATATAGTAATAATATATAATACCATAATTTAAGTATATTTTAAAATTTCAGTTTACATTTTACTTTGTTCTAAAATTTAATATTTCCCTATCTTTTATTTGTAAATTCTTGTAAAATTTTATCTAGGATATGATTTTTTCTTCTAATCTTTAATTTTAAATTATATAAATATAAACTCTGTAATATGCATAAGATGTAAGATCTTTTTAAATTTCGAGTTATTAAAGTGTGCTTGATTTTTTAAGAATAAAATTTTAAATTTGTTTATTAATAGGCAGCTGAACCAAAAATTGTCAGTTTAACTTGAAGATTTCACAGGAAAAGTAGTATAACTATTTAATGAATTTCATTCAAACTTTTCTGATTAACTATTTCATGTAAGTAAAAGATATTTCCTATATTACAGAATTTCAGTATCGATCAGTATTATTAATATTGAATTACACAATCATGCGATAATTTCGCAGTAAGACCATCATCCAGGGTTTTATACATTCCAACCGGAATAGTTGTTACGACGCTGACTGCCGTACCGAAGGACCCGGGTTCGAATCCCGAGAAAATATCAATGTTTGTAAATGAATATTGTACCTGCGGCACGAGAGCATTGCAAATATTCGCGCGAGCGGAGAGTACTCTCTATAGGTTGAATCTAGTGGAAGATTGAAGGGAGACCGTCCGACAGGTCTTTCCCGGTTAGTCCCGCTCAAAATTAAGCACCGAACTGAGCAAAGTCGTAGAGTCACCTGTATGGTGTCAATGATTCTAGCCAAACACAGGTGCAATCTTGAATTCTTGCCACGATGGCTTTCGTGGGCTTGATCTGATTCTGACAAGCGAGATTAGTAACAACAACAACTATTTTATGACAACAAATCGTCGTTTGAGATTTGTGTTTTATTTTCGATCATAAATAACAAGATTGGCTGTTGGATTTTTACGAAACCTGCTTTGTGATTACTCTTAAATAGTTGTGAGGGGCACTATTTCTTCACTCTGATAACTTTTCAAGAAAATCTGTGATGCCCCTTTACTAACATTTAAGCAAATGAATGCAGCACATACCGGTCGGACTGTCGGGAACAAGTTACTTTCGGTAATACCATGGATTTTCAAAAATATATTTACGGTTTAAGATTATACTTATCATGAAAAAACCTTATAACCATTAGTGTTTCCCTATACTCTCGCGCTATATAAGTTTTAAACTTTCAGAACATTGCACACCAAATCCTACGCTCAACTGGAAGGAGGAGGGGGGGGAGGAAATCAAACTGCTTTGCATAGTTTAGTCAGAGCGGTGGATTTTGTTTAAAATGAGGTTTGCTGTTTTATTTTTTCATGGTACTGTTCAGCGCAAAGCCATTTAGAAATTGATTTAGAAAATTTGAATAAATGCGTGTGTGTTGAGGTTTCAACATTTGAAACAATTTTTAAAAACTTCTGTAATCTCTATTTAAGCATGCATTCGTTGAGATTTCACTCAAGATAGCTGTTCTGAAGCTCCGCAGAAAGGTGTTGTCAATTAAAATATTTCAATAACAATTTAGGCTTTTTGTTAAACTTTCAAATCTTAAAACGTATTGTAAGTCTAACGTGAAAGGTATTTATATAGATTTGTTAGCAAAGTTCGTACATTGTATCTTCATGAAAATCGGTCCTATATCTTTCTGCGATTCGACCTGGATCAAACTACCAGTGTTCATCAGTTTTAAAACTCTGCTGCTGGTGGGTTCGCTTCTATAAGCAAAAAAAAGATAAAATTTTTAATTTTCCACCTACTCTAATAATACACGAAACTGCACATTTACCCTAGCAAATAATCAAACGGACCGAAAGCATACTCGGACACTCCCTTGAATACAGGCATTCAGCAGTCACAGCAAACGGACTCTTATCTGTTTGATGATTTAAGCAACAAATGCAAGCATTTAGCCACCCAGGACCGCACTGAAACAAGATATTTTATTTCGGGATATAATTTTGAATATAAGTGCTAACTTATGAGCTTCGAAATAAGCAAATCAGATTACTTGCGTATATTTCATTGACAATTCTCCGGTCTTCTGAAAGAAATTTTTGAACTCCCCTTCTAAGAGAGAAATGTACGCATTTGACTGCGATATTTCTAATTTGCTTAATGCGTACTTTATATAAGAAAGCGCATCGCAGATGTATAAAATGTAAATGAATCTCTTATTTACTTGATTAATTCGGCGAGCCGTCACTGCCTAATACTAATGACTGCTGATGACAAGAAATAACTTAAAAACATACTTAAGTGATTATATAACATTATGAACTTGCGATTTTTGAATATAGGGATGGAGAAGGAGAATTAATTTTAAATTTTACTTGACATTTTACGCATAAAATTTCATTGTAAATGTTGATTGTAATTACAACAAATTATAAAGTTGAGATACTATTCGACATTAAATTTGGGAAACTAATACTTTAATGTCTGGTTCGAACGAATTGGTTGAAATTCTCAGGGACTTCTGAAGACGTTTATCCGTTGTTCTGGTTCTAACTTTACTCTTAGTTTGCTTCCCTATTGAAAATATTTCCTCACACACATACATACTGCCGAATAGTCATGACAAAGAATAACGCGTGACTATGCTTTGAGGTATAATTATATCTTCCTAGGCATAATTTATAAAATCCAACAAAGACATGATATCAATTTTTCCTTAAATTGAATATCAGATAGCAAATCTGTCCATTATATTTGAAGATTTGTTGAAAATACCAATATCGATTGTAAGAAGAATAGAAAGATACAAATTTTTTTATTTGTTTGTAGAGACATTAGGCATTTTTGAAGCAGCAGTTGTGACAAAATGAGCAATGCCCGGTATATTTCACAAGTGCACATCAGCGTAGCCACTGAGGGAGGGTTTCTAAAATGGACCAATGAGCTTCTGTTGTTCTTGCGACGCTAAATCTTCTTGCATGTGAGCGTATGTTGTTTACGTTTTATTTTACATTTGTGTCGCAGTTATAAATGTGTGGTGTAATAGCAGAAAATCTCAAATGTGCTTTCGTTTCATGAGTTTAATTAATCGCTGACAGTTCCCTTTCGAGATTTTTATCACGCATTAATATTTGGATTGATGTTCGCGGCATATTATCGCTCTTTACATTCAGAAAATAACTCAAGCTTCAGTTAGCCTCGGATATTATGCATTTACTAACACCTGTGGATCAAGAGAATTCAAGTTTATAGTTTTTTTTTTTAAATTTTTTATTGAGCTGGGAGTGTTACAATGAATCTAATGTTTTCTTATTTCAGTGCTTGCATTCTTTTGATTTTTGAAGTGTAAGGTTCAGAATACATATTGTGTAAAACCTGATTATATCCATTGTTAACATTAAAAATTATATGTAAATAAATTGAATATATTCTTCATAAATAAGATAAATTCATTCTGTTTGATGAGTATTTCTTGTGCAGCCAGTACATTTTAAGAGTGAGCAGTTATTAAATGGGAAATTAAACACACTAAATGTATACGAATGCAAATTAGTAAAGTTCACTTTAATGATTCTGCATTAGCAATTATTATAAAACATCTTTTTCATATAAACTGCAATAAAAAGTGCTGACTTCTTTTTACATATATAAAATTGGTGTAAATATTTTTCTCATATGCATAGTTTTATGTAAAGATAGCGTTTTGGTTCAGATGTTTATTACATATTTCTTTCTTCATGTTATTTACCACTTATTAAGTAACATTTCACATGGATATTTTTGCGGAGTTTCCAACATGCATTTATATTTATTTCAAATTCTTTCAACCAGGTAATGAAATCTTCACATTTTCTAATATTTGATCTAACTTCGCACTGAAAAATTTCAGAAGAAATCGCCGATGATTTAATTATTTTCCTTCGTTGCAGAAGATTGTGTGGCAAAATATTTTCAGCCATCTTGCTTAAATCTTAAAGCACACGAAAAGTCATGTAACATGACAGAAATAGTAGTAGATACCCATTGGTCCATCCTAGAAGCCACTCTCTCGGTGACTACATAGATATGCACTTGTGGAATATGCCGCCGAGACTCGAACCACGGAACTCTCGAATAGACGCCGAGAATGCTGACCACTACACCTCGAAGGCATGCTAAGGTGGTGGAAGAAATACCTTATATACCCCCCTTTTAAAGGGTGAGTGGGGATGATGGGACCAAATCCTGGTGGTGGAAAATTATCATCCTCCACCTTTTTAGTTCGGTCGTCACTGTAGGATCGTTAGGTATATTTTTAAAGCAGGAGAGATGAAAAATTAACAATGCCCTCGCCAGGACTCGAACTACGGATCTCTCGAATGCGCGCCGAGCGTGCTAACCACTACACTACGAAGGCATGCTAAGAAGGCGGGAGAAATACCTTATATCTTTTCCGTAAATCTTGAAATTTATTTTCATTTTCGTGTAAAAAATGAAAAAGAAAGGCTGCATATTTCTTCCCATTTTAACAGTTACGTTTGTCAAACGTGTTGATATGTAAATAATTATATGCGTTTAATTGGGAATGCTGAGCGCAATTGTAGAGTACGTCATCGGGAATGGGCGTTGATATTTTCCTTCCGCTTCGCTTACGTCTCATTTATACTTGCTTTGGTCCATAAAGTTGGACGCCCTTCTTTTGGTCCTTCGTTATTGACGCTGTTTTTGAGTGGGAACCTATGCACCTCCTATTGGACCATGTCCATATCAGGGTGATATGGCTTCATTTTAAATTCCAGCTGCCCATAATTCTAATGTAATCTTTAAAATAAGTTGAACTAAAGGATAATCTAACAAATAAAAGAACAATTTTACAGGGGAAAAAGTTCCAAATTCTCTCCGAAGCAATTTGAAATGTCAGGAGAGTTCCTAAGTTTTCGCAAATTGAATTTTTTTAATGGCTACCAAGTGAATTAACAAATTTCAGATATACTTGTACTTATTTTTTTATTCCCGTTACACATGGTGCCTAATGATTCATGTTTTAATATATTTATAAGTTATATTAACTAAATTTACGGGAATAATATATTTCCCAGTCGTTCTACTCCAGTCTGAGCCATAAAGTGATCAAACATTATCTTAATTTTGAATCACAGAAATTAAACTCTACTTACCTTAACTGTGATCAATCTTTACTTTAGTTTTGGATAACAAAAATTGTGTTGAATGCTTAAACGAACTCCATAATTTTATACATACTTAGACATATGTCTACGTCCATTTTGTGCGACCCATTGCTTTTTCAAAAAATTCGAGTCTAAGCAGAACGTTTACTTCGACTCCCTGCGAGTGAAGTAGTCTATTAGAAGACGTATCTGTCCATTTGCTGACGAATAAAAGGCTAAGCATTCTTTTAGCAAATTAAAGATGTAAATCTTGTGATATAAATAAAAATTTCTTCGAAGCATATCGTTACTGCTGAAAGTAATTGAGCTTTTTAAATAACAATAAACATTCCTTTATGTCCAGTTGAAAGCTTGCGTTGAAACAATAAAACTAATTTTAAATTTCGAAAGCGGGATAAAAGAATTTCACATTTAGAAAGTTTGCGACAACTATTTATATGTTTCACTTACATTTACATTTACATTTTTATGTCTGTTTGTTTCACACAACACTTACATTTTGATGTAAGCAATTCTTTATTGTCGCCACAATTTTTGCTCAGATCAGAAAGTTTGAACTATTTAAAAAACAAATGGCACCTAAACTACATGCATTTAAACTACGCGCGGCAAAAGTTAGAATTTAACTCGGTAATGGGTGTTCGACACTACCTCAGTAAAAGTTAGTTAATACTAAATCCATTGAAGGGCCAAAAAAATAGTTGCACTGTTAACTGGTAAGCTACGCAAGAGTAGTGTAAACCTATAATATGTTAAACTTTCAGTAAAACTTGGTGTTTATAATACTTCAAATTTAATTGTAAGCGAGAGTAACCTCATCATTTGTGTTGTATTTTCCGTTATAAACCACAGGAATGGCTTAATCACTTTTTATTTGAATTTTCACCGAACTTACTTTGCCATTGCATTTAGTAGTTGTTAAATTGATTAATACTTGAAAAGGTTAGGATAATTTTCAATTTTAACCCGTTATGTTGTGTGTTCACAGTTTTTTTTTTTTTTTTTTCATTGTAAAAAGGTTTACCCAATTCAAGTGAACATTGTTTGTAATTAGACTTCTTTACATTATCTGCTATTTGAAGTTAAAAATAGAATATAAATTCCGAGATGATGATACAACATATTAGACTGAAACTTTTTTTAAAATTAGCATTTCATAGGATGTAAAAACACGAAGCCTAAAAGCTAGTGGTCTTAATCTAGAGGCCGTTGGTATAATTTTCGCCACCAGCGAATACATTTTCCGTTCAGTTAATTCGCATTATTATGGCATTAATTATTATCACAATGACTTGTAGAAATTTTAACTTTTAAATGGTTTTACGTCCTCTTTCACATTAGTTTGATTATCATTAAAAATTAACATTCTGCAAAATATGCACCTTATTCAAAGATTACAAATCATGCAATAAGATCACAAGTAGAGCTATAAATCTTATTTAAACATATGAAGCCACCTGTTTGATTATTGTATGACCTAGCTTTTCGTTAGCTTGTATAATGATGATTCAAGTTTCAGTGTTTTTCCAGTATTAAATCGGTGCGCACATTGATTACAGACATGCAGTTTAAAAAAATAATATTTAAAGAAGAAAAGCGTTGTAAGAAAATGCAGATCAGCTTTTCTTTCACAGTGTGACTTAATTTTTCATTCCTATTTGAGTTACCTAAATAATGTCTGACTTGTAGCGATTAATATTAAAATATGAAATCTAAATGTCTCTGTTTCTATAAAATGCATTATATTGTCGTTCATTACTTTTGGTCGATATCAGCATTTATCTCTGATAACATATTAAGGAAGTCTGTGATAACCCTTTACTAGCTTTTAAACAAATGAATGCAGCTTATACAAGTTGGGCTCTCAAATACTTCGTAAATTGTGTTCTTAAAATTATTAAAAATGTTTCGTATTTCTTTATGAAATGCGCCTGACACGGAAACAGGTTTCCATTCGATGATGCCATAGTTATTATTAATGTATTTACAGTTTGAGTTTAGAATTATTATGAAAAAATGCAACCAATTCGCTACTCACTAGTTTTCTCATATAGCCTTGCACTTTATGTAATTTAAAATTATAGATAGGTGCGAGGACCAACAAATACTGCATTTTTCTATCAAAATACAGCTTTGCCTATAAGAGGCAGAGCGGTGGTTTTCGAATGAAATATCTTACATCTATTGCATTGCTTTGTGCTTAAAATTGTTTCCTCGGTTGTTATTCACCGCAAGTACTTTCAGGAAGTTAGTTTAGATATCTGTTTTAGAACGTGCGCGTCAATGGTTCTGCTCTTGATATAAATTTGAGAGAATTTTAAAGAAAGTCTAAAAGTTCTTTTCTAAAGACTCATTCTCACTATTAAGCATAAATTGACATACTTCAAGCAAAACAAAATTAAGAAATTAGCAGTTTCAAGATTTTAAAATATTGCAAAAAACGCATTTAGGCTTTAGGGAAAGGGGCAGCAATTATTATAATATTATACTCTCTTTAATACAAGCATTCAGAAGCTATATTATAGAGACTATCTGTTTGACGCTTTAATCCAGAGGAGTCTAGCTTCCCTGGTCCACACCGGAAGAAGAGATATTTTTGGACTAAACAAATAATTCCTAATATCAGTAGCTACTCATGACCTCTCAAATAAGCAAATCACATACTATTAGCATAGGTTTACTTAAAAATTCTCGGATTTTTTCTGGTTTGACTGCTGAAAGAAATTTTTTAAATTCCCCTATAAGCGATAAATTTACGGGGTTGACTGCATTATTTCAAATTTGCACAATATGTACTGTATATAAGAAATCGCATAAATAGAAAATTTAAGTGAATCAGGGATTTACATGACTTATCTGGCGACGAAGCACTGCCGTACTCTAAGGACGGATGATGACAAAAGTAGCTTAAAAATATATTAAAATAATTAAAATTTTTTATTAATTTATGATTTTTTAATGTAATGATAGGAAAATAGAATAATGTTTGACATTTTACTTTACAATTTAAAAATAAAATTTAATTGACAATTTGTTTGTCCTTGCAAGAAATAAAGTTTATGTAATTTTCCCTTTAAATTTGTGAATATCTGGTTTGATTGAAGTGTTTGCATTTCTTAGGGAGTTCTCAAGACGTTCGTTCTGTTCTCTGGTTCTGATTTCCCTCTTAGTATGCTTTACTATTGAAAATATTTTTTTTATCAAATATACTAGCTTCCAAATAATGATGATGATAAATAACATATGACTATGAGGCATATTTACTTCTCGTTAGGCATGATTTATAAAATTCCAGTCAAAGGACATCATCAGTTTTCTCTGATCTGAAAGTCAAATAGCAATTCTGTGTATTCTGTTGAAAATTTGCTGGCAATATCTATATCGACTGTAAATAGAGTCGCAAATGTGCATAAAATATTTTTTTCCGAAAGTAATGAAATGCATTTTCATATTTTTGTGTCAAACCAAAAAAGAAATTCTGCCTATTTCTTCCCATTTTTAAGGCTGTGTGTGCCCACACGATTGAAATGCAAATAAATATGTGCATTTATTTGGGCTTCCTTTAATCTCCCCATTCAGCACGCGATTTATTTCATTCCATATCGAAGCGACAAACAGAACTTTGTGCGTGTTGAAGGCCAATCCTGAATCTCGATCGCAAACGTAAAATATGTTAACGGGGGCGGGTTCTTGTTACATCTCTGACGCTTCTTCGTTCGCTTCTTGGGTCGAACTGATACTTGCTTTGGGCCGCGCGCTTTGGTCAGAGACTCGACTTATTGTTATTTACCATCAATTAAGACTTTTTAGGACTTTTATTCACTTTGTGATCGCCCTGGAAATTTTCGAAAGGGAGAAAATTAATTCAGAATGTTGTCGCGACCCACAGTTTCAATACCACTGTTTTAAATGTTAACAGATTCATAAAGTAGATTCATAATGCAGTTATTGTATTCGCATTCTGATGTAAAATATAAATTAAAATTTCCGATTTACTTTTAATAAAAGTAAAAATTCTGGGGGATAAAGGAACTTTAGTTTCGGGTAATAAACTTAAATTAAATTAGGATACGAAGAGTGCATTTGTATTTTCAAATAAATACGATTCTGAAGTTTGGCAGTTTTGAATGAATGGAACTTGAATGAAAATTTGCAAAGCTGTGAATGAAAATTCATTTTTGCTTTAATGATTTTTTTAAAAAGTCATTTATGTACATTCATAGTCATCTATTCTTAGAATATTTTAATTGCACCATTAGGTTTACTTTTAAAACAGATTAAAAAAGAAAAAGATTAAAACCCATTGTAAACCTGAAAATGTTACGTTAGAGGATTTTAAAATTTTGGTTGAATTTAAAAAGTTCAGAATTGAAAGCCTCCATTTTCTACTGTTCTAAACCCATAATACGAATGAAACACTAATCATTTAAGCAAACATTCTAGAATTAGATGCCGTCGAAGCAATCTTACGTGACTCGCGGATATATTTTCCGTTCAGTTAATTAGCTTTTTTTTAATGGCAGATTGTGAAGAATTACAAATGTAACCCAGTCTATTAATCTATATAAGGCCGGATGTGGTGGTCTCTTTACTATGGAGGCACCTAATAGGTGGGCCACCATCGCCTTTCCTATGAGGGGACGGACAGTTACAACCATGCCCTCTCCGGGATTCGAACCCAAGCCCTTCGGTATCGCAGTCAGCTTCCCTGCCCACTATACCGACTGGGCGGCGTTAATTAGCAATATTAGAACATTAATTTTTATGACAAGAAATCGAGAAAATTTTAAGATTTTGATTGTTTTCAGCCCAGTTTCACATTATTTTGATTACCATTAAAAACGAACATGATTAAGGCCTCTGAAAATTTGCAAACTCTGACATAAATCCAAATTAAATACTTGAAGATACAGATTTGATTATTAATATAAATCGGCATTACAATCGTTGTTAGAATGAATACCTTGTTTTCTTGGTACTTACGTATTATCGCAACCAGATTGGCGCTATTTGTAAGTTTGAGTAAAAAAGTAAGAATAAAAAGAAAATGTTCATTTATTAATTACAGATAATTTTAATACAGTTTTTTATATTATTTTGTTTTAAAATATAAAATACCAATTAAACCCTTCCGGTTTCGAATTTGAATAAGTTGCAGAATTATTTTTTCGGCGGAAATCTTTTGGCTATTGCTTTTAGCACTGATTGAAAACCGTATTCGCCATAACCATGTACACGTCGACTTATTTTTACTTAAAAAAACATCCCAGAATTGCACAAAAATGGCATTGCGCACACTCTTGTCTTTATCCATGTACACTGCTATTTTCTTATAAATTACAAAAATTTGCACGAAAATGCAGAAAATTTTGTGAATCTCCACATGCTCTTTTTACAAAACTACGTATAACACGTAGGGTTGCCGTAAGTAGGGTCGCCAAATTTGGCAATTTATGCGAATTTTGGCCTGGTTGCGTTAATACGTAAGTACCGTTTTCTTATTCAATGTTTTACTTTAAATGCAGCTTGTATATTGATAACTGAAGTCTCAGGGAACTTCGAACATTAAATTAGTGCTCACATTGATTACAGCCGTGTTGATTAAGAAATCATCTTGCAACAAAACGCAGATTAATTTTTTTCACAGTCAGAATCAATTGTACGTCCTTAGTTAAATCACGTAAATGATGTCAGATTTGTAGAGGTTTATATAAAAATATTAACATTTAGACTCGGTTGTGCAAAAAATCTCACCTTGTTTTTTATTTATAAAGAAATGCACGATATTCTCCTTCATTGCTTTCGATCAGTATTTTATTTATCTGTGATAACTTTTTGAGGAAATCCGTGATAATGATTTACTAATTTTTAAACAGATGAATGCATCTTACGCATTTTGGACTGACAAGTATTTCGGAAATTTAGTTTTTCGAATTTCAAAATTCTTCTCTACTGTTTAAGTAGTAATTCCCAGTAACCTAAAATTATCAAACTGTGGGTATATAAACTAAATTATAAACTGTGGGTATTGTGGTGAGAAATCCGTCACTGAGTTCTCGAGCCGCGTGAACGTGAGTATGAGTAAAGCGGGGACGCTTAATGATCTGTTGTAAGAATTTTGTGGAAAAATTTGTGTGGAACAAAACACACATCACTCTGAGAGAACAAGTCTAAATTATTATGTGTCAGCCAAAATATCTGTATGTGAAACGTCGAAGGAGTATTTTATTCATTTCTGTAAGCATTTATTTACTTGTACACCAACGAATTTCTGTCTAAAACTCTCCACAGCTTTAATATTTAATTATTGGCACTTCTTGCAGACGTAAATAAGATCTAATCAGAAAATAACGCACAATCTGAATCAGATTTCAAAATTACCTTCATGAAAGCTTACGATGAGAACAAACTGAAGAAACAACTTAAACACAAAACAATACAATAGACAGTAGTATATTTTATTCCAAAGACACCAGTCTGACACAAATAGGCAAAGCACTTTCTTAAAACATAATCTGAAACTATTTTGGCACATCGCAGTACATCATGAATTTAAAATACATAAAGCGCAAGAGAATATGAGAAAACTATTGAGTAACAAATGGTTTATAATTTTAATCATAATATTTATAATCTCAAACAATAAATTATTATTTTAAATATCGATGGCATCATCGAATGAAAACCTCTTTCCATGTGAGACGAATTTCATTAAGAAACTTTAATTTTTTTTAAAAATTTTAAGAATGCAATTTCTAAAGAATTTGACAGCGCAGCCTGTATAAGTTTCATTGATTTGTTTAAAAGTTAGCGAATGGTTCTACCAGATTTTCTTTAAAAGTTATCAGAAATAAATGCTGATATTACTCAATGAACGAAAAAAATCATACAATTTTTTTGAACGAAGAATTTGTGAGATTTTCTGAACGACCAATTCTTAGCTTTAATATTTTAATGCTATTAATCTCCACAAGTGTGGCATCATTTACGTGACTGAAGTAGGTACGAAAAATTGGTTCACATTCTGAAAAAAAATTATCTTAATATTCTAACAAGGTATTTTTTTTTATTTTCTTAACAACATGTCATACAGGCTAAGAGTATGTAAAAAGCTAAAAGCTAAAAGTAGTAAAAAGTAATATATAATTATGAAAACAAAATATTCTAACAACGATTACAATGATAGGCCATATAAATAATCAAGTCGATAGCTCCATTCAGAGCCATAATAATTCTAATTAAGTGAATGGAAAATGTTACCGGTGGTCGTGTAAAATTTCTCCAAAGGCTTCTTTCAGGATTCGTGTTTTTCCGTCCTATGAAATGCTAATTCTTAACAAAGTTTCGGTTTCTTACGTTGTATCATCTGATCGGAAATCACATTCTTCTTGTTAACTTGAGATAGCGCAAACCGTACGGTAACCTAATTTGCAAACTGTATTCGCTTGAGTTGGGTAAACTTTATTACAATGCAAAATAATCTGTGAACACACAACCTAAAGTGTACCTAAAATCTCTAAATTATAAAACACACAACCTAAAAAATCTAAATTATCTTAACTTTTTTAAACATTACTTAAGTTAACAAATATTTAACTGTAATCACAAAAGAAATGTGGTGAAAATCCAAAGAAAATGATTACTTCATTCTTGAGGTTTATTACCGAAAATACAACACAAATCAAAAACGCTGACTTGTTGTATTAAAAGTAGTATGACAAGGATGAGGCTGTTTTCTCTTGTAGTTAAATTTCAATTTAAAAAAGCGTAGTGGCGAACACTCCACTAGCCAAGCTATACTGTTACCTTAAATTTATGTAACTTTTTGATTTGAGCAAACATTCTGGCGTAAGTAAAGAAAGATGGCAGACATGAAAATGTAAGAGTTAGTAAAACTTATGAATAGTTGTCGCAAACTTCCTAAATGCGAAATTCTTTTATGATCGTCTGAAACTCGGAATTAAATTTAATTTTTTATTCCAAAGTTGCAGCTGTAAATAAACGAATGTTTTTTGTTATTTAAAATCCTCAAGGACTTAAATTAGTCAATATAAGCTTGGAGCAAATATTTATCTCCACGACAAGAGTTACATTTTTAATTTTCTAATAGAAGGCTTAGCTTTAATTTGTCGACAACCGAACATCGCCTTCTATCAGACTTCACTCGCAGGCAATCGAAGTAATCGTTCTAATTAGACTCCAGTTATTCAAAAGGTAATGTGTCGCAGAATAAACTTTATAAAACTTCCTGGTGTTAAATATGTTTTTAGTACTTATATAAAGTAAACAAAAGATAATGTTAACCATATAACATCACCAATGTGGCAATTTGAATTATTTTAAACTTTTATTTTAAATCAAAACACCAGAATGTTTTAGTCATCGTTATGTACTAAAACATCAATTTGTTCATTAGTTCAAATAGTACTAGGCTACTGGAATTTGCATTCTGTTTAACATCATAAGTTAAGATTTTAAGCAACCAGTTATGGCGCATGTTAGATGTGAAATTTCATTATGATTTCGAACCAATATTCTTGACGAAACAAGACTGAATTCCACCTTAAATGAATTTGCCTTGAAATTGAAAATGAAATGTTTCTGTGCTTTTAACTATAGCATTTTTGAAGATCCTTTGATTTATATTATGTTCTTTATCCTTACATTATTTTAGTAAATAAGGATATTACATTTTGTTATCATATTTCATTCTAGACGTTTTCAAAATAAGATGTGCTATTGGTCATGCTGCTAATTTAGTGCATACATTCCCTTGCATTTCATTAAAATAACTCTCACTCTGATATCTGTAAAACTGAAGCATAAGATATTAAAAAAAATTTTAAACCGCGATATGTATATTTATAAGGTATTGTTCTTTTTATTCTAATGTCATTAGAGGCCAATTTTAAAAAACAGAAAACATTTGCTTGTCTAAATATTAAGTTGAACAAATTATTTCCTTTTCCTAAATTTCATATATAACTGCATGTTAACGGAATGCTGTTATTGTAAATTGATCATTAAGCTAAGCAAAATGTTTCTCTGACTCTGTTCAATAGGTTAATTAATGTATCTAAAAATAGTTATCATATTTCATTCTAGACGTTTTCAAAATAAAATGTGCTATTGGTCATGCTGCTAATTTAGTGCATACATTCCCTTGCATTTCATTAAAATAACTCTCACTCTGATATCTGTAAAACTGAAGCATAAGATATTAAAAAAAATTTAAACCGCGATATGTATATTTATAAGGTATTGTTCTTTTTATTCTAATGTCATTAGAGGCCAATTTTAAAAAACAGAAAACATTTGCTTGTCTAAATATTAAGTTGAACAAATTATTTCCTTTTCCTAAATTTCATATATAACTGCATGTTAACGGAATGCTGTTATTGTAAATTGATCATTAAGCTAAGCAAAATGTTTCTCTGACTCTGTTCAATAGGTTAATTAATGTATCTAAAAATAGTTTATTAGTATATACGTATTATCAACTGAGGTAAAAAAAAAATCTTTTTTTGGAAAATTTGCTCATTTCTAGTCTAAAACTCAGCTTGATTTAATGTATCTTTCTGTATTATAAAGTAATCTTATGTTATGAAACTTCCTTAGTAACTTCCTTCATATAAAAATACATATCAGAGATTTTTATATGTAATTTAGGATTAAATTACACTTTATTATTAAATTAATTTGTATAGAAAGAATTTGGGAAAGTTTAAGATTTTAATGGCTTTTAGCCCAATTTTACATATTTTTGATTACCATTAAAAACGAGCATCAGTAACGCGTCTGAATATTTGCAAACGGTAATACAATTCTTATTCAAAGATTCGAAAGTAGACTAGATTATTTATTAGCATTACCATCGTTACAAAGACATTTTATTTTCACATTTGTGTTTTAGTTTTATTGCAGCTTGTATAATGGTGACCGATATCTCAAAGAACTTTCGGCATTAAATCAATACATAAAAAATTAAATTTAAGAAAAAAGTCTTGTAACAAATAGCAGATGAATTTTTTTCACAGTCAGAATCAATTTTCCGTACATAGTAAGACACGCAAATTATATCAGACTTTTAGAGGTAATATAAAAACATTAAATCTGAGGCTTGGTAGAGCAGCCAATCTCACAAATCCTTCCTTTCGGTTTAAAAAAAATGCATAATATTCTCGACCGTTTAAGAAAATCTGTGGTAACACTTCACAAAAATTTAAACAAACGAATACACCTTATACAGGATGGACAGTGAAAACGTTCGGAAAATTCGTTCTTCAAATTTCAAAGACTTTAATATTTCTTCATGAAATATAGCTGACATGGAAAGATGTTTCAAATCTAATGAAACATCATGCATTTTCAAAATAATGTTTACCGTTTGAAATTATGTTTATTATGAAAAAAAAATAAGAAAAAATTTATTAATCAGTAGTTTTTCCGTATACGTTTTCTCTATATGTAATTTTTATTTTCACGTAAATGCGGTCAAACTTTTACAATCATTTCACTATTAAACTAAACTGCTTTGTCTATTTAAGACAAAGTGGTGGTTATGTCATAAATTGTAGTTCTTTTCCTTTTGTTGTTCATTGCAAAAGCTTTTAAGAATGCTTTTCGTACGTTTGATTTACTGCGTGTGCGAGGCTGAGATAGAATTTTAAAGGAATTCTAAAATCTTTATCTGTGGATCCATTTTCAAGAATATAACATAGATGCACATTCTTATAGAAAAAGCAATTAACAGTTTGAAGATTTAAAAAATTTTGAAAACATTAAGTCTTAAAAGTTCAATAATGTTTCATTCAGCCGCATATTTCTATAGCCTCACCTGAAAAGTTTAACAATTGGAGTATTTAAAATACTGTAAAGGCTTTTTGCTAAACTTTCAAATGTTAAAACGTATTATAAAGGAGTTACGTATTAATCTATTTTTGTCTGCAAATTTTCTTCTTTTTTTGTCTCCACGAAAATCCATCCTACATCCTTTGTTGATTCGAACTGGATCAAATATCTAGTGATCAACAATTTTCTCTCTCGGCTGCCGGTGAGTCCCCCACTGTAATCAAAAAAGAACTTTTAATTTTCCGAGTACTCCAGTCACGAAGCTGCATATTTATCCAGCAAATAATAAAAAACATCTGATGTATACACCACATGATTTCATTGTGTCTGGGTCATAATCCCGACAGCCGAAATCCCGACAAGCCAGATTCCCGACAGTCAAAAACCCCGACAGGGCCGAAATCCCGACAACCCAAAGTCCCGACACGGTCGAAATCCCGACAGGGTCAAAATCCCGACAAGCCAGATTCCCGACAGGGTCAGAATCCCAGTGTCCAGAATCCCGACAAGTTAATATCTAAATATAAACACTCAATTTAGCTTAATAAAATACAATTTTTAACTAACTATTACATATTAAAGTTTAAATCAAAAAATCATAAAAATTATGTCATTACTTAAAATAATTTTTAACAAATTGAAATGACCGTTAAAATTTGAAATAAAGATTTATAAAATTCTTTTTATTAAGAAAAAGAAAACATCACTTACACATGCAAACGACATATTTACAGTGACACATTGTGAGCGATACCACGAAGATATTCCATCACAGATCGATTATCACGATCGTCCACAACAGTCATAATTCTCCTTTCTCTGTCATCATCTACCATCCTACGTTTTGGTTGTTGTTCTCCGCGAAGAATGCATTCAACTTGGTATTCTACATGCTCCTGTTCTTTTCGAAATCCTTCTATGATGTTATAAACGCCAACATGGGCCCGTCCAATTCCCATCTTCTGTGCCAAGCTTCGACAGCATTTTGAGTGCGCGGAGTTCCCAGTTGTAGGGAATCAAACACGCTCCAGAGTGCTGGTGGGAACATCGAAGGAACGCGTAGTTCTTCCACGAACGTAGTTGTCGTCGAACCACTGAACGACTTCTTGAGCATCGGGTGGCAAGTGAGGAAGTAAAGTGTCAAATACTGCTGAAATTTCGTCAGCTGGTATAAACGCTAACGCAAATAAATGACGAAGCATTAAACTAAATCTTTCATCTGTGCCGTAGCGAGAAGCCAATCCACTCGATTGGATTTTTCTCCAACCACACTGACACAGATGGAAAAAACAAGCCTTATTAATAACGTCAGGGAACTCTGATTTTGAAGCATTTATAGCTGCCTTTTCTAGATCACTAATGATTCTAGATGGCCTCAGTTCAATATTATTTTCTTCAGCGAAATCAATTAAATCTTGGAATAATGTTTTGTAATTTTCTTCAGATTTGCTAGTCATCAAAGCATATAATAGTGGAAGAATTCTAAAATTTTGAGATCCAACAGGTGCGTGAATTGTATATACAGCTGGTAAAATATTGTGGGCACCGTTTTAAATGTGCCGTCCATAATCCAATAAGGTGCCTGTGATAAATGTTTAACATTTGCAACTGTTGTAAACACTAGAATTCTCTCATCTCCAACTGCAGAATCTCTCACTAAAAATAATTCACCAGTTAAAGTATTTCTTAAAGTAGTTGGACTATCAATTTCATTTAATGTTTTTGGTTCTGGTGGCCTTTCGTTTTGCCTGACCCGTTTAATTTTTTTCCGAATAGCTTCTTTTGATGGAAGGTATGGGCGAATGTTCTGAGAGTTTTTTACGATGTTGCTGTGAATTATCTGACACGGTTCACTTCCGGTATGCCGAGCATCATCTTTCAATTGGCTAATACATTTTGGAATAGCAGCTGCACTCGCTTGTGGAGCATGGTTATGCTGAGTAAATTTAGGGAGATGATGTTGTCCATTCAGAAATATTGTTGTTACTCGACCTATGCACATATCGTATTTTCTTTTTTCACAACACCAATAATATAAATCTTCGCGATTCTTATCTTTCACCATTAAATAACCACGTGCATTAATTTTATTGCTTCCTTTTTGAGACGGAACAATTTCACAAATTTCAGCCATATTTTGGAACAATTTAATGAGCAAAAAATAAACCGGCAATCGAGCACTGTCTATCTCGAGGCGAACGTAACCCTATAGCATGTAGAAAGCCTAGAGCTGTATCATTCCGTCATTGTGAAATAGTTCCCTCTTTCTCCTATTCACATAGATTATTGTGAAATAGTTCCCTCTTTCTCCTATTCACATAGATTATTGTGAAATAGTTCCCTCTTTCTCCTATTCACATAGATTATTGTGAAATAGTTCCCTCTTTCTCCTATTCACATAGATTATAAAAGGCTTAAAAGATAAGAAATGACCTTCGCGTGAGGTCAGCCGACCCTTTGTCATTACGATGTCCTTCCGTAAAAAGCTGTGGAAGTATATTAAGGGGTCATTAGGCCTTTTTGGGATTTCGCCCGTGTCGGGATTTTGACCCTGTCGGGATATTGCACAATCGGGGTTTCGACCCTGTCGGGATTTTGGCTTGTCGGGATTTCGACCCTGTCGGGATTTTGGTTTGTCTGGATTTCGACCCTGTCGGGATTTTGGCTTGTCGGGATTCCGTCTGTCGGGATTCTGGCTTGTCGGGATTTCGGCTGTCGGGATTATGTCCGGATACCCATGTAGAAAGCCTAGAGCTGTATCATTCCGTCATTGTGAAATAGTTCCCTCTTTCTCCTATTCACATAGATTATAAAAGGCCTAAAAGATAAGAAATGACCTTCGCGTGAGGTCAGCCGATCCTTTGTCATTACGATGTCCTTCCGTAAGCAGCTGTGGAAGTATGTTAAGGGGTCATTAGGCCTTACTGGGATTTCGCCCGTGTCGGTATTTTGACCCTGCCGGGATATTGGACAATCGGAATTTCGACCCTGTCAGGATTTTGGCTTGTCGGGATTTCGACCCTGTCGGGATTTTGGCTTGTCGGGATTCCGTCTGTCGGGATTCTGGCTTGTCGGGATTTCGGCTGTCGGGATTATGTCCGGATACCGATTTCATTATAGAGAATATTCCAACTATACGTATTTTGTGCTGCATTTCATTTAAACGTTTTTCCTCGAATTTAATTAGAGATATATTTCTTATTCAATTAATTTAATTCTTGCAAGGCAAAAATACCTGAAAAACTCAAAATACCTTCATCAAAAATTGAAAAATATAGAAAAGTATAAAACAGCACATTCAGTTAAAGTAATTAAAAAAACGATTTTTTCCATTAAAATTAAAGTTTGTAGAAACAAGCAATTAGGCCAGAGACCAAGAAGGCAAATTTTTTGGTGTACAAAAGCGAAAGCTTACTTTTGGTCCTAAACGGAAAAAAGACACCGGAAGGGCAGAAACTCACTTAATTCAGTATTCTGCGAAGTTTCAAATGTAAACAAATATGGCTGCTATTGTAAAAAAATTAAGCTTAAACAACTTTTAAATTGTTGATTATTCTACAACTGTTGCATGCAGATTAACTAAAGGAATATATACATTATCCAGAAGATAAGAACAATGTAATTCCATCATTTTTAAAGCAAAAAAAATGCAGAAATTTACTAACATATAATGATAAAACAATTGACATCACTGAGCCGAGTATTGAAGATATTTGTTCACAATATACGTAATGCCATATAAGGATGAAAATGAACAACGCATGACCATGCATTGAAGCATATTTATCACTCGGTAGGGATGATTTATAAAATTCCGACAAAATGATGTATTTGAAAATTTGTTGGCAATATCTATATCGAATGTAAACAGAGTCGCGAAAATACAAGAATTTTTATTTCTCTTTCGAGAACCTTGAATTTTCATATTTGTGTATGAAATCAAAAATTTTGACTGCCTACTATTTCTACTTTTTTAGTTATCTTTGTCTGGCTTATTGAATTGTAAATTTGTTGAATGCATTTATTTTGACTGGCTTTATCTCAGCATTCAGAAAACATTTTATTTCAACCCAGTTCGGAGAGTTCGGTGTGCCCGTTTTTCTATGGGCCGTGCTTGAATTCCTATGACAACGTAAAGTATATCATGGGGGCGTGTCTTAATATTTCTCTGGGACTTCCCACTCACTTCTTGTATCTCCTTCATAGTTGATTTCATGAGGGTGTGTGATGCCCCTGCTTTAATGCTTTTCTGATAAAAACAATTATGTTAAGTTTATGAACATAAACAATAATGTTTGAACTGATTAAGAAGATGCAAAAATACAATAATTTTGGCACCTTTGCCGAAAATCTTGATATTTGATATGCGTCTATCAAATGAAAATGTAAAGCTGCGTATTTTTTCCCATTTATGTTTGTCTAGCGTGATGAAATATAAATTTTAATGTAAGTATTTATCTGGGCTCGGTTTGTCTGGCCATTGAAAACGCATTTTATTTGAATCTAGTTCAAACGAGTAAATATCCCTTCTGTTGATGCTGATGCTGACGGCCAGCCTTAAATAGACACCGCTGCGGTTAAGCATAGTACGAGGTCTTCATATTCGCTCCGCCCATGATCCAAGATCCAAGTTCTATCGTCCTGCCTCACCAAATCTCTCGGACATCCTGGATATCATCTTTACAAATTCTTCTATCTCTATTTCCTTGGAAGTTAAGGTAGAACTTACATCTGATCATGTACCTGTCATTGCTTCTCTTCATGTTTATAAAGAATACCCTCCTATTACCAGATATAATACAGACTGGATTACTTTTCACAATATCTTAATCAAACATCCTCTTATTTTCACTTCGCTTTCTAACAAACAGGATAATCATCTTGCTATTCAAATCTTCACTGACAGTATAATCAAAGCTTTCAGAGATGCTACAGTTACCATTCAATTAACTAACAATAATATTCGACTCCCTCGCAGTATCAGAGACATAATTATAAGAAAGAAACTGCTTGCTGAAGCTTTGGCACCGTAACTGGGACCTTGCCCTTAAAAGAGAAATCAATATTTTTAATAGAAGAATCAAGAGGCTTATCACTGAATTTAAAAACGAAACAAGAGAAGATTTTATATCTAAACTTAATATTAATCCCGGTTCTATGTGGAAGTATCTTCAAAATCTTAAAAGAAGTAGTATTAACCATAGACCTATTCATACGGATACTAAAATTGCTTGCTCACTTAAAGATAAAGTTAATATTTTCTTTGAATACCTGGAAATGCAGTTTACTCGTAATATGGAGCCCATGAAGCAGACCTTTAGAGATGTTCTGGAAAGTTTTGTGTATTCCTGCCTTCAATCATCTTCGGCTCATAACACCCCAACGCTGACTTCTCCTATGGAAATTACTAATATTATTAGATATCTCAACATGAAAAAGCTCCTAGAAGTGATCAAATTACTAATAAAATGCTTCGTAACCTCCCCCCCTCCTTACCTAGAAATCTTATCAGTAAGTTCGGCAGTATTCTTCACGCCTGCCTTACTCTCAACTATTTCCCTGATTCCTGGAAGCAGGCCAAGATCTCTCTTCTTCCTAGACTGGTTAAGGATGTGACCAAACCTGATGGCTATCGTCCAATCAGTTTGTTATCCAGCCTTGGAAAAATTTATGAAAGACACATACTTACAAGATTGGAACCTTTTCTTTACCTGCTACCTAATGATCAGTACGGATTCAGTCAAAAACCTCGGTACTTTTCAACAACTTGTTAGAATTGTAGAATTTGTAGGATCTGCATTCCATAGCAAGCAAAGTGTTGCGCTCCTTATGCTGGACGTGGCAAAAGCCTTTGACCGCGTCTGGCATGAGGGCCTCGTCTTCAAGCTTATCGATTTGGGACTTCCCAGAGAAATCATTCTTCTGATCTTCTCTTTTTTTGCAGAACCGCACTTTCTTCGTCGTTCAAGGAAATGAAAAATCCAATTCAAAACCTATAAGATCCGGCGTCACACAAGGAAGTATTCTCGGTCCAGTGCTGTATCTTTTCTACATATCAATTTTCCACACCCTGGTTTGGACAATTACTCTCTGTTAGCATGTTATGCCGATGATATGGCGATTGCAATTAATTCTATCCAAGCTAAACATGCAATAGACAAAATGCAAAATTACCTCTATGCTGTAGAAGATTGGTGCACAAATTGGCGTGTAAAAATCAATGCTAGCAAGTCACAACTTTTAACCCATTAACGAGCCCGCCCCTAGGAACGACATGCTTTGAAAATGGCCGTGCTGTCAGTTAACCATGTTTGACAAACATAACACTAAAAATGGGAAGAAATACGAAGCCTGTCTTTTCGATTTTGTGTAAGAATATGAAAATAAATTTCAAGATTTTTGGACAAGAAATCAATGTTTTTGTACTTTTTGACTCTACTTAAATCCAATTGGTATTTGCAACAAATCGTCGAATAGGATGGACAGATTTGTTCTCTGATATCCAGTGCAAGGAAAAATTTATTTTATCTCTTTGTTGGATTTTATAAATTATGCCTAGGAAGAGATAAAAATTCTCACTGCATAGTCACGCGTTATCCTTTGTCATCACTTCTAAACAGTACATATGTTTGTGTGTGATTTTCAATAGTGAAGGTAAACTAAGAGATGAAAACCAGAACATCGGACAAACGTCTTGAGAACACCCTGAGAATTTCAACCACTTCACTCGAACCAGACATTAAAGTATTATTTTCTCAAATTTAAAGTCCAATAGTACCTTAACATTAGGATTGTTATAATTACGACCAAAATTTACAATGAAAGTTTTTGCGTAAAATGTCAAGTAAAATGTGAGAATAATTTTCTTTCGCTATCACTATGCTAAATGCATTGAAAAATCATAAGTTACTAATGTTATTTAATCACTTAAATATGTTTTCAAGTTATTTGTTGTTATCAACCATCATTCGTATTGCGCAGTGACGGCTCGTCGAATCAATCAAGTAAATGAGAGACTCACTTAAGTATCCTATATCTGCAATAGAGTACATGCAGTTTCTTATATAAAACACACTTTAAGCAAACTTTTGTTGGGGGACTCTCCGGGTCTTGTTGTGTGAATGGGACACCCCTTTTTGGACCATAAGATCACTTTGTGATCAGGCGGGTTGGGGCGTTCTAGCAAAAAACAAAACTTTAAGCAAACTAGAAATAATGCGGTCAAACGCGTACATTTCTCTCTTAGAGGGTAAGTTCAAAAATTTCTTTCAGCAGTCAAACCAGCGCAGACCGGAGAATTTCCAATGAAACTTACGTAATAATCTGAATTGATTATTATCACGAGCTGCCACTCATATTCGAAATTATACGTGCAACCAGAAATACATCATCTTTTTCCAATGTGGTCCTCGGTGGCTAAATGCATGGAATTCTCTGCTTAAAGCATCAAACAGAAAAGAGTCTGTATGCTGTAGCTGCTTAACTCCTGTATTCAAGGGAGTGTTCGAGTATAATTTCTGTTCGTCTGATTATTTACCAGGACAAATATCCAACTTCGTGTACTATTGATCCATCTGAGAAATGAAATGTTAGAGCTTAGTAAATGAGAGTTTTGGGGCCATATGGCGCAGTGGCGCTAGGACTGCGTGGCGCTCACAGGGGGAGGGAAATTACGGAGGAGCACGTGCGGGTTGTTACATCAACAACAACGGACGCGTTGCATTCTGTTCGTGACGTCATCACGCATTGTCACCTCGGATTATCTTGCTATTGCTACGTCAGCCACATGTTTCATCCTGTGTATGGTGTAATCCGGTTTCATGTACACGTTTATCGATTGACGTAGAACTCCCCGCTGCTCTGATGTCATACTAAAGCGCAACCTGATTGCAGCATGCATATACATGTTAGAATTTCTAGAACATTTTATTTATTTCAGCAACGACCGCTAGAGGGCAGTAGACTTACGCACAGCGCTTTCTGATAGATTCTCGTGGATCCTGACCAAGTCCTGTACAGAAAGACGCTGGACCCTTTTTCATCATTTCTGTTCGTGCTGTATGCTTCGCTCCTACTTTCGCACTTCCTTTTTTAATCAAGACTTGTTATTCGAGGTATGTATTTTATCATAGAACCTTTTCGTGTTTGTACTCATATATTCAATGTTACTATTTAATTTGAGTACGAAAATCTGTATTTTTGGCATTGCCTTTATAGTTTGAATTTATATTTTTCAGATGGATTTGGAACAACACCCAACGAGTTCGAGAACGAGCATCTCAACGCGGATGTACTGAAGATTTCAGATTCTGAGCGACACCATGAGAAGACCAGAGAAACACCCATCTCGAGAAAGCTAATGGCAAACGAAAAATAGACGAACATAATACATCTAAGAAGAAAGTAAGTATTACGGAAAGATTTTATTCTTGCTATAACGCAGACTTATTATTCTTTTACTAAACGACTCATAATTATTTTTTCTCTTTTAGCGCAATGGAGGGTTTACTGAAGACGCATTCCCAGAGGAGCCGACACATACTGGCAACAATGTCTTTGTGGAACCTACTCTTTGCAACGGAAAGATCACCGTGCACACCAGGCAATACAGCAAGTACGGGACTCATACTATCCGACTCCTAACGGTGTGAATTTAGAGCCTCCGTGTTTGGACACCTTCTCTCAGTACAGCACATAGGATGTGTTCACAATGAATCTGAAACTACCCAAGAATTTTAGTGCAGAATATGATGGTTACTGCATAACGTTAAAGCAACTAACAGTAAAAGGAGTAGAGAAAACCAATATTAGACTTACAATCGCCCAGTGGGAAGAATTGTCTAGTGGGAAGATTTTTCTGGACAAGTAATCGTATTGGAACAGTCGAATATTTGCGGACGAATAGTCAGTTTACAGCCTGGGCCATGGACACAAGAACTAAAAAATTGAAAGAAAAATATTGATACATCTGATGTAGGAAGAAGGAATTTGAAAATCACCTTTTAGACTTCTAAGGTTCACTTCATAGCGTTTGTGAGTTTCTTTCTCTCTTTGTTGTTACCCCTTTCAATAGCGCATGAATTAAAGATTCAGATCCAAATAAGTGGCACCCTGTGCCTATAGCAGTCTCCTTTAATATGTATGGACGTTGTAGGACGTTCTGAATTTTAATGTTTGAGTATCAAATGTAGTACTAAGTTCAACAGATAAACGCTCTAAAGTAACAAGTTTCGTTTTCCCAGATAAAGTAGAAGAAAAAAAAATCTCTGCGCTCAGACCTTATATTACGCCCAAAGGGGAGATTTTCTTAACGTTTTCTGTCTTACCTTTATTTATTAAATATCATGTTATTTGCGCTTAAAATTCAATAAAAGAGCAATATCGCTAAATATTTAAAAGAACGTATCTTTAGAATTTCCGACACACAGTCTCGCGCGCTGGAGATAATGTTCTTTTTCCCCTTACAATGTTGCCATTGCTCTCTTGGAAATCGTTGTGTTTGTGAATCAGAAATTCGCTGAACCTTTACAAATTATGAAATAGCTAATAAAACAAATTCCAGATTTCCATATTCGGGTGGAGACGTACGTTATTCAGATTTGGATGGCTCTAGGTACCGTTGTTTTATCACAGTGCGAGAAACATGTGTTCATTTATGCACATTCTTCACTATTTAATTTTTTTTAAATATTGTAATACAGGGCTCTAATATTTGGTGGCAACAATTTAAAAATTGATTTGCCGTTTATAGTGAATCGACACAAAATGCCAAAACGAAATTAAAAGCCCTTCTGAGTTAAGGATCCTCTGGGCTAAAAATCAAATAATGTTAAATTCAATAAAACCAATAAAATTAACTTGACTTCTTTTACCGATGACGTCCGTCGTCAGCAACTGTTCGAGATTTAAAAGAACTAACCTTTCTCTTTTCTTTTAATAAACTTAAAATTAAATAATTTTACATCTAATTTTCCAAAGTGTCATTTCTATTTTCAAAACCCATAGAACAAGAACAAACTAGAACTAAGATCCGACGGTTGCCACTCATAAAATGACAAATTATGAAAGAAGGGCAACAATTGCGGTTTGGTTCTAACACCCTACGCATTGCAAACAGCATAGGCAAAAAATACTTCGGAAACATTTAAAGCAGAGGAAAGGAAAAACAAGTGGACCTGTCTATATCAGCTCAGCGGTGTGTCGATGAGGCGGGGCTTAGAAATTTGACTTTTCATAGGTCTAGTATACTTGCGTGATCTATCAGCCCGAGTTCGCAAAAACGAATAACCAGACCGGCGAGTTATAATTTTTTTTTTTTTTTAATTTTTATTTGCATCATGGACCCTGAGAGTTACAGTCGCTCTTTTAATCTTTGACGCGCTCTGAGCTCAACAGCTTTAACCCGAATGCGGCGCCGCATGCTAAGAATCCTATTCGTACTAAGAATTCGATTATGCAGCCTCTTGGACCTCTGCAATTTACGAACTAAGATATAGGCACCTCAACCATCTCTAAATGAACTATTTATCAAGTATGTTATACATATTTATACACTGAAGAAACACCACACCGAACAGCTGTTTGAAATTAGGACATTACGAACTCAGATATGGGCACCTCAACCATCTCCAAATGAACTACTTATAAGGGGCCCGAGTTTGGAATCCTATAGAAGGCATGGTTGTTTTTGGCGCTCCCTTCATACGAAGCATAGTGGACCACCTATTAGGTTCCTCCATAATAAAGGGATCGCCACTTCTGGCACTTTATAGTGGCCAACGTCTGTGGACGGTATGGGCCCGTAATTGGGAGAAAATATACTTACTTTTATTTTTAAGTTTGTTGGTTAACTGTTACTTGTATATACGAAAAGTAAAGGCTGGAAGAAAACTGTTAGCTGTCAGAGATTACATAGGATACATCGGGCTGTTTTGTATATGTACCACCAGAAACAGAACTATATTTGGAGGCGCATGGAAAGATACTTCTGTTTTCTCGTAGAAAATTTGATTTATGAATTCATTTCAGAGGCCCTCTAAAGGGAAATTTATTATACGCAAAAATAAATTTATTTCCGATGTTAATTTAGAAACTTTTATAGTTTGTTTAAATACCAAGGAAACAAAATGCGATGTAAATCGTCTTCGCTAACCATTGACAAAACGGGAACATCTGTGCTTACTTCCGACTGCACAGAATTTGCATGTAAAATGATTGCAGTTTTTGTAAAATAATTATAAAACTAAGCAAAATGTCCCTCTTCAGATCAATTCAATCGGATAAATAATGTATTTTAAAATAATTTATTAATATTTCAGTATTTCCAAATGGAGTAAAAAAAAAGACATTCACTTTTCGAAAATTTGCTCATTTATTTCTGTTCTACGAATTCAGCTTGATTTATTGCATATTTCTATATTAAAAAGTAATCCTTTTTATTTTAAATACTGCAAATTAAGTACAATTTGATTGTACAATAAAAATAAGTATATAAGAGATTATTGTATGGAATTTAAGATTTAATAACTGATGTTGTAAAGAGCAGAGAATACCAAATGTTGACATTTGAATACCCTTTTCTCTTCTTGAAGAAATGCTTCATAATGATGTCAGTACTTTTATTGGGCCAAAAGATATTGAAATTCTGCAATTAAAATCATGCAGATTTTTATAATAATGCCTTGGCATAAAATTCAAAAATTTACTACCTAGGTTGGAAATTTTGGAAGGCTGCTTTTTACAAGTTACAAACTGGTCTTCATAAGGGTAGGAAAACCCTTTTATAAGACCATGCTTATGAACATTTCTGTATTTCAAACTGTGGCCGTCTTGCATAAAGGTGTTGCCGCGAGTATGAAGATGTTCCTTCTCGTATATTAAGGAGTGTGAATTAGTATTAAGTAATCTTTGCCTAAGCGTCTGATACACTAGGGTATCTAAAATATGCTTCGGATAAAAGAATAGACAAATTATTGTTGAAAGAGGGATTACGTGGAAAATATTTTAGAGCATATTACTAATTATTTTCATTTAACAATATAATTCGTAACACTTAAAAAATTTGAATGTTTAATCCCGTTACATGAACTGACAATGATAAATGAAATTTTTGTTAAGTAATTGTTTAAATTGTTATGAAAGGGACAAATTATACCAGAGTATTATTTATTAACATGTGTAGCATAAAGATCAGATTTAACTCCCTAAATTTTTTACTACTCCTATAAACTTGCTTATACCAATTTTGCTTTCAGTATTTGAATTTAATACTTAATACTTAATTTGGTATAATTGAAGTTAAAAATAACAGAACATATAATGTTCATTTTATCAATTGTCTTCACTTAATTTTCGGAAGCTAAATTTGGAAAAAATGAATTCAGTTTTTTATTACTTTTATATATTTGGGAGGATTTGTAAAATTTTGGAATTTAATGTAAAACTAGGTAACTAAAATATTGTCATTATCATGACTTCATCATTATGATTTTTACAGGCATTTTCCGAATTCGATAAGAAAAATAAGATGTAAGGATAAACAATGGGAAATTCTACGGACTAATTAAAAAAAACATTTAATATATCACTAATCATTCATGAATTCTAAATTAATCTTTTCTGTAAGTCTTAGGAGTAACTCTGATTTCATAATGCAGATCAGTTTTACTAAATGACGTTTTGTGTCATTAAAATTTATTTTTACACAATTAAAGATAGCCTTCGCCGATGAAATGCTGATTTATTTATAAACAATTAATAATATAAAATTGCTTGTCTTTCTTGTTTCTTTCAAGTTTTTCCTTCTGTATTTATTTATGTTTTCAAAACCTAATCTATCCATGTGTTGCGTGCGTACGGATTCGCTACGAAATGAATGCACAAATCCGATGAAAAATGAACAAAAATTTATTATTATCACAACAAATATACTTAAGTTACCTAAAGTATTCGTGCAATCTCACAGTGAGTGAGCCCTGAGCGCTAAGTTCGGTAAGGTCACAAAAGACGGTAATTTGAAGGTGTTCAAATCTAGGCAAATGAGTTAATTGCAGGGCAGCTTTCGTGGTTTCCCCTCATGTGAACGAAAAACGAATTCTTTTCCTTTAAACGTCCTTTACGAGACGCGACTCTTTTAGTCATATAATCTTCAAGTTCTGTGAACAATTCTAATCTAAATTTTTATGATGTAAAATTTCATATAAATTTATTCTACCTGCCGCTTTTGTGTACATTATATGTATGAATACAAACATGCGATTAATATTGAGAATACTATTGATGCAATTGATGTTATAATTAATACTGAAAATAATGTTTAAGCTAAAAATCAGTTTCAAACCTTTTTTATAATAAGGTAACATGCGCCAAAGATTTTGGATTATGGTAAAGCACACAGGGCTTACTTACCTAAAAAAAGAGTTTTTTTAGGGAAACAGGCTGGTAATTCACCATACACTGTAAGGATCTTAAGTTTTACTAACGTTTATTTTATTTTAAATCTTTACTATAACTTCTTATTTTCTACTTCCGGCAAAAATTAAAAGCTTTAACTTATTTATGTAAATTTGTCTTGCGAACGCCAAGTACTTAAGTTGTGGCTTTTTACCAAGCAAGAGAGAGGAAGGAGTGATTAGGAGCAGGCCGCTTGCCATTGCAGTTTTACTCGGTTGCTGGTTGCCTTCAAGGCCAGAGGTTTAATACTCTTGATAATTTTAAACGTATCGTATTGTTAACAGTTCTCTGTACTACATACGGCCTTTCTGTTAATATACGGCCAATCTTCAAGTAGACACTTGTTTATTAATCCAAAGTTAGTTTAGTTAGAATTTAGTTAATATTATTATATTCTTACGTTCAGACCACAAGAGTTTGGTCTCTGTATTCCGAAGTCCGGAAATCATTGTAAAGAGAGAAAAAAATAAAGGGTTTCGTATACCCTTCCTGTGTATCTTGTCTACTTCCCACATTTATTGAACATAGCTTTAGTAAGCTCCCTGTTCCGAGTCAGGTCATTTAATGCTCCCAAAGCAAGTAAGGAGGAACACTGAACCTGATAGTGGCACGAAGAAGAATAACCATGGCCGAGTTTCAAGAAGAACCTGTGCTGCCTGCAGAAGCGGCTCAGAATCCAGAAATGCCAGCTGCCGCCCTGGAAGGATTTGGTTACATCGTCCAGACCATGCGCGCATCGATGAAAGCAGAAGCAAGATTTAATGGAAACTCGCCGGTAACCAGTTTTCAGGAAAAATTGGAGGACCACTTCATGATGTATCCCGTGCATGAGTTCCAGAAAGTCATCTTAGCTACCAGCGCTTTGAGGGGCCAAGCGCTTAATTGGTTCAAATGTATAGGCAGAAGTCTCTTGGGTCAAGCGGGAAGTCCCACCTATACTTACGAAAATATCAAGACTACCCTAGTAAAAGCCTTCCCTGCCGTAAGGGATCGTGCAAAATTAGAAACGGAACTTTTCAGCATATATCAGCAACGAATCGAAAATCTATCCACCTTTATTTTAAGAAAAATTCACGTCTTCAAACTCTTGTATGGAAACCGTCCGGATCCTGAGATAATTCAAGTGATTTTGCCGAGGTTACTTCCCCAAGTACAAGACTTTATTGAATTAAGGAATCCGACTACACTGGAAAAGTTATTTCAGCTAGAAATCCAGTTTGAAAGTAGAAGAACGGCGGACATTGAAAGAAGACGCCAGTATGAACAAAGAAACCAATTTGGTGCGCCAAGACCACAGCAAAGTCAAGCACACGGCTACGGAAGCAAAGCGAATCAGTGGGCAAGGAAACCCGCGTATCCAAAAACAGCCGGCGAACGTCGACAGTTCAATAGCAATCCAGAAAAAAAATCTGAAGGCCAGTGGAGAAAGAAGGAAAGCATGGAAAAGAAAAAAGAAGATTTAAACTAAAACGGATTTCTGCTGTCGGGAGGGTGCGGAAATCCGAAGGCCAAGAAAAACCCTCTTCCTTCAAGCTAAATACAGTAATGGTGAAAAATTTGACTCTTCCAAAGATTGAAGTGTTGGTGAATAACATCCCAGTCACCGCACTCCTGGATACAGGCGCGCAGTGTTCCTGTGTAGCAAAAGATTTTTTTAGGAAGTATTTTCGGAAATACCGCATTTATAATTCGGATAATACGACAGTGTTAGCTGCGCAGGGAGAAAGATGCAAGTGCATAGGTAAATTACCGCTATACGTTCGTATCCAGGACGAACAAGTAAAGATAATGAATTTTATAGTAAAGAATCTGCAAGCACATATCATCTTAGGGATAAATTTTATTTCAGAGGCACAAGCAACACTGGATTTTAACGAAGCGTCCCTTAAGATGACGATGAAACCAGTTCGAGAAGAGAAAACAGAACCACCAATGTTAAACCTTGACCACCTGCCTAAGGAAGAGCAACGAAGAATCCGACAAGTGGTAAGTGAATTTGCTTCGTTATTTAGTGATATTCCAGGATTTACTCAGGTTACTAACCATAGTATCGAAACCGGAGATTCAATGCCAGTTCACCACAAAGCATACCGGTATGACAAGAATAAGGAAAAAATTATAGAATGGCATATCACCGATATGCTACGTAAAACGATCATAACGCCCATCTCAAGTAGTTATGCTAGCCCGGTGGTTTTATGTAAGAAAAATAATGACTATCCATTGACACATCCAAAAAGGTGGAGATTCGCAATTGACTACGGTAATTTAAACTCCATGACTAAATATCCGGTATATCCGTTACCTATTATTGAAGAAATTCTAAGGAACATAACTTCTACCAAATACATGACCGGAGGATGTGCCTAAGACTGCTTTTATAACCAAGTCTGGCACTTATGCATTCCTGCGTATGCCGTTTGGCCTTTCGGGGGCACCGGCAACATTTCAGCGATGTATGGACATTGCGCAAAGGCCTGTTCTTGGAAAGTTCACATTTATCTATTTAGATGATATCATTATTACTAGTGATAATCTGGACCAACATGTACAGGATTTAAGACAGGTGTTTTCATTATTAAATGAGGCCGGTCTAAAATTTAATATCGAAAAGTGCAAATTTGTAGCCCATGAATTAAAATACTTAGGTTACAAAATATCTCAGACACGAATCGAGACAGACGAATCAAAAATAATCGCTGTGCAAAGGTATCCGCCGCCAAATACGGCGAAGAAGCTCTCTTCTTTTCTAGGACATAGTTCATATTATAGGTCCTATATAAAAGATTTTGCAGCTATTGCTGAACCATTGTTAAAATTAAAAAGGAAAAAGGCAAGATTCTCGTGGACGGCCGAAGCCAATAGTGCTTTCGAAAAATTAAAGGAAGCATTAACGCAAGCCCCTGTTTTGAAATTTCCTGAAAAGGATGAGAATTTAGAAATTTCAGCGGATGCTTCGGATTATGCGGTAGGAGCGGTACTTTCGCAAAATCAGCAGCCCGTGGCATTTTTTAGTCGAACTTTAAATCAAACACAAAGAAATTATTCCGCGATTGAGAGAGAAGCACTTGCAGTTCTGTTAACAGTGCGAACGTTCCGAGTCTATTTTGGAAGGACGCCAATAACAGTGTATTCTGATCATGCGGCGGTAACTAAATTGTACTCAGGGAAAAACTTATCCCCAAGGTTAATAAGATGGGCACTCAAGTAACAAGAGTATAATCTGGTAATCAAGCACACCCCCGGAAAGGAAAATATCGTAGCAGATGCCCTATCCAGAATAAAAATAGATGAAGAAGGTAATACTGTAAAGGTGGCAATGCTCACAGCATGTACAATAAATTCCCGAGAAACTGTAATAACCGAACTGGGTAAGGATCCTGAATTTAGAAACATTTATGAGTATTTAAAGGATCCTGAAAATTTTAGCCACCAAGATATTGTGGCGATAAGAAATAGGGCGGCCCATTACGAACTAATAGATGGTCTATTATTTTATACAAAAACTACGAATTCCAACAACGAATTTCGACCTGTTATCCCAGCTAGTCTTAGATTAAATATACTGCAGGAGTTACACGACTCCCCTTTAGCTTCTCATACTGGTATTCGAAAAACCATCCAACGCGTACGCGAAGCAGTTTATTTTCCTGAGCTGCAAAAGTTAACAAGGGCGTATGTCCAGTCCTGCCCAACATGTCAAGCGGTTAATTATATTAATTTCCGCCCGGCCGGGTTTCTAAATAGCATTAAATCCAAATTTCCAAATGAAATAATTGGCATCGATTTATTGGGCCCTTTCCCAAAAAGTCAGTTAAATAAAAGTCGGTATCTCCTTGTTATGGTTGATCATTTTAGTAAGTGGACCGAAATTGTTCCCTTAAAACGAGCCTCCGCGAAATTAGTTACTGATTCTATTTTAAATAAATATATTTTAAAATACGGGGCGCCCCTAAAATTTATATCGGATAATGGTCCTCAATTTGTAAGTAATATATTTGAAGACATGTGCCAAAAACTGGGCATACGTCATTTAAAAATGGTCCCTTATCGGCCGCAATCAAATATAGCGGAACTGGTCAATAGAAATATAGTGAAAATTATCCGTAGTTATGTTAAAAATTTTCATAAAAGCTGGGATAACTATGTCAATGAATTAGCTTTCGTCCTTAGGACCGCAAAACATGATACAACGGGCAAAACTCCTGCTGAGTTATTTTTAGGCAGAAAGATTATAACGCCGTTAGATAAATTATTTTATGTTCAACAAAGAGCCCCAGAATTTAAAATGGTGATATAGAAAAATTAATCAAAGAAGCAAAAAAGAACACTGAAGTAGCACAGAGAAAACAAAAACTTTATTACGATATGAAACGACGGGGAGTAACTTATAAAGTAGGAGATGAAGTATTAAAAATTAAGCATTCACTTTCTTCAGCACCAGAAGATGAAACCGCTGAATTTTTTCCACGATTTGAAGGACCATATGTCATAGAAAAAATAACTCAGGCTGTAGTGGTCTTAAAAGCCAGGAATGGTGAAACATGCTCCGCAAACATTGGCCAGATAAAACCATTCTATGACCGTAATAAAATGCAAATATTTAAAGATCTTTTGCAGGATCTGGCACGGCAGGCACGGCAGGCACAAGCTCCAGAGGTGGAACAACGACAATCACAAGGGCAAGCCATTAGGAGGCAGGAGCAATTGAAAAGAAAGTTTCCCCGTTGGATAATTGAAGGCAACAAGAAAAAAAAGCTGTTCCACCGACCAGAAAAGAGAGCGCACGACCACCCCAGAATGAAGAAGGGAGAAGGACGACGTATGCAAAGAGAGCCAGGAGAAATAACGGCAACTATAACCCGGCTCCCAAACGGAAGATCTACCCATCGGACAGGAGTCTACTCAGCAAATGTCGACGAATTGCGGTAGGAACACCAGCTGCGGAGGCAAAGATACAAGGAAAATTTGAACGGCCAGCAACGAGGTCCAAGCAGGAACGAGAGAGAAGTGTCCCGGTTCCGCCAAGACCAGCGGCCATCAAACGGCCAAGACCACAGGCAGAGGCGAAAAAGAAGGTCTTCAGGGGTGACCGAACTGGAAGGAAAAGAAAGCTCATAGAGGAAGGAATTGAAGGGCGAGCCCGCACAAGAAGGAAGATAAACCAAACGCTAATCTTCGCTACCTTCCAGGACTGGGCAGAAAAAAGAATGTCCGAATATTACAAAGATAAGTAAAACTTTATGTTACTTTGCAACCTTAAGTTAATCTTTCATTCTTACTGCAAGTGCAGAATTCAAGACGTTTTACCTCATGTGAGGTCTACCTTTATCGCCAAAAAGGCGAGAAATGAGTTGTTACCTATTTTGGTGTTATGTTTTTCAATTACTCGCGAGTAAAACTAAAATGAATATATAATAGGAATGTGTAAATACTTGAATATTGTAAAAGTTATTGTATAAAATTTTATTTAAAAGATTCTGGCAAGAAAGAAGTTTTAGTCTGAAAGACTTTTGAAATGTAGTATTTCAATGTAGAAGAATTGGCACTTGCTTGGAAAAGAATAGAAGTTAACAATGTACTACTAATGTACGTTTTAAAATGCGTAAAATTAACGGCATGTTAATATGTTCTTATATACAATGTGAACTGTTATGTTAAACGTTAAGAAATACTGTGATATGTTAAAAGTGAAAGTAATGCCAAAAATTTTTAACTTATTCGTGTGACTGTAAAAAGAGAAAATTATTGTGAATATGTGTTAAAGATTGAATGAATGTAGCTAGGCTCTCTGACGCTACACTTCAGAGTTAGCCGCTTTCAGAATAGTACCTCAGGGTTTAGAGATGAATATAAGGTGTGTTATGAGGTCTTGTTATGTTGAATTTTAACACGTTAGTGTTTTGATTGCAGGCGGTAGTGTTGAACACTTGTACATAAACACATTCGTGTTTGGTGTTTTCCTTTACAACACATGTCAGAGAGCACGGGGAGAGAATTAAATAACGTCATGAATGAAATAAGAATGTTAAAAGAAATATAAATATTCATGTTACTTGCCATTTGATTGTGTAACATTTCAATAAACTAGTTTTCCTTCCAGATCTCTGGAAGGAACCAGATTTCAACTAGAACTCCTGTTTAGATGCAGTACAGATGAAAAGTAATTGTCCATGGAATTGATAATGTAAAAACGACTTTTTTAAAATTTCTAGTTTCTAGTGAGAAATGTTTGTAAAAGATTGGCCTCGCGTTAGATTCTAGAGCTAAAAGTTTTCAACAAGGTCGTTTTAGACCTCAGTTTCAAACTAATTAACTCTGGTGGGAAGTATGTAAGGATCTTAAGTTTTACTAACGTTTATTTTATTTTAAATCTTTACTATCACTTCTTATTTTCTACTTCCGGCCAGAATTAAAAGCTTTAACTTATTTATGCAAATTTGTCTTGCGAACGCCAAGTACTTAAGTTGTGGCTTTTTGCCAAGCAAGAGAGACGTAGGAGTGATTAGGAACAGGCCGCTTGCCATTGCAGTTTTACTCGGTTGCTGGTTGCCTTCAAGGCCAGAGGTTTAATCCTCTTGATAATTTTAAACGTATCGTAGTGTTAACAGTTCTCTGTACTACATACGGCCTTTCTGTTAATGTACGGCCGATCTTCAAGTAGACACCTGTTTATTAATCCAAAGTTAGTTTAGTTAGAATTTAGTTAATATTTTTATATTCTTACGTTCAGACACAAGAGGTTGGTCTCTGTATTCCGAAGTCCGGAAATCATTGTAAAGAGAGAAAAAATAAAGGGTTTCGTATACCCTTCCTGTGTATCTTGTCTACTTCCCACATTTATTGAACATAGCTTTAGTAAGCTCCCTGTTCCGAGTCAGGTCATTTAATGCTCCCAAAGCAATTAAGGAGGAGAACTGAACCTGATAACACTTATGAAAAACCTCGAAACCTCCCATGCAGCCGCAAGGATTTAACATGCTCAACTATCTTACCTCTCGACCGTTACTGGGCTTTTTCAGCTTACGAAATATGTATTTTAAGTTGATTATTTAGATAACAAGAACAAAATAAAATGACAGATTATAAATAGTGCATTTTACTGAGAAAAGTTCTTCGAAAGAAAATACTGTAAAGAATAAGAACGATGCAGTTAACTTAACGGCGGCCGTTAAGAAGTGCTGGTGCATATATTTTTTCAGAGAAAATTATTTTGCTCGTGTTGTCGTAAAACGAAAAATATTCATAAATTATTCTTTTATAGTTGTTAAACTAATTAACTCTGATTATCTGTTTTAAGAGATGGATTATCTGTTTGTCATGGATGTCTGTTTTAAGAGAATAATGTCATGGATTATCTGTTTTAAGAGAATATCTTCTTAGAAAATTTTCAAAATGAAATTGGCTTGAATTCGCACTACGCATGGCGAAAATTATAAAGACACCAAGCCGCTAACCTGTTCGGTTGCCAACAACAAATCCAAGACAAACATCACACATCCAGCATTCTTATTCAATCAACTGCAGTGAACTTAAATATTTGTTTGTATATTATTATTAGTATTAAAATAATAAAAATATTAGTCTAATTAAAACTGTTGTTTAAGACATTTTCTTTTGTTAGGGATTTCATGTGAGTAATTAAATCTGCGTTGAAGCAAGACAATTTCTTAAAACTTAATGCTTCAAAAAGGTGAATGCTGGGATTCCTAGGAAAGAAATTATCCTCAAAAATATATTCCACAAAAAATTTTGAATTTTATTCTTAAAATGATTTCTTAAATAATAAATAATTGTTATAATTATTAAATATAATGCTTACTTATTTTTTACAAAATGTACAATAATACCCTTTATTTACAAAAATACCATATTCAACAACTATATAGTAAGCTGATAAATAATATAATAATAAGCTAATAAATTTGTTTCTTATTAACTATGTGCAATTTTTCCTTTTCAGCTTTCTGTTATAGGGTAATGTTTTTAATCCTTTTTCAGACAAAGTGTACTAGTGTTTCAAGGACAGGAAGGCAAGAATTTTTAAACCCAGTCAATAAATTCATGATCAACTGAAAATTCATGAAGACTGTTTTGGGTTAAAATTCCCTTTCAAAATAGAATAGTGTATGTAACAAAAGTGAAATGCAAATTTTAAATTGATATTATCACCGTTTCAGCCCTTAAATAACTCCTAAATGTTTTGTTTATTGCTTTTAAAAACAGATCAGATGTTTAAAAGTTAATACCGTAATGTTTGTATTAAAAAATCTCGAAATTATTGCTTAATAAAAAGCGGAAACAAAGGCATTATTATTATTTATTTATACCAAGGGCAGGCATGCTTAATTTCTTTGAGATCGAGAAGATATTTTAAAAAAATGTTTATGCTATATCCTGAAATCACTTAATTTTTTGTTTTCATAAATCAGATGAAAAATAAGTCACATTTGAAACCCATCCTTTTTCAAAACAGCTATCCACGTATGATCATAGAAAACTTTTTTTTCGCCCTTGAAATTAAGACATTCAGTTACCAAATTTTAGCTTCGCTGAATATTTAATTCTACTTAAAATAGCATATTTGTATACATTTTTACGTATATATTGTTCATTCAAAAAACGAAATCGTTCCAGAAAATAACATCCGTTTTAAAAACGAAGTAAATTTCAGCATTAAATATGCCTGAAATGTTAAAATTTTGCAATATCCTTAATATTTAACTAGAGTTTATTTAAAAAGCAAGTTTAAAAATCACATCAAGTTAAACTGATTAAATTTGGCAGAAATAATAAAACAGATGTTTTTCAGAATAATTATACAAATATTTTGCTAAATATGTATAAAATATCTGTCTATAAATATCTATAAAATCTAATAAATATCTAAAAATAAAAGAAATTATTTAAAAAAAATAATATCTGCATGTAAATGAAGAACATAGAAAAATGTTGAAAGAGTTAAAAATTTTTAATTTATGACAAAAACATAGAAAATCAGAAAGAGTATCAAATGCAATCGAACTATAAATATTGCTTTTCAAATGTTGCAGGAATCTCACAGAAAGAATGAATATTGCACCAGATATTTTTAATAGGAATTTTATTAATAGCAGTTTAACCAATCTGCACTGAAATTCATATGATAATCAATGACCCAGAGATTTCGGTAATTTAGATTAAACATTAATAATAATTAAAAAAAGAGCGGGTAAATTTTAAAGCCAAGTTGTTTCAAAGTAAGAGGAAAGAAAACTTTTAAGATAGTATTATCAAGTGTATCCTGCAGCAATCATACGGTCATCACGGAGAAACGAGTCTTTTGCAACTTTCTTGACAGCTCACATCTACGGGTACTAATATTTATGGTCAGGGATAAATAGAAGGGCTAGCTCATTTCTTGTTCGACTCCTCGCCGACGCGAGCCTGATGGGGGGACGTAACAGGCAATAATCTGACGTCACTGTGATGCCACCTGTCCTGATTTCCCGCGTTTAAAACAGTAGTTTCATTGAGCTGCGAGACGATTTTCTAGAGGTTACATATCCCAAATTAATTTTAATAATATATATATCAGTTTTCTAATAATGTATATATTTAAAATAATTTATATATATGCAATTTTAGTCAGTTTTTATTTTAAATTCTATATTGTAAAGTATCGTTTACGTAATATGGCTTTTTGCGCTGCAGTAACGTGCCCTAGCACTTATAGAAGTATGAAAGGATGAGATATTTTATTTCATGGAACCAAAGGATCCAAATGAGAGTTTGCTTTTGACGAAAGAATGGATACACAAATGTCAAAGAGAAGATTTTATTAATGTGAAGAGCGGAAAAATTTGCAGCGAACATTTTCTATGATGTGTTTATGAAGATGATATGAAAAATCGCTTGTTTGGATAGCCACGAAAAGAAACTCTTGAAATGGAATGCTGTGCCGAAAGTAAATTATGATGACAATAATAAATCGAAATTGATGATGACAATAATAAATCAAATTTTAATGATTTTGAAATAAAACTCACAAATGAAAATGTAGATCATCCTGAATGTTTAAGGATAAACAAGAATGCATTGATAATTTGAAGAACAAAATAATATCCTTAGAAAATTGTATTAAATTGTATTAAAGTATTGAAAAATAGAGAAAAGAAAAATTTTAGAATGTTTTCAGCGACAAAGAAGGTGGACGACATCTAGACAGAAATTGGTATCAGAAATTAAAATCTCAAATAGCGAAATTTGGGGGGAGCACAAATCGGAGAATTTGGAAACATGTCTAAAGCCTATTTTTATAAAGACGCAGATTAATGCATTACTGAAAAAGAAGAAAAAAATCAGGTGGACTAGTGAAAATATTTCACGTTGCATTGTCATAAGAGATCTGTCATCTTAAAGCTATGATTTTTGGAAAGAAAAAAAATTAAGGAAAAAATTGGAATATCTTTACCTAGTATTAGCAAATTAAAGAAATGGTGTTTATTTTATTTTTTAGTGTTTTCTAAATTTTAGTGTAGTCCAAGAATTCAAAGAAATGTTCTTACTCTAAAGAAGGAAAGAGGAGAATATTTGTATTCTGTAGAAAAAATATGCGTTCTCAGTTTCGACGAAATGCATATATATTGAAAACTCTGCTATGACTCTAAACTGGACTAAGTTGGTTCTTTTCAAAATGTGCAGTTTGTTTTAATCAAAAGTTTCATTTCGCGCTCTGCCTCAAATTAGTGAGAAACCGCGTTTTAGATAGAGGATTTGTTTTAGAAGATGTAACTGTTTTAAATTTTGATATTATTAAAGAGGTTTTAAATAGAGATTGAAAAGAAATCAAATTGTGTCACAAACTAAAACCAAATTATTTAATGTTCAAGGGAAACGAGAGACAAAAAGTCGCTCCAGAGAAAACATTATTTTCAAAAAGTACCGCAAAAGGTATACTCTACCCCACAGGAAATCAGAAAGCATCTGAGTTCTATGAGTTAATCGATAATATCTTCGGTATTATGAATAGTACTAAAATAGTACCAACAAGAATAACAAGTATTTAACAAACTAATTTTGTTAAGTACTTGTTAAAGTTATTCTTATTGTATCTTTTGTAACTAATTATTGACTAGATTTTGTGCTAAATTAGCATTCTAGATAAAATATAATAGTATAAAACATCAAAGTAATTGGCATAAAAAGACCTGCTTCCTTTACTCACACTTTTGAAAAATTAAATAACTTTTTTAGGTACTCTGAATAAAGCTATTTTGTCAAAATTAAGGTAACAATCTTATATACATTTATTTAATTGTAATATAGATATAAGTATAAATTACAAAATTATTTAAAAAATATCTATTATATTGAATCGGAAGATAATTATAACAATGTAAAATTTACAATTAGGCAAAAAATCAAACGTAGGTTAGCAGAAATGTTGCCATATATGTCATATATGTTTAAACCTATATCAATGTAAAGTTGTTTTTTGAGTAAATTTAAATAGCTACTATTATAGTTATCTTAGAAGCAGTAGAAAAATTCTCTCAGTTAGCATGCAAATAAAGAAATGATTAGAAATAAATGTGCAATAAATAAAAAAAACCTATAAATAAAAATAAAAAAAAAAAAAGCCACGGAACTTTATGTTAAAAGAGTAGCACATTTTATCTATTTTAAAATTGAGTAAGCATTATTAAATTTTTTAATGGTTCAGTCTAAAATGCATAAAGCAGTAGCATTGCCTCTTCCAAATTATAGCTATCTTTCACACACAGCTCATTTTAAACGCTGGTTCAAAAACGCTAATTTCCAAGCTGTGAATTATATTGGCGCGCTCAGTGTCATCATTGGCTACGTCATCACTTCTCACTTTCTGCTTCAGGGTAAAAAGCTCTATGAGCTAGCCCTTCTCTTCTAAGTCCTGATTTATGGTAGTAATCCATCTCACTTATAGTCGGAACCCTTGATTAAGTGTCCTGGAAGGGGAAAGAACTAACAATAGCAATAGCTGGCAATTTTCAGAGGTTTAGGGTTGTTTTCCCTACATTTTAAGCGAAGCTCGGTCCAAAATTAGTGACATTTTTAAAGGTATTCGTAGAAAATCACTCGACAGGCTAAGGGTTAAACAAAAGGAGTTGATAAAGGGTATAACGCCAACTAAGGGCGTTACAATAACTTCTAAGCTCCGGACCTCTCTCCGTGAAAAGATGGAGAAACTACTGATGGTGTGGGTGAGAGAGAAGCAGCTTCAAGGAGGAACCTTAACACAAAGCATCATATGTGAGAAGGCCCGAGCGATTTACGGTTATTTGCTAAAGAAGATCCCACACACTTCTACAAACGAGGAATCGGAAGACAGTCGGGGGTGGTTTGACAACTTTAGGAAAAGGACCGGCATTCAGTCCGTCGTCAGGCATGGTGGGGCAGCAAGTTCGGATGTGAAGGCAGCTGAGGTTTACATCAAAATGTTTTCCGAACTGATAGTAGCCAAAGGATACATTCCCCCAGCAAGTCTTCAACTGTGACGAGACAGGGCTTTTCTGGAAAAGGATGCCGAATAGAACTTACATAACGGCAGAGGAGAAGGCGATGCCAGGTCACAAACCCATGAAGGATATATTAGCAATTTGCGCTAGTGCGAGTGGCGATTGTAAAATCAAACCTCTGCTACTATACCATTCGGAAAATCCCAGAGGCTTTAAGTCATATAATATTTTAAAAGAAAAATTGCCAGTTATTACCAATGCAAGCCCTTCTGTTCCTCGACAATACCCCTACTCAACCACAAAATCTCGAAGATGATTTACTAGAAGAGTTCAAGTTTATAAAAGTTCCCTACCTACCACCCAACACTACTCCTATCCTTCAGCCCATGGATCAGCAGGTGATTTCTAAATTTAAGAAGTTGTACACCAAGCTCATTTTTCGGTGCTGCTTTGAGGTAACGGAGAACACAAACCTTACCTTTCGAGAGTTCTGGAAAGACCACTTTAACATCGTGATATGCCTAAGAATAATTGATCAGGCTCGGCTGGGTGTTACAACGAGGACATTAACCTCTGTATGGAAGAAGCTGTGGCCTGAGGCTGTAGCTGAAAGGGCATTCGAAGGATTGGAACCCAAAGTGTCAGTGGTAGAGGAGCTTGTTTCTCTGGGAAAATCCATGAGTCTGGAGGTGTATGAGAGAGATGTGAACGAACTCGTCGAGGAACAGTCTCAGGAGCTGACAGCCGAGGAGTTACACGATCTGCATTTGCAGCAGCATACGGTGGTTCAACGAAAAATTAGTTTTGAAGAGGAGCCAGAGATGGAGGAGGTTATCCCTACAAGAGATATAAAACAGATCTTGGGAATGTAGGAGAAAGTTGTAGAGTTCGTGGATAAAAATCACCGCGAAAAAGTTGCAACTAGTCGTGCATCGGAGTTGTTCAACGAAACTTGCCTAACTCTTTTCCGCAATACCTTGACAGGGAGGAAGAAACAAACCTCCTTGGACAGTTTTTTTAAACGATCTGCGGGTGAAAATGAGCAGATCATGACAAAAAGAGCGAAGACCAGTGACAAAAATTAAGCGCTTCCGTAGGCACTTCACATTTTCTTTTAATTATGTTTTTATAGAATATGTATTGGTTATTTATAGATAAATGTTTCTTCTTATTTTCGAATAAGAAAATACATTAACAAAAACAACTGAGGTATTGTTTTGGAAGCTGGAACGGATTAATGGCATTTCGATTAATTTCAATGGGTAGAATTGCTTTGAGATACGAGCAATTTGACATACGAGCAAGGTTACGAAACGAATTAAACTCGTATGTCGAGGTACCACTGTACTTAATTATATAATCGTTAGCAAGCAGATAGTAATAAATAATTTTAAAACTGTGCTGCTATCAATATACAAATTATGTTGACTAGTATAATTAATTTAGAATTATGCGAATACATATAATATAAGATGATGTATGTTACTACAGATACGTGTTAATATAATACATATATAAGTCTGTGCATATATATGAAATCATAATTCTTTTTATACCAGTTAACTGTTAGAATTACTGAACAACCATGAAAGATTCCCCAAGAATGAAATATGGTGTAACAATGAACACTTAGTTTAGAAATTCGATTATATTTTATATTGTTGTAAAAGTGATTGTAAGAGTGAAAATTCTTCATTCTGCCTTAATGCGATTTTTTGCGTTTAATGCGTTGTTTGGAGATTTTATGATCCCGAATTATATTGATGTGATAAATTAATACTGCATTTGTAGATATACGTTTTTTGAAGAACGAGTCAAAGCGATTAATTTTTTGTAAAAATTTGGATTTATCCTTATTTTATTGACGTGCACCAGCACTGAATTGAGAATGGCTTGTGCTATGCTTCGATGGATTAGAAAGCGTTTGTAAGTAATGAATATTATGAAAGTTTCAGCATATTTAAATGAATAGTATTAAAAGTATATATTTACTAATGTCATATATTAATAGTTTATGGTAAATTTTTCATTATAAATCTCATCATAGTTTCATTTCTCATTCTATTGCATTTCTATAGCGGTACATAAATTTTTTGGTTTACATATTGTAGATTGCATCAGTTTTGCCGCGCAATTTATTCCTCGGTATGTTACCTGTAGTGTTATTAGAAATTCCATTATTTTTGTATTTTTTCTGCAATTGGTAGTATCTGATTAGGAAATTTATGTTTTATTTCAAGATGTATATGAAGTTGGTTATATCAAGTGTTAAATAAACGTTGTTATTCGGGCAATAGCGTTAGCTTTATCGAGATAGATAAATGCAACTTTACTGTATTTCTTAATTACTCAAGATACAAAGACACACTCGAATAATAGATTCACTCACTTTACGTTTTTTAAGGGTTATATATATACATTAAGGGCGTATTCTAAACAACCATTGACGAGTAGTCTTGGCGTAATTCGTATTCATACCAAGATTATCCATTTCTCAAGGCAATTTTTTTTTTTAAATTTTTTCTAAACCGTTTACGAAAATATATTTTTCCGAATGCTGAACTCATGAATGAAAAGGCAGATTTTAAGATGTTTGTTTTGCAATTTGATGCAAAATTCGTATTTTTAAAACACTGATGTATATGTTCTTATTTTTAAACTCTGCCAGTATATAACATTATGTAACATTCTTGTGTTATCGCCATTTATAGATGTCGCTTGCTGTACAGCCTGCTGAATACATTTTACTTTCTAGGTATCTACAATTACATCGTGTTGTTTCAAGGGCGAAGTATTCATCACTTAGATACATTTAAAGATAATTAATTAAATTTTTCTGATTTTTATTTCTATAATATATAGACAGGATTACTGATAAAAAATTTAAGGAAATAGTAAATGAAGAAGTAAATAGAAAAAATTCTTTCAGGTATTGTGAGATGTCAATATAAACTTCATACATTTTACTAGGGGGCTGTTGACAAAGCAAAATCTTTACTATATATATCTACGAGCTCTAGGTATACAGTGTGTTGCTCTAAGTAAACTTCCTGCATTGTGAAGAGTACTACGTGTATGTCGTGATGCGTTCATGCGAAGCCTGTTTCCTCGTATAAGCTCTGCCTCTTCGAACCGAAATTGTCCGTAATTTGCAGCGTCTTGAGTTGTTTATGCAGCTTCTTGAGCTGTTCTGGTATTTCCTGTCGAATCTGACGATGACGCGCACAGTCTTGCATCCTTCGTTTACTTGCGACTTCTTCCCGTCATCGCGCATATTCTTTTGACGTTCCGCTTGCCTAATGGGCCTCCGTTTCGCTTCTGCTTACCTTTCCGGAGCACGCAGTGATTCTTGGTTTCTTGGTTTTCTGAATGTCTTTTGCGTCTGCTACTAGTTTCTGATACAGTTTGAGCAAGCGAAGTTTCTTGAGTTGTTGCTTGTCTGCTGGAACTCCTATTCGTTTTTTCAGTTTCTTGAATGCGTAACCTTTCTTGTCACTATGCTTGCCTACTGAGTTTCTAGTTGTATCTTCATTCATTTTTGAAGCATGCAAGTTTTCTTGTACTTGCCTGCTGAGTCTTCTAGTGCTTTTTACTTCATTTTTTCTGTAGCTCGCTGTAACATTTGTGCTGTCTTCTTGCGTTCAGACATTTTAGTAAATTGAAAAAAAAAATTATGTAACTGTAGTAAAGTAACATTGCATCTAAAATATGTTAAATACCTACAGAAGTTTAAACTTCTACTCAGAAAGGAACTATACAATAAAAGAAATTAAATTTTTATAAATAAAATTAGAATAGCATAAAATGCGTAGAAACATTTCATTATGAAGAAAATGTATTCATTCTTTCCAAGCAACCAGCTATTCGTAAATAAATTTTTCTTGCCATGTCAGGAAACAAAGACCTTTGACACTTGGGGTAATACATTTGAAGTTATGATTTAAATCAATTTTAATATAACAAATTTGCAAAATCTCAATAAAAGAATTAACGTAGCGATAGCATATCGTGTCACGTATCTAAAGGTGAAACATAAAAGTTGCCAAAAGCAGCTATTCATTTAAAATACTGAAATTAACGAAACATTTTTCGACATACAGTGACGTTATATGGAATCACGTGCTTTCTTCAACTCAGAATATAACCGTAAATAATAACAATAAGTTTCGAGTTTGGCAATACTATTTATTTCATATTTTTTTAACTTAAAAATTTCTCTTAAACAATACGATTTGAGAGTGAGAAGAGCCATCATTTTTCTAAATAAAGCAATTTGATCTCCAGCGCTTTCCGAAATTTTATATAACATCTCGAGTGATAGTCGTAGGAAGATAACAATAGTCGAAAAGTTTTACCAAGAATTTTTGAAATCCGAGGGTACCTCCATTTAAACTCAAATCCCCCCCCCGTTCCGGAGGATATGATGTTACGAAGAAAAAAAAAACAAAGAGGCAAAATTCCACATATATTTAAACTGCTGATTCCTGTTTACAATATTCAATTTCCTCTAAAAACATTAAGCTTCATTTAAATAAAAGGATAATAAATTCACACATTTTCCCTAGCTTTCAAGCTTTTATTGTATTTTTAAATATTCTTTTTGTCACTGTTGCGCAAGTTTTCCGCGGCGTCATTAGGAGCCGTAGGTCGAAAACATATAAGAATCATTGCTGTAAATAATGATCATATTATAAATTGCATAAATATGCGATTCTTTTGATTAGAATTTGAGTACAATTCTTTATACATCAGCTACTATGCCCCTTTATGTAACGACAAGGATTATTTTCAATGATTATCCGATGAGAATGATTCTTTACAATGATTATTTGATGACAATGATCATTTGAAAAGAATATTAAAAGCCGATGACTACGATTACTTAAATAGAATATGCATGTCATTCGATGACAACGATTATTTCCAAAGAATCTTCGATCACGTCACTATTGTATATCGCTATACTTCTGGGGTTGGGGGGGTTTGTATTGTACTACGGCCCTGTAATTAAGCGTTTTAAATGACATCAAAAACGTTAGTAAAACTTAGGATCCTTACATACTACCCGCCAGAGTTAATTAGTTTGAAACTGAGGTCTAAAACGACCTTGTTGAAAACTTTTAGCTCTGGAATCTAACGCGAGGCCAATCTTTTACAAATATTTCTCTCTAGAAACTAGATATTAAAAAGTCGTTTTTACATTATCGTCTCTATGGACAAGTATTTTCATTTGTACTGCATCTATAAACAGGAGTTTCTTAGTTGAAATCTGGTTCCTTATGGAAGGAAAACTAGTTTAATGAAATGTTACACAATCAAATGGCAAGTAACATGAATATTTATATTTCGCCTTTAAAATTCTTATTTCATTCATGACGTTATTTAATTATCTCCCCGTGCTCTCTGACTTGTGTTGTAAAGAAAAACACCAAACACGAGCGTGTCTATGTACCAGTGTTCAACACTACCGCCTGCAATCAAAACACTAACGTGTTAAAATTCAACATAACAAGACCTCAGAACACACCTTATATTCATCTCTAAACCCTGAGGTACTATTCTGAAAAGTGGCTAACTCTGAAGTGTAGCGTCAGAGAGCCTAACAGTTCACATTGCCCATAAGGACATATTAACATGCCGTTAATTTTACGCATTTTAAAACATACATTAGTAGTACATTGTTAACTTCTATTCTTTTCCAAGCAAGTGCCAATTCTTCTGCATTGAAATTCTACATTTCAAAAGTCTTTCAGATTAAAACTTCTTTCTTGCCAGAATCTTTTAAATAAAATTTTATACAATAATTTTTACAATTTTCTTAAGGTACCTTTCTCAAAGATTATCAATGTTTTTTCAATATTCAAGTATTTACACATTCCTATTATACATTAATTTTAGTTTTACTCGCGAGTAATTGAAAAACAATACCAAAACAGGTAACAACTCCTTTCTCGCCTTTTTGGCGATAAAGGTAGGCCTCACATGAGGTAAAAATTCTTGAATTCTGCCACTTGCAGTAAGATTGAAAAATTAACTTATGGTTTCAAAGTAACATAAAGTTTTACTTATCTTTGTGATATTCAGACATCCTTTTTTCTGCTCAGTCTTGGAAGGTAGCGAAGACAACGGTCTGGTTGATCTTCCTTCTTGGGCGGGTTCGCCCTTCGGTTCCTTCCTCCATGAGCTTTCTTTTTCTTCCAGTTCGGTCACCCTTGAAGAGCTTTTTTTTAGCATCTGCCTGTGGTCTCGGCCGTTTGATGGCAGCTGGTCTTGGCGGAACCGGGACAACTGTCTCTCGTTGTTGCCTGGATCTCGTTGCTGGCTGTTAAAATTTTTCTTGCGTCTTTGCATCTGCAGCTGGTCTTCCTTCATGAATTCGTCGACATTTGCTGCGTAGACTCCTATCCGATGGGTAGATCTTCTGTTTTGGAGTCGTGTTATAGTTCCTGTCATTTCTCCTGGCTTTCTTTGCATTAGTCGTACTTCTCCCTTCTTCACTCTGGGGGTGGTCGTGCCCTCTCTTTTCTGGTCGGTGGAACGACTTCTTTTTCTTGTTACCTTCAGTTTTCCAACGGGGGAACTTTCTTTTCAATTGCTCCTGTCTACTAATGGCTTGCCCTTGGGATTGTCGTTGTTCCACCTCTGGAGCTTCTGCTTGCCGTGCCGGATCCTGCAAAAGATCTTGAAATATTGGCATTTTATTACGATTATAAAATGGTTTTATCTGGTCTACGTTTGCGGTGCAGGTTTCACCATTCCTGGCTTTTAACACCACTAAGCCTGAGTTACTCTTTCTTTGAAATATGGTCCTTCAAATCGTGGATAAAATTTGGCACTTTTATCTTCTGGTGCTGAAGAAAGTTAATGCTTAATTTTTAACACTTCATCTCCTACTTTATAAGTTACTCCCCGTCGTTTCATATCATAATACAGCGTCTGTTTCCTCTGTGCTACTTCAGTGTTTTTTTTTTGATTCTTTAATTTATTTTTCTATATTGCCCATTTTAAAATCTGGGGCTTATTGATCAACATAAAATAATTTATCTAACGGCGTTATAATCTTTCTGCCTAAAAATAACTCAGCAGGAGTTTTGCCCGTCGTATCATGTTTTGCGGTCCTAAGGGCGAAACCTAATTCATTGACATAGTTAACCCAGCTTTTATGAAAATTTTTAACATAACTACGGACAATTTTCATTATATTTCTATTGACCCGTTCCGCTATATTTGATTGCGGTCGATACGGGACCATTTTTAAATGACGTATGCCCAGTTTTTGGCACATGTCTTCAAATACATTACTTACAAATTGAGGACCATTATCCGATATTACTTTTAGGGGCGCCCCGTATTTTAAAATATATTTATTTAAAATAGAATCAGTAACTAATTTCGCGGAGGCTCGGTTTAAGGGAACAATTTCGATCCACTTACTAAAATGATCAAACATAACAAGAAGATAGCGACTTTTATTTAACTGACTTTTTGGGAAAGGGCCCAATAAATCGATGCCAATTATTTCATTTGGAAATTCCGATTTAATACTATTTAGAAACCCGGCCGGGCGGAAATTAATATAATTAACTGCTTGACATGTTGGGCAGGACTGGACATACGCCCTTGTTAACTTTTGCAGCTCAGGAAAATAAACTGCTTCTCGTACGCGTTGGATGGTTTTTCGAATACCAGCATGAGAAGCTAAAGGGGAGTCGTGTAACTCCTGCAGTATATTTAATCTAAGACTAGCTGGGATAACAGGTCGAAATTCGTTGTTGGAATTCGTAGTTTTTGTATAAAATAATAGACCATCTATTAGTTCGTAATGGGCCGCCCTATTTCTTATCGCCACTATATCTTGGTGGCTAAAATTTTCAGGATCCTTTAAATAATCATAAATATTTTTAAATTCAGGATCCTTACCCAGTTCGGTTATCACAGTTTCTCGGGAATGTAACTTATATGCTGTGAGCATTGCCACCTTTACAGTATTACCTTCTTCATCTATTTTTATTCTGGATAGGGCTTGTGCTACGATATTTTCCTTTCCGGGGCGTGTGCTTAATTACCAGATTATACTCTTGTAACTTTAGTGCCCATCTTATTAACCTTGGGGATAAGTTTTTCCCTGAGTACAATCTAGTTCCCGCCGCATGATCAGAATACACTGTTATTGGATCCTTTCCAAAATAGACTCGGAACTTTTGCACTGCTAACAGAACTGCAAGTGCCTCTCTCTCAGTCCCGGAATAATTTCTTTGTGTTTGATTTAAAGTTCTACTAAAAAATGCCACGGGCTGCTGATTTTGCGAAAGTACCGCTCCTAGCGCATAATCCGAAGCATCCACTGAAATTTCTAAATTCTCATCGTTTTCAGGAAATTTCAAAACAGGGGCTTGCGTTAATGCTTGCTTTAATTTTTCGAAAGCACTATTGGCTTCGGCCGTCCACGAGAATCTTGCCTTTTTCCTTTTTAATTTTAACAATGGTTCAACAATAGCTGCAAAATCTTTTATAAAACTCTAACTTCAATCTTTGGAAGAGTCAAATTTTTCACAATAACTGTATTTAACTTGAAGAAAGAGGGCTTTTCTTGGCCTTCGGATTTCCGCACCCTCCCGTCAGCAGAAATCCGTTTTAGTTTAAATTTTCTTTCTTCCTTTCCATGCCTTCCTTGTTTTTCCGCTGGCCTTGAGAATTTTTTCCTGGATAGCTATTGAACTGTCGACGTTCGCCGGCTGTTTTTGAATGCTCGGGTTTCCTTGCCCACTGATTCGCTTTGCTTCCGTAGCCGTGTGCTTGAGTTTGCTGTAGTCTTGGCGCACCAAATTGGTTTCGCTGTTGATATTGGCGTCTTCTTTCAATGTCCGCCGTTCTTCTACTTTCAAACTGTATTGTTAGCTCAAATAACTTTTCCAGTGTAGTAGGATTCCTTAATTAAATAAAGTCTTGTACTTGGGGAACTAAACTCGGGAAAATCACTTGGATTATCTCAGGATCCGGACGGTTTCCATACAAGAGTTTAAAATCGTAACTTTTTCTTAAAATAAAAGTGGAAAGATTTTCGATTCGTTGCTGGTATATGCTGAAGAGTTCCGTTTCTAAACTTGCACGATCTCTTACGACAGGGAAGGCTTTTACTAAGGCAGTCTTAAAATTTTCGTAAGTATAGGTGGGACTTCCCGCTTGAAACAAGTGGCTTCTGCCTATACATTTGAACCAATTAAGCGCTTGGCCCCTCAAAGCGCTGGTAGCTAAGGTGACTTTATGGAACTCATGGACTGGATACAGCATGAAGTGGTCATCCAATTTTTCCAAAAAACTGGTTACCGGTGAGTTTCCATTAAATGTTGCTTCTGGTTTCATCGATGCGCGCATGGTCTGTACGATGGACCCAAATCCTTCCAGGGCGGCTGCTGGCATTTCTGAATTCTGAGCCGCTTCTGCAGGCACCACAGGTTCTTCTTGAAACCCGGCCATGGTTATTTTTCTTCGTCGGGCGCCACTATCAGGACTTGTATTCCTCTTTACTTGCTTTGGAAACATGAACTATCCTGACTCGGAACAGGGAGCTTACTCAAGCTATGTTTACTAAATTACGTGATTCAAATCTTATTTATTGCAACAACTTAAACTGTTATGACACTTTCAATTGCACAAGAGGCCCTTGCTTTTACAACTGGATTTATTTGTGGAACACTTCCTTTTGCAATAACAGTGTGTACATATACTCCTCTCTTTTCAATCTACACCAGAGCATATCTGTGATTGACGACATACACCGGTGAGGGTCCGAATGTAGAAGAATGTAATGCAATATTCGATCATTTACCGACATATTTGGTGAATGTTAACATTCTCCGGTGAAAGTCAACATTCTTTAATTTTGGTCTTTCAAGGTAACATATTTTTATACGATTATATATATATATATATATATATATATATATATATATATATATATATATAATATAATATATATAACACTTTCAATTGCGCAAGAGGCCCTTGCATTTACAATTGCATTTATTTGTGGAACACTTCCTTTTGCAATAACAGTGTGTACATATACTCTTCTGTTTTCAATCTACCGAAAGTCGACATTCTCCAATTTCGGTCTTTCACAGTAACATATGTTTATACGATTATATATATATATATATGCATGTATATAATATATAACACTTTCAATTGCACAAGAGGCCCTTGCTTTTACAACTGCATTTATTTGTGGAACACTTCCTTTTGCAATAACAGTGTGTACAAATACTCCGCTCTTTTCAATCTACACCAGAGTATATCTGTGATTATCGACATACACCGGTGAGGGTCCGAATGTAGAAGAATGTAATGCAATATTTGATCTTTCACCGACGTATTTGGTGAATGTTAACATTCTCCGGTGAAAGTCGATATTCTCCAATTTCGGTCTTTCACGGTAACATATGTTTATAAGATTATATATATATATATATATTGTTTATATATATATATCGTTTATATATATTATTTATATATATATATATATAATCGTTTATTGCAATGCATTGTCGGAAACGCTTTCCTGGCCCATAGTGACGAGAGACAACACAAGAAAAATAGGGTACGAACATTGTAAAGATATTTGTTTATTTTCCTTAGCGCAGCGGAAATCAAGAAATAAGAACAAAAGCAGGGGATCGCCATCAAAGAAAGTATTCGGAAGTTTCTTCGGAACGTATCCTAAACATGGGTTTGGTAGGGATAGTCCAGTGCATTGTTCAGCAAGATCACGAGACCTAACTTGCATTATCAGTTCGTCTCGTGGTACTTCAACACATAAGTGCACGAAACCCCAGTTAGAAGTCCAACAGGAACTTGTGGCACATATTGTGGCAGGTGCTGGGAAAGTCCTGGTGATGCACGGTATTTTCCAGAACATCTCATGTTGGATGTGCGAGAGATGGGATACCTGTAACAGGGTGCAGGTCGTAATTTCGAACACCTTTTTTGAGGTCCATAAGTGTCTAATTTTGTTCCTACTTTTAAATTTCTCTTGTGCTAAGCATAACTGGTGTCCGATCTTTCTTGTGTTTTGTGTTGTTTGCACCGGCCAGGAAAGTGATTTCGGCCATGTTTTGCCATTTAATTTTTCGTCATCGTCGTCTCTCTCATATATGTGTATAATTACTTATGACTCAAGTGTTGCTACTATAAGATGACATTTACAAACACGGTGTTTAAAATGCTACATATTCCCATCCGAAAATATCTTTTTCTTTTCCTCTTGCCCTTCAAATAAGATATATGTGTCCTTCATTGCAAAATTTCCTGGAACTTTAATTTTTCTTTTTTCGAGAACAATGGAGAACATATTTCAGTATAGGCAGCTGTCAATATTCAAATATAAATTGTAAAAGCCATTAAAGTGTGGCCGAAATGATCAGAAGGGCTAAATTTGCATAAGGATATAGGAAATACATTTTGAAAGATTTTAGAAAATTTTCCTTCAACAAATTTAATGGAACAGGCAAAAGAAATTACAGGTAACAATAAATATAGGAGAAAACAGGTATATCTTTTCCTAATTTACTTTGATTTGATTGATTTCTTTCTTTCTTCCTGTATAAATAAATAAACTTTAAGAATTCAACTGAAGAATGAGAATAAAAGTTTCGATTGAAAACAAATGGTGGCAAAAATCCTAGTCCGGCTCTGCTCGACGACGAAAAAGACGAGCAATATGATCCGAATTTGGAATAACGAGAAAAAATTTGAAATCTGTGCAGCCAGAGATGCAAAGAGACTCGTTAAAATACAGGTTTTGCTGATTCAGAAAGAACGTTACGTGTATATCTTCTAAAATGCTTTTTCCATCCTTTGTTTGTAGTTGTTTCCCTTTTCATTTCAGTTTCTTTTTTTCCTCCTATTTTGCAATTTTCGTCATTGTTTCCCTCTGTTTTTAAGCCACATGTTTATTATTTCTGTTATTATTATTGCAACTTATGTAAAAATTAATTAAGGAAACAGAAGGCACTGAAACTTTGCAAATTATTACGCTCTACGTGAGATTCATGGAGGCCGCTTATTGCATACAAATAACGCAAAATACGTTAACTTATCTGCTTGGCTTTAGGTCAGAACAACGAAAACAACAAATTCACCCTTTGTAGAAAACAATTCTGCCAGGCAATAATCTACGGGGAGTTTTTTCCCTATGAAACTGAGCCAAAAGTGTTATATAGTATCTAAATATGGAAGTGTTGTACATGTTAAACGTGATCGTCATTGCATTACCTTCACTATTTTACTACTGAAATAAAGATATACCGATTTTTTGTAGATTGGAAAATCCTCCTTGTCATCATGAAAAGGAGCAAAAACTGGAAAACGAGAAAGAACTGGAAAACGAGAAGGAACTGGAAAAGAAGCGAGAAGGAACTGGAAAAGAAGCGAGAACCGGAAAAGATGCAAAAACTGGAAAAGAATCAAAAACTGAATAAAAAGGAAGAACAGGAAAAGAAGGAGAAACTGGAAAAGAAGCAAGAACTGAAAAACAAGAGAAAACTAGAATTGACACAAAAACTAGAAAAGAAGCAAGAACTGAAAAAGAAACAAAAGCTGGAAAAGATACAAAAACTAGAAAAGAAGCAAGAACAGGAAAAGATACAAGAATTAGAACAGAAGCAAGAACTGAAAATAAGCAAAAATTGGAAAAGAAGCAAGAACTGAAAATGAAACAAGAGCAGAAAAAGAAGCAAAAACTGGAAAAGAAGGAAGAACTGAAAAACAAACAAAAACTGGAAAAGCAACAGAAACTAGAAAAGAAGAAAGAACTGAAAAAGAAGCAATTACTGGAATGGATTCAAAAACTAGAAAAGAAAGAAGAACTGAAAAAGAAGAAAATACGGGAAGGAATACAAAAACGAGAAAATAAAGAAGAACTGAAAATGGAGAAACATATTGAAGAGATGCTAAAACAAGCACACAAAAATGAACTGGAAAGGCAAACGTTGAGGGGAAAATTGCAAAAACCAAAAAAGAGAGACCTGAAAATGAAGAAGGAACTGGAAAAAATGCAAAAACTGAAAAAGAAGCAAGAGCCGGAAAAGATGCCAGAAATGGAAAATATAGAGGAGTCTGAAAACACGCAATACCTGGAAAAGAAGCAAAAAACGGAAAAGATTCCAAATCTGAAAGACATGCTGGAACGGGAAAAGAGCTGTCAAACCCGAAAAGGAAACCGGTTGAACTGCGGAAAGAGCCAGAACTGGATACCGACTGTAGAACGATTGATTTAATGACCAAACGAAGCAAGACCCGGAAAAGAAAATTAGAACAAATAAATCATATACCTGCTTCATTTTACCAAAATTTATTATCAACAACATTTTTATTATCAAGACATTTATGGTATTCTTAGTATATGGACGGCATTTGATAATATTTTGCTCGGTAAGTGTAACTACTGATATATTATTAGCTAGTAATTAGTCATGCTAACTTTAAGATACCAGTATTATTTTAGCAGCAACTAAGTACACTCTTTCTTAGTTCAGATCTATGTTTTCAGTGCCTTTCATGGCTGCGAGGTCTTCCGGTTTTACCTGGAAAGTCACAGTTTATTGACTTTTTTAACACATAGCTTTACACATGACAATATTTTTCAACAATAAATTTATGTTGTGCTACTGGCTTTAAATTGTGCAAATAAATATTGCACGGCATATCTTTCATAATTGAACTCATGAAATTAATTTATACAAATTTCATTTTAAAATTTGTTTGCCCTGAGCTGTCTTATCCAACTGCAGATATTCATAGAACTTTATACCAAGGTTCAAAGAAACGTTCAAAAATGAATGTTTATCCACTTTTAATTATGTGTTAATCAGCATGATTTGCATTACTAAGATTGTAATTCTAAACAAATTAAAAGCTATTGTAGTATGTACATTAGCTTTTCATTTGCTTTCACTTTGTTTAAATTCAGTTTGACATACCACAGTTTCCGTCTCTACTGAGGATTTTTTTCAGTGTAAAAATTCAAGATTACAAATTGAAATGAGCGAAAGAAATAACTTTTAAAATGTGTGTATACATTACATCAGAATCATAATATAATTAGATAAATAAACTGAATAATATGTTATAAAGCGAATTTATATCAATTTCGATTTCTTTCAAAATAGAGATTCCTTCGCACCTCACAAATCTCACAGAAACTCTCGGTTTGTGATTCGTGAGCTTTAGTTTTTTATATTTGGAATTTGGCAGCAATATGATTCACTGTTACGATGCAAATTCTTGCTCACAAATTGGTTATCTAACTAGAAAATGGTATAATTAAAATAAAATGAATATTATTAGATGGAAATGTTGGTTTCCTTTGCGTTTATCTGAATGGTATCGTATATATAAACCTGTTGGAGACGTTTTTTTCCCACACATCGAATAGAGACACATAGTCACATAATACAAATAATATGAATACAAGAATATAGTGTAAGATGAAGCTCTACCACATTTCTCTATTACCTAAGACTGCGAAAGATTTGTTAAAGCATTACAGGATCATACTCTGATGGATCTCGCCGTTCTGTTTCATTTTCTGCCCTCGAAAACACATTATCTTAGTACAATAGATTACTTTTGAAGGAATGGATTATTTGAAAACATTGTAACTGTAAGAATTATTCTCTGACGTTATTACTGAAAAAGCGGTTGAGAGCATAATCTTTGGCTATGCGCTTTAAGCTGTATTAAAACCATTTTGAAATGTAAGGCCTACAAACTGAAACGTAACTTTATCTTATTTCTGTACTATTCATTAGAGTTATATACATTCCCATCAATAGATACTGAATGGCTAAATATTCTGCTTACCCAAATCAGTTATTTTTTTCCTCTCTTCTTTTTCTTAATTTTAATTAGTCCGGAAAGTAAAGCTATAGAGAATTTCACTTCTTCATTAGAAATCTGATTTAGAATTTTGTTTTCGGAGATAAAAGTTTGAATTCTTTATCCCTTTTCTAAACACAAAGATTGAAAAACGTAACATCGAAATTTTGAAAAAAATTATACACTAATAGAAGGGGGAAAAAAACGGAATATAATGCTTCAGCAAGCATGTAAATATCTCTATCACTTAAGTTTCAGCTATGTTTGTTATAGTATATTCAGGCGTATAAGGCGCACTTTTAAAAGAAAATGCAAGATGGAAATTTATGGGTATGCGCTGTACGCCAGCTATAAAAATGTTATGTTTAGAAATATGGAAAAAGTGAGCATACGAAAATTAGATTTCTGCGTGTAATTAAATGCTTTTTATTTAAGAGAAATAACATAGTTTATGTACTTAAAAATTTTCGTTTTCGGATTCTGTTTCATTTTCACCTTCACCTCTGATCCATACTTGCATAGACAGATCCAAATTCCTCATATACGTCTCAACCTATAACTTCAAGCACATCATCGAATTCTGTTTCAGTTTTGCCGTTACTGTTACTCTGATCCACACATAAATAATCATCTTTCGTTGCATCTAGACCGTCAGATATACCACATAAATTAAACGGGGTTTAATTTTATTACGTGATTTTATTATCTACTGACACACTATTTATGGACTGGCATGACGTATTTGGTCTCCATTTGTAATTGTTTTTTTCACCTTCACTTTTGTTCGAGTATTCCACTAACGTTTAAAATATTATATCGATGATTTATTGACATATATGTCTAATATCTGAACTAATGGCAATAATCCGCCTGGATAAACTGTCATATCTGTATAACACTCTTTCAACAACATATTTGTGTTTTCCGTTAGATGGAGGCTGAACATGTCCCAAAGTATTAGACTTTCTTGATTATCTGAGGCAAAAGGAAGCGTTTGCCAAATATTTCTTATCCACAGTTTCACAACATTTTTCTCCGCCGATCATTTCTCGTGAATACGGATGAAAACACTTTCGGGAAACTGCACTTCAGCAAAGTCTTTCCTTTCAAGATATCGATGAGCTTTTAATTTCGTAGGGTCGGCTAAGCAGGAGATCAGTACAGTGAGGTGAGATTTCTCGTTGGCCTATTGATTTTATGTTAACCGTTATTTTTCTTTCATATCATTGTTTCTTTATCTCCTACTATATCAAAACTACAGGAATGACATCCATATTTGAAACACGTGATAGTAAATAAATTTTTACATATTTTTAAAAACTCATCAAAGTTTTATCTCTATATTTTCGAAGCCTTTGAAAAAATATTATCTCTTTTTCTCGGAGAACTGAATTATTCCGTGAAGTAAATCGAATACACAACCTCAGTTTGCTTTAGAGTTTCCACTTCCATTTGCACTCCTTTTTTCTATTTTTAAGGCAAAGAAACGTACGCTGTTTCTTGTTACAATTAATCCATTCTAGTGATGATGGGGATATTCTACAATGCAGTTTCCAGCACTTTCGCCGACGGTAAGCTATTTCATTACTTCTTTATGCAATACACATTTATTCTTTGGCGCAATAATCATTGTAAAATTTCATGCCTCTTCCACTCGTGTACGAAGCATTCACGAAAAATAAACTGCATGATTTCCATTTTCTTTCGCAAACAGAATGACTTAACATTTGAAACTTGCATTGTGTTTGTTTCTTTCGGCGAAAGCCATAACTACTGCTGAAGAAAGCACTGGATGAACTACACTTCACTAAAATCAAATGTGATATCGTTAAGTCTTTGATGTTGACATCAGAACCACGGCTTCAAATGACTACAGAAAGAAGAAACATGACTCCTAATTCCGCAAATTCACTTTGGTCGAAAGTGCACTCTTATCCAAATTATGTTCCTTATTTCTCGAAGTCCTAGAATAACATTCTCGTCCACATCCAGAATGAATACAAATCACCTCCTACCTTGCAGAAATATTTTCCCCGATAATCATTTCTCCTGCGCACCACCTTATCGCTTGCCAAACTGCAATGTTTCCGCAATTGACATATTTGCTCGTGTTTCCTAAGGTATGAAATAATCAAGAAGAGCTGTTGCGGGATATGATGATTTTGGTATTGCCAAACCACCATGTGTATTTTATTGCTTTCTTTATTTACTAAAGACCTGATGCATTGTAATTAAGCGATATAAGAACTTGATTTATATGCGATTACGTTTTCTTATACAAAATGTTCCAACAATGTGCTTATGCGTTGTAATTTCATTTATTAAAAACGCAGTCAAGTTATATTTATAAAATTTTCAATAGCAAACGAATGTTTTAAGAAAACAGTTTAAACGTTTTGGGTCAACATACTTTTCAAAAAAAGTCTAATCCAAGAATTATTTATATGAGAAATTTTATGTAAAAACAAATGGCGCACATTTCTACGTTTGAAATTTACTGGCATATTCCATGCCAAATTTGGTAAGAGATTTCAGGTTTTTACCAGCTATAGGAAGTCAAGGATTTCTAGAATAATTTACAAAGTCAAGGACGAGTTCTGTCTATTGTTAATTGGTATTTTCATTTCCAAAATAGAACGTTGAAAATTAAATTTTGAGAGAAGTCTTTTTAATTTTTTTGGCACGCTGCATAATGAGTTCATTTCAAAAAAGCTGAAAATAAAAGTATCAGTTTTCTACATTTTACTAATTATTCTTTCCTCCAATAGCTAGACTTCATTTCGGAAACTTTCCTTTTGGTTATAAGAAATAAATCACAAAACAATTGACTGATGTCAATCGAAATCAGACGGAGATACTTATGTTCAAAATTATTTCATAACGAGTGCAAACTTTCTCCTCATAAAATTATGAGTGTCGGAGAAACATATGAAGAGCTAGGCTTCGTAATTTTTACAAAACAAATGACTTTAAATTTAAAAGTACCAAAGCGCAAACATTTACGTTTTTCAAAACACATTTGTACTTGCAAGTCAATGCCTACCACAAACGACCAAGATCCGGTCTGAACTTTTGCAGACAGTGCACAGACATGCGTTTCGAGTACCTTTCATTTTGGTTATTTGCGTATGCCATATAACCTTCTCAAATATTCTCATGCTTGTGACTCAGAATTGAATTATCATTTTAACTGATATTTTTATGTGATGTGTAACAATAATTTTGTTTATTTTTCAGGATGAAGATTCAGGCCCCCTTTGCGCATACCGACTGTAATTTGAATAGCCAGTTTACAATAACAAGCTTAATAGTAACCGACCGTCATAGGAAGACGCCCGAGGCTTAAAGGAACGCGAATCTCTATCAAAGTTGCAACTTGTGTAAATGCAATTTTGACTTTAAAATTCTTTTATTTTCCCTTTCTCGTGTCAAAAATGTTTTTCTCTTCAATATTTAGTTTAATAACGTGAAACTTTAATTTAAATTTTTCATTTCGCTATTTTTACTTTAAAAAGATTTAAAGTTCTTTCATTTTACAAAAGTAATACTGATTTTAAAAACTATAAATATTTCCTTTTGGTTTTTTATTTTAAAAAAATTGCTTTTAAATTCTCACTTTATTTATTTTACAGAAATATTATATACTCTTATAAGCTAAACATATTTCTTTTTTGTATTTCCATAAATGCCATTTTTTAAAAATATTTTACTCCTTTTTATTAAGGGGTGTTGGAAACCCTATAGCAACAATGTTGAATCGGCCATTTTTGGATTACCTTTTCTGAAAATCTGCTGTTCTTACAGGCTTAAAGGTTTTAAGTACATCTATCACCTCGCGCTCTTTCAAGTACGAGGCAGGTTCGTCTATGCACTCGCCATAGTAGGAAAATAATCTCTATTATTGAAATTTTATCCTCTAATTTATTACACATAACGGTACACAGTATACAATAAAACAAATATCACTAGTATAGTATACATTTAATTATATACATAATGTAAGGCGTGCAAAACATGTTTTAAGTAATCTCAACTATATACATAATATAAGGCGCGCAAAACATGTTTTAAGTAATCTCTTTCCACACGGAATGGCTGCCGGTCCAATCGCTAAAGTACCAAGTCTCGTATTCACGCCACCAGCCTGCGTCGATCGGTTTTTCCGAGGAATCTCGAATTCTTTAAATACGGTGTCTTTAATCATAATATTGTTATTTCAATCCATTTCATCGAGAGTCGCGATCAAACTTTTAACTTTTGTTTTTAAACTCTGCAAAATAATTTTCCCTTCTTCAGATATTTCATAGAGATTAAGAATCACTTCAGCATGATGTAAAAAGAACAGCCATTTCTCAGCTTTCGATGGTGGGTCAAACATAACTCCTTTCATTATTTTCAAATGTTTCAATAATCGTTTCCCTTGCTCTAAGAATCTCTAAGAATCTCCTATATTTTGATAAAAATAAGAACCTTAATTTCTCATTTCCATATAAAATATACTTTCTCGGTGTCTACTGGCTTTAACGCCTGACATTCGAATCATGTTATTAACAGACATAAAAACAATTATAATTTTCTAAGTTAATATGGTTAATATATAAATTAAGAAGGACTTACCTTTGATCCCGATAGTGAAAATATCGAACGAAGAGCACAACTTGACGCTGTTAACTTTAATCATGAGCACACTGCAGTGGCACGTAACTTGACATGATTACAACACGGTAATTCACATTATCCCTGATTTAACTTTTCACGATTTCACTAGGATGATGAACACTGATGATCCCATTTTACCACTCACTGGCTGTTAACTTTTTAGCACATCACGCTTTCACAAATCGGATGAATTTATTCGCACACATGGCCCTAAACGCGCCATTTTCTTTCGTCATAAAAATCTTCTCTCATCGTAGATCCATTCGTGAACTATCACCGAATTTCATTTTATAACTTTCAGTAACTTTTTACAACCATATTTATTTATTATTTTCACTATTTAGTGATTTCCTTTTTCACAATCTTATCCTATCGACTTCGCCGATTTGCACCTCGCGCCGTTTCAACTCCGAGGCGGGTTCGGTCATTTCTAATGCACTCGCCATAATAGGAAAATAATCTCGATCAGCTTTGAAATTTTATCCACTAATTTATTACACAATACACAATAAAACAAATACCACTACTATACATTTAGCTTAAGTTATCCCTTTGCACACGGCATGACTGCCGGTCCAACCGCAAAAGTCACAAGTCTCGTATTCTTCCCACCAGCTTGCCTCCATTCTGTTTTCCGGCGTAACTACGTCCCTTCCTTTAACCGTCTTTCGCCCCTCGCGGATAAAATGTTCTGGAAACGTCTTTCGCTAAGGGAAGGAACATCACAATACCTAGCTGAATATCCTGAAACGAGATTTTTAACATTTTAAATTTTAGAGTATTTTACAGAATATTTTGTTACGCATAGTAAAATTTAGCACTGATTATAATCAAAAGCTCATTTCGGAAATATTTGGAAGCGTAGTAAATAAGGTATAAAAATTTCAGATACCTGTGAGCAGTAGTTCTTGAGAACAGGTACTACATCGAGTATAAAAAATCACGTTCGGGGGCAAAACGCGATTTTATGTAAAAATTCTCAATTATCGAAGTATTCAATGACAAATTAAAGCTAGATTTTGTACAGTTCTAATTTTCATAGAGATTAAAGAACGGTGTTTTAAGAAAGCTAAAATCGTAGAGAATTTGAAAATGCAAATATCAGAAATCCTCATTTTATGAAATGTTTTGGCTTTCATCACCCCTTCAACTATTCTATTCTTTAAAGTCCTTTCTCTTTTTTTTTTCTATTCTGGTAAAACTTGATATATAAATTTAATTCTTTGTCTTTTAATTTTTAACTTCATATCTCTGGTCGCATTTCTCTTTAAGGATTAACATTTTGCATTTGGCTTATTATTATTATATTAAAATTATGCGAAATGAACAAACAGTAAATAATGAGATGCTCAATTGAAAACAAATACAGATTTAATGATAAAAGGGAAATTTTTAATGTCATTACAAACAAGATTTCAAGGGGTTCAAGAAGCCGTTGCCTAAAAAAAAAAAGAAAACAATTCGTCGTTTCCGGAAGAAATGAAACTTTAAAAAATATTTTCGTTGTCACAAAAACCAAACTTTTTGAAACATTACGTTATTCAAACTCTTACGTCACTTCCGAGTGTCACGTTATCTAAGATGGCATAGGTTTCGGCTATGTCACCAAGCCTCTGGCATCTCCTGAGGGCGGTTGGTTACTACACCTGTACCAACGATAGTGAACTTCCGGTGATATCCTTCTGTCTGTACCTGAATGAAACTGGCTCTATTTGACGGCACACTAGCGAACACTAAAAAGTCATGATTTAAACAACGATGATTTGAATAATTTAACTGGAATTTTGAGGACGACAATTTAGATTAACTGCTGCTGATTTTTTATTTAGGTGATCGTGAGTATATGGTTTAGTGATGAAGATTATGAATAATTGAGTAGGATGATAATAAAACTTTAGGTGATCGGGCTTTGTATCTAGGTGAAGTTCTTTTATTCTGACGACGACTTCAATGATGATGATGAAGATGATACATAGGATGGTTTAGAATGACTGATGTGATTTGGGTGATGATGGTTTATCTTATTCTGACGATGATCATGGTGACGCGATATACAGGATGGTTAAAATGACGATGTGTATTAAGTGATAATAAATATTTAGATGAATTAGATGGTGACATAGTTTTGACTGATGACGATTTTATACATGATGTGAGAGTGATTTATATAATAATTTAGAGGACTTAGACAATGAAGACGATGATTAAATGAGGATGAAGAAGATGATGATTTGGTTGATATTGCTTTCTCTTTAGATGATCTGGAAGATTATGATTTATCTATCTCGACGATGATAATGGTGATGATGACATATACGACGGTTCAAACTGAAGGTATGATTTCGATGATGATGATTATTTAAATGATGGTTTGTAATTATCTGGTGATAATTTTATAATTTCTTTCTTGGTTATTCAGATAACAATTTTGATGGTGAATTAGAAGGTTGAGGTGATGAAGACGATGATCAAATGAGAATCATATTGTTGATGGTGGTGATTTAGATGATACTGCTTTTTATTTAGTTGATTTGAGCTATGATGATTTATCTTAATTTGGCGATATTTTCAATGACGATGATGATGATAATATATATATGATGGTTTAACATGAAGATGTGCTTTGGGTAGTTATACTTAGTTAGATGTCTTAGATTAGCAGATGAAGTTGATTGGATTTAGAAGGAAATTTATATAGATGATGATTTCAATGAGTTAGATATTGATTTAGATGACGGTATATTCATTTGATAATGATTATTTAAACAATAAGAGGGTCGTCCGAAAAATTACTTTGCCGTAAACCATAAAAAACAAAGTCTTATTACCTGGAAAACCTATGGCAAAAGATACAGTTATATTTCTGCTACTTCTCAGCATAAGAAACATCGGAACTATACCAATTGTCATAGCGTCGGTTACCTATTTCCATTAGAGTGTCATAGAAGTCTGTCGCCTGGGAAGAAAGGCAGCCCGTCACATTTGTCTGCAACATTTCACCTGTAGGAAAGTGTGCCCAGACAAGAACGTCTTCAGCTGCAATAACACGTGGAAGTACTTAACAGCAAGATCGAAGCCATAGAATGGATGGTCAGACATCTCCCAGCGAAACGTCTGCAACATATATTTTGTGGAATTCCCCGTATGCGTCCGATGTTGTCGTAGGACACCACAACACCAGCACTGAGCATCCCAAACCATTTGTTCTGAATGGCTCTTCAGATGTTCTCTAGTAAAGCGCAATAAAGATCAGCTTCCACCGGAGCACCACTCGCCAATACGTCAATGAGCAGAATGCCTTTACTATCCCAGAATACCGTGGACTTCAATTTCCGTGCCTAGACTGAGGATCGTCCGGCGCGTGGATCCCTGTGACGCCAATCAATCGTGAGTTGCTGTTTTCTGTGGTGAAGTGAGCTACCCACATCTCATCACCTGTAACGATTCTGTTAAATTGCGTTCAATAAACTGATTTATGTATCTGCTGCCTCTAGTTCTTTGTGTTTAAGTTTTGAGTATTCGAAATGGAACTCAAATACAATCAATCATATATATAGATTACATATCAATTCATATATTTGAATTAAATACATATTTACTTACCGGCCCGAAACTTTCTTAACACGTTGAGCGGGTCTCTGGGGACCGACAGTGAACTTTCCGTGTGGCCGGCGTCGGTCCCTGGGAACCGACACTGGAATTTTCGTTTGCCTGGCGTCGTTCCACGGAACCGACAGTATAAGTTAAAAAAATAAATATAGTCTCAATGAAATGTGATCAAATTTAGCATTAATGAAATGTATTGAAACATTCTAAACAAAAATACGGCTTAGCTTTAAGGCTTAGCTCGCTGCCGGCTGAACGGAAAGGACAGCAAATTCGGCGCCGAACTCAGCGTGTTAATTAGAAAGCTACCGCTCGGCCTTAAAAACGCACAGCAGTTTGGTTTAAATAACCATTGATAACACTATTCTATAACGTTCTATAACGTATTATTCTATAACGTTCTTTGTACGTTAAAGTACATATAGCACAAGAGTGTGCAAGGAAACTGATATATAACAAATTTATTTAATATTTTTCATATAATAAGGATAAATTCAAACTGTAAACATAATTCTAAAAATCCATGACATTATCGAATTGAGACCTGTTTCGATGTCAGATATATCTCGTAATGAAATCTGAAATTTTTTTAAATTTAACAACTAATTTTTCGAGGTATTTGACAGTCCAATCTGTATAAGTTTCATTTATTTGTTTAAATGTTTGTAAAGTGTTATCACAGATTTTCATAAAAAAAGGGTGTGAGAGATAAATGGTAAAATTGATAGATAGAAATGGCGGGAATATTATGCATTTGTTCGGAAACATAAACGTAGTATTTGTGAGATTTCTCGCACAGCCAAGTTATAATTGTTTTGTTAAATTCTTTTTTTTCATATTTAATTCTTTTAAATTAATTTCTCAAAGTTTGTCATAATTTATGTGACTCAACTAGATACGAAAAATTGATTCGGAATGTAAAAGAAATATATGTATTCTGTAACATTATTTTTTGTAAAGTTTAATTTTTTTTAATTAACAAAGTCTGTAACCAATGTTTGCACTTATTTAATGCACGGAGTTCCAAGCAATTTCACTCATCATCCTACAAGCTGCAATAAACACAAAAACACAACTCTGAAAATGAAATATTCTAACAAGGATTGTAAAGCCAAAGGCATATAATTAGTCTCCTCTGTATGCTCAGATCATTCAATATGATTTCTCTCACAGCTTACAGATTTTCAGATGAGTTACTCACGTTCGTTTTTAAGCAAAATAATGTAAAACTGCAATTAAAAGGATTAAAATTTCGACAAATTGACTAAATGAAAAATATATTCGCTGGTCGCTTAAAATTGCTTCAACGGTACCTAGTTCCAAATTGCAAGACGGCTATTCCACACACGGATAATCGAGAATTAGTATAACATTCTACAGCAAAATAATGCAAATTTCTGGTTTTTTTCATATAATGCATTCATGCTGTCAGATTTATAATGTCTAATCTTATAATATTATTGTAAAATTACTGCCGGTAGAAATCATTCCTTGAAAATGAAGGCCCCTTGCCACCTTCTTGATGCCTAATTTCAAATGGATAATTCAAACATGGCCAAAAGAAGAAATATTAAAATTTTCAAAAATTCGTGTTTACGGTTTTTTAATACCTAGATTTACCACTGCTAACTAATATTATGATATAATAATATATTAATAATTAGTCAAATGAAATTTATGTGGCTTCGTGTCAACCACTTGGTATTTTTAACCCTGTGTTTGAGCAAAAACAGAATATTGTTTATTAAGCTATAATAAACATCCTACAGTAACATTTAGTTATTGAACATTGTTTTTTATCAGCACTTACGAGCTGAAGTTTCGTCTTATTAAACTATCCATATTGGTGTTTTTCATGCTCCTATATTGTTTATGTATATAAATAATGGAAATTACGATTGGGATGATCAGTTCCATAAAACTCTCAGTATTCTGCAATCCTAACCGCATGACCAATGGTGCCCCAAACATACAAGAAACAAACAGGTATTTACAAGTAGGAATGATTTTCGAAACGTTTGCTTGAACAAAACTCAAAATAAAATAAAAAAAAAGGGTCGAATCAAAATGTTAATGTTTCATAAAAGTGTGCAGGATAATGTTAGATGTAAAGCATTCTTTTCGTTTCCCTGGCAGACGTACTAGGAAGTTTCATAAATGAAAGTTTTCTCTTTTGGTGGGGTAGTGGCTGTGACCTATACATCGAGCATTCATTGCTGGACAGTACGTGTATAATTACAGATAGATAGAGATAAGTAATTAATAGAGTATTTGACATATATAAACTCATCATTCAGATCTTCGAAAGTGTTCAAATAGTAAAAACACGATACCGTATGCTTTCACCACTTCACTTATGATGTATACTATGCCCATATGAGGTACTTCTCCCTGTTAGAGTTAACTAAATCTTAGCTATTGAAATATAGCATTTTCAAATTCTTTTCATTTGAATTTAACATGAATAATTTTACTCTGATCGCTCTCTTTCTTTTCTGTTTGTTTCTTACTTCTAGCCATTTATATCCAGTTCTATATCTTCTACTTGTGCCTCTGATATTTAATGTAACGGCATTTTGCTTTAGAGTAAATAGATTTAAAATAATTAAAAATTACATTCCTATTTTCAAAATACTTTTATTAATTTTTCAAGGTAAACATTTTGATATTCGTCAAATGGAACTCGAACCTAAAATTTAATTTTTATTAAATCTTTAATCTATTTCCAGCACTATGCATAAAAACGCCCTTTCTTGTTAAAATAACGAAACTGATTTCAGGTTTACTAGTAATGAATCAAATTGCAAATTGCTTAGATGACATTTTTCAGCTCTCAGAATACATTCCATTTAACTATGCAGTAAATCGAATGATTGTTTGCAGTTAACAATATGTAAAAAGCTGTTTGGGCCCGGTCGAGAAACAGGTGGTTTACATCTGGAGGAAACGAATGTTTGACAATGTCTATATACTATATATAAACTAATAATTAGAAACTTCCGCGTAATGCCCTTATGAAATAATTCACTGTATATTAGAAAAGTACGAGAAACAGACGCATATTCTTTCGAATGAAAAAAATCGAAAAATTATGTGCTTACTAAAATCAAAAATCTCAGGCGAACAACAAATAAGGCCTTGTAAGGCCTTATGTGTTGTTCCTTATAAGTTATGTGAATTTCCTTATAAGGCCTACTAAAATATACACACTTTTTGCTGCTGATCATTTAAATTTATTTCTTCGAATTGCTTTTTCAAACTTGAATACCCGATTCCTAAAAGAAAGTTGCTGATTTTGAAATTACGTATACTGCACAATTTTGGTCGTGCGTTTATGAATTTTTTCTAATTTTATTTCTTTATTAGCGGAAGTACCCGATGTCAATTAAGTTAGATTGAAAGCAATGTATCTAACAACAGAGAGAACGATACCGTTGTAATCATTCTCTAACGATGCAAAAAATACGATTCATAGTTATACATTTTTCAGTCTGGTGCGATATGCAACCCCACATAAAAAATTTCGATAGAAAAATATATTTCTCTCTCATTGTATCAGAAGCAATGTCACTCAGCTTTTAGTGATTTTCGTCTTTCTAATCAAATGGCCATAACAGCTCAAGTTCCATCCAATATTTCACCTATATTCAACTTTAGTCGATTCAATGTCGCAAAATATTTATCATAATTGATCAGAAATCAATAACGCAAACAAACAAACAAACACACAAACAGACATTCTTCTTTATATGTATAGGTTATGTAAAATTTACAAATTTTTTTATTAACAAAATGTACGATTTGCACGCGAGCAGTAGCAACACTTTTCGAAATAAAACAATTCTATCTCCAACGGCCGAGCCTGTTACCACTAGGAAAAATGAGTGCGAAAATTAGAACTTTCAGAATTTTTAATTAGTATTTTGGCTCATGAAAGTGGTTAAGAAGAGAATAGTCGAAATGGCTTCCCTCGAAAGTCGAAATGGCTTCCCTCGAATTTTCGGAATCGGGAATAACGTATTTAATGTTTGGGAAAGCTATTTTTATTTCATCTTTTATCTATTTTCGTATTTTAACAAACTCTAGGATTTGAAAGAGAGCAATGGTAACAACTTTCGAAATAAAGCAGATTTTCGTCTCCAGCTTGCGAGACTGTTGCCACTCGGAAAATGAGAAAAATTATCGTTTTTCCGAGTTTTTAATTTATAGCACTGATTTTAGCTACTTTTTTTTTTTTTTTTTTTTTTTTTTTTGAGAAAAGTGACGTCGACCTAATTGTAGAAAGTTTGGTGGTGATAGCTATAGTAGTGACCGAGTTTTGAGAGGACAAACACACAAACTTTCTTCTTTATATACTATATACATAACAAGTATGAAACTTTCCCAAATGTAAGTATACGAACCGCGAGACTGTATTAAAATTTGGATTTACTTATTTGTCAAAAATGAATTTTTTTAATTATTCGACATCGCCAAAACATGAATATTTTCGTGATTTAAAAACATTTCGATAACTGGAAGTATATTACTACAAGCAACGATTGCAAAAATAAAGGTCGTGTAGGGACTTTTAAGCCGGATAAAGGATGTTGGTGTACATATACGTGAGCATATACATATACGGTTGGTACAGCTAACCTGCAATATAAAGAGAGAAGCAAGCCTACTCTTTAGAAAATTTCAATATTCTTCGGCTAATCGTTTTTGAGTTATGCGAGATACATACACACATATATTATATCTACATACATACAGAGAACACGAAAAAATCCCTTTTGAATGCATTATAAAATATCCTATGAAAAGGAAGAAGTCTTTATTCTGTCCGTATGAGATGTCGCACAAAAATAATCCAAATGGATTCAGATATGGACAAAATGGATATTTCCACTGAAATGTGATACTTGAAAATTTTCGCGATTATAATACTTCCTTTATATTGTAAAATGCAGTAATAAAATATTACCTAAATGGGAAATCTTAAAAAGATGAGAATTAGTACCAGAATTCCACAGCTATACTTTTAAGAAGTGGTCGTAAAAAAAAGTGGTTCGCTGAGAACTTCGTTCTAAACGTTCAAGCAATAACTAAAACATTTTCGAATAAATTGTGTGTGAAAACTGTATGTCCCGTCGTTCAAAAGTAGTGGACTGTAAATTCACTTGATGTTCCCTCAGTGTAGAACCCAAGAAACCTCAGAGTCATAATGTTGACCGAAACTACTTTATTGGCGTTCAAACATTAAGTTGGCTGAGGAACGGCGAAGAACTCTTTGAAACCTCCGACTTCAGTAGCGGCTCACCAAGTAAACTCAGGAGAACCTCTGCTTAGTTGAAACTCACCGCAACTTAAAAGCTCTAAACCCGAGCTTTGCGATCCTAACAAATTTGTGTCTGCGCCTCTCCTCGGTACAAAGAGAGAAATACAATTTGCGTAACATAGAACTAAAATATTTAATCCTTTGCGGCGCACTGTACGTTAAGTCGGAATTTCAGCAAGAAACGTTGTATTCAGTCTATTTTGTCCTAAATAAGTATACAGGTAAAATGTTGTAAAAATTGCACTTACCGTTTTAATTCTGTGGGTGTTCCATGAGGTGGAACACTGCGCCGCCAGAGCTTTTAAAAGTGCGACTAAGCGAGCATTGCAGTGAAGCACGAAAATGAGTAGAAGCGTTTGCATAAGAATGAAAAACCTCTGTATTATGGCTGTATACATGGTTTCCTGGATATACACAATATTCTTGAATATATACGGATAAATGAGGTACATATCTATATACACAAGTCCTATATACAAAAATGTTTATAAATTTTCCTATTTCTTAGCTTCGTGAAATTGTTCAAAGCAAGTCACACCTTTTTGATGGAAGCACAAACCAACTAAGATTAAAATAATTAACTACGATTAATATTAACAAAAAAGAAAAATAAGCTTATAATATATAGATACACGAAAAATATCTACACAATTATTGAAAATAAACGGGAATGAGACTAAAATGACAGCAAAAAATTCGCGTAGGTCTAAGTAAAGATGAGTCAAGCTACTAATGAAATTCCCGCCTAAAAACTACCCCCAAAAATTTCGAGATGCCAATATTAATGCTTTCATAACCCAAAAACCACCTCGCCCCTCAATGCTGCTTTGTTTGAATTCATTCCCTCCCCAAAAAAAATCAACGGAAACAGAAAACGAAAACAACGGATGTTCTCTCCTAAGAGCACAGATGTTCTGATTAGTAAGAGCATGAGATTGCTAAAGGCGCAGTGTTCCCGCTAATGGAACACCTAGTTTTATTCAATGATTCTGCGTATGATTTTTGTATGAAAGATTAAAAAAATAATTTGGAGTACAGCCAGCAAAATTATGCCTATTTTTTCTCCAAATAAAATTTTTATATCATTAAAAAATAGAGAAAATTACTTGAAAAAAATGGATTTTAATAACACATAATAAATTAAAGTTATGTATCCTTGTGATATGCTGCTATCTACGGTTTAAAAAGAAAAGTTCAAAGTATATTATAAAAGCATTTTTATCTATTTACGGTTGAATTTAGAGGCTTTCGAAGCGATTCAATTTGGGTGTTCCATGTAATGGCACACTGAGACACAAAAGCTTAACCATATTTTAGAATCATTTATAAAAATATATAAATGTAAAGTTAAATATAAAATATTCGTTTCAAAGCGATCGTTGACGATTCCATATCTCTTTAGTCTTCCGTTGCATCTCAATGAGAGACATTGTGAAAAACCTATATTTACTTATTTTCTCAGAAACATCGGTCATCTTAGGATGGTAATCGACAAGAGGATTTATTGTACCTATATTTTCTTTTTGTAAAATTCTGCCTTTACATTTTCTAGATCTAAATTTAAATTTGATCTTTCTCAAAAAATAGTGTGAAAATGAATGCATTTCCGTTAATAATCTATTCCGTTAATAACTCTATCTGGCTGCAGTGGTCCAGAGGTAAAGTCGTTGAACGCTGGTAGCTAGACCCAGCACAAAAACACGCTGCTTGAGAATTTTGTGGTTTTTCTAATGTGTAATGTGCGTACGAAACTTTTCCTGAGAAAGTCCTCCCCAAACGCTTCCCTTCCCTTAGGAAAAGAGCCCTAACGTGCTCTTCCAATAATCCAATAATATAAATACGGTACTGAAATATTACGTAGTTTATCCTGACTTGTGTCATCACAACTAACGAATCGCAACATGCAAAGGATACTTATATAAAAGGATTACTTTGAAGTCTTAATTTTATTCAAAGAACATAATATTAGAAATTTCAGACATGCATAAAACTTTTAAATACATTTAATCTAAAGTAAATGCTCCTTTTCCCTTTTTTAATTTTTTAAAATTATATTGTTCATGAAGAACTGCCAATACAAATTTATGAAAAGACTTAATTAAATAATAACTTTTAATAGTTAAGTAAATAAATTTAAAATTCTCTTAAAATAAAAAATAAAAAACTGCGTAGTACTCCCATACGTATCATTAATTTTCTACTTTTCAATGCAAGAGTTCCTTCTTGGATTTTTAGCAAAAAATTATTAACGAAAGGAAATATATGAAATATAGAGGTAAAAATATTCCTCATTCTTACTCGCACCTAGAACTCATTACTCGAATACGCACCAGCACCTTTTAAATGTAGAAAAGATATATCTGCAGAATAATCGTCATGCGATTATTTTATTTACTCTCTTTTATAGGAATATATTTTCCACGACGATATTTTTAAACTGCGAAGTTTTGGAACCTCTTTCTGTTCTTCGTCGATGTTTTGTACCACGATTGTTTTCTTCGATGATGTTTTAGACTTACGATATGTTTTCCTGCCTTCTTTTCTCCCACATGTTTTCTACAACGAAGTTTCCCTCTTACGTTGTTTTCTCCGCTACGTTTTCGTCCGCGATGTCTTCGTCGGACCTCCTAGAATTCACTCGCAAGCAAGCGAAATAATCGTTCCATTTAGACTCTTGTCCTTCGACAAAATAATACCTGGCCCATTATGGATTAATGCAAATGTACAGAGACGTATAAGATTATGGGGTTCATTTAAAAAGGACTTTTCAGACCACTTTCATATTAGTTTGATTACCATTAAAAACGAACATGAGAAAGGTGTCTAAAAATTTGCGTCTTATACTTAGGAATTTTTGAATAAGATTACAATCAATTTTTTTTTCCTTATGGTTGGCACTTGCCTATGTCGGCATCGTCCTGCCCTAAGGCCAGATCGGTAGTCTCTTTATCATGGAGGCGCCTAGTAGGCGGGACATCATTGCCTCCTATGAAGGGACAGACAATTTTACATCCATGCCTTCTCCGGGATTCGAACCTGAGCCCTACGGTATCGCACTCAGGTTTCCCTAACCACCATAACGCTAAAAAAAGGCTTGCAGCTACAGATTTGATTTTATTCATGACTTATCATTATAGTCGTTAGAATATTTTATTCTCACAATTAAATATTGTTTTTTTTTTTTTTTTTTAGCTTGTACAACGATGATTCAAATTTTAGTGTTTTTCCAGCATCAAAGCGGTTGCGCACATTGATTACAGACATGTTGTTTAAAAAAATAAAATTTACGAAAAAAAAAATGCAGATCAATTTTTTAACAGTGGGAATCAATTTTTCGTAACTATTTCAGTAGTGTCAGTTAATTCAGACTTGTAGAGATTAATATTCAAATATTAAAACTGAGACTCGGTCTTTCAGAAAGCCTCACAAGTACTTTCTCTCTTTCCATAACAATGTATGTTATTGTCGTTATGATTGATAATTACCAGTATTGATCACCGATAATTTTTAAGAAAATCTGTGATAACTCTTTACCGACTTTTAAACAAAGGAATGAAGCTTATACAGGGTGAGCTGTCAAGTACTTCAGAAACTGTGTTCTTAAACGTTTAAAAATATTTCATATCTTTTAATGAAATACATCTGACACTGAAGCATGTCTCCATTCGATGATGCCACCGATGCTTGAAATTATATTCACAGTTTCAGCATGTTTATAATAAAAATTGTAACCAATGTGCTACTCACTAGTTTTCTCATATACTCCTGCGCTTTATGTACTTTAAAATTACAAACGGCTACAACTGTGTCTCTGTTCACCTTGTTTATTTAATCAAACTACTTTGTCTTTAACTGACAGAGTGTTGGCTTTATAGTAATATATACTTATCACACTTCTGCTGCTTTGTTTTGTGTTTAAAATGTTTCTTCAGTTTTATTTGGACCGTAAACGCTTCAAGAAAGTAATTCAGAAATCTGATTTAGAATGTGCGTGTTGATGATTGACTGATTCAGATTCTTGATTATTTTCTGATTAGATCTCATTTGCGTCTGCAAGAAGTGCCAATAATTAGGTAATAAATCTATGCAGACTTTTCGTCAGAACTCGTTGGTATGCAAGTAAATAAAATGCTTACACAAATGAATAAAATACTCCTCATATTACCATTTCGACGTTTCATATACAGATAATTTGACTAAAACCTGATAATAATTTATATTTTCTCTCTCATTGTAATGTTTCTTTATACTTTTATAAACGTTCTTCCAAATAAATGTTTCCACAAAATTATTACAATAGGTTCTCAAGCATTACCCTCTTAACCTTCTAAAACCGGGCCGAAATTCTCATATTATAGCTTTCAGACCAGCGCAATCCGAAACAGTTTTGCCCCCTCTTTGACATTTTCCTAATGAGAAAAGTCGTCAGTTCCCCTCCATGGATGAAGTAAAATTTACATGTTTGTCGGACGCCTACGTCCCATAGTAGAGGAGTTGCTAGATTTGCAATTTTTTCGATGATTATTTTGCTTTCATATTTAAGTGAAAGCAAAATTCTAAATAAATAGTGCATAAATAAATGTGCAGTACTGGATGCATATCCAGTGCACACTTTATTTAGAACAAAATGTATGCAATGTTTATATTTCATTCACTATTTCTAATCAATCTCGTAAATAATTTGTGAATTTTTTAACTTTGTTTTCACTCTTCATTTATATTCGCGTATTTTCGTATTAGAAATTAGCAAGCGAGAACAAAATTTAACAAAATATAGTAAATACAGACTAGATCTGTAAGTCTGCAGGCCGGAATGCGATTTTTAATAACATATTTTCATTAATAAAATAATGGTAATGACTAATTTAATGAAATAATAATAATAATATTTATTACCATTAGATGATTAGAATGAGATTCAATACAAATAGATTTTGAGATGAACTTACAGCAATAATAAAGCTTTACATAACAATAACAGAGATTTAAATCTGCTTTTTTCGATAATTTTGTTATTATAATATAAAAATCAAAATCCGAGATACATTGGTTGCGTTTAATAATTAATTTTAACAAATATTACATTGGACTATCAGGCAAAGAAGGTATATCTTTAACGAGAATTTTTCTTTGTAAAATTGGCTTTTGTTTATGTTAGCCGAGAAAAAAATTCGTGACTTATACATGCAATCATCAAAAGAATTTTGAGAACAGTTTTAAATGTTCATGAAGAATTAATTATACGTCAATTTCTTTCCATAGGTAGAAATTTCGTCTAAAACTATCGTTATATCCAAAAGTTGAAGTCTATTTCATTTTCAACGAATATTCTATTTGCACATAATATATTTTCCAATTTATTTTAGAAAGAGTAATCTTTCACGTTTTCAAAAGAATAAGGAAATATTGGGTGTTGATACCATGTAGTAAATTTGTTTTTTATATTTCTTCCAGTAATGAAAACGATTACCCTGCAATATTTTCAAAGCAAAATTAAGAAAACCGTTTACGCCAAATTGTGCATAAAGTATCTTCTCGTGTATATTTTTATTTAAAGTGTGGAATTTTCTCTTTGAAAATATCAAAAATCATGAAGAGCAAAATTAATTCATGAGAAATAACTTTGAAATGCAATAATTCCATTGTAATATGACATAGTGGATAAAAGTGCAATACAGTTTATTTATTCACAAATAATCCCCCTCATATGCGTAATTTATGTACTGTCGATTGAGAAATATAGGTTAGTAAATTAAACCGGTTAATTCAATACTTTTCCTTTATCAATATTTTTACCTGCTCTTCAGTAAAGCGGTAAAGGTGGCTGAACACTTATAGCTCGCTTGGATTTGAATCCCGGATAAATAGTTGGAGTCATGGTTTTTGTGTAACGTAAATGCAAGCCAGCTTCTCTTAGAAAGTCCTCCGCGAAGACATAACTCCCCTTATACAGGTAATCGTTGGGTGCTTTGATGTAATTCAGTAAGCGAACAAATTAATCCAATCAATACCGAAGAACGGGTTGATTACATGTGGAGTTTTCCACCAGGAATGTAAATGCGAGCAATTTTCTCTTAAAAAGGTTTACACGAAAGCATCCATTCCCTTAAGCAGATAGCGTTCGCGTGCTGTTCCGTAATCCAATCCTAATTTTCATACATTTAGTAGTAAGTTGACATACACCTTATTACAGACAAAATAACAACTTTTTTAAGATATTTTTTTATCAACTTGTCTGAATTCTCTCTATCTCTTGAAGAGTATAAGAATTTCAGCAAATAAAACTGACCAAAATTTTATAACATTTAACTGATTTTTTGATTCAGTTTAGAAGTAACGTGAGCTTTACTGATATTTAAATATTTTTTGGCAGATCTCATCCTAAAAGAGGGTGTAAAGATAAATTGATTTTATTTAATTTACAATCAATGAAAATCATTGAAAGCAATCACTGAATGAATGAAAATCAGAAAAACTATTATGCATACAATTGTCTCTTATTTATCTCCTGATAAATCAGACAAAATTGCCTGCATAATAGAAGCACTTTGAAAGAGTTGACAGTTCTTAAGGGTTTTATGCACTCCACAAAACAATGTCAAAATAAAATCTTATTATTCATAAGTATGAAAAGGAAGTAAACGAGTAAACGATAAAAACGGTTTTACCTATTTTCTAGAAGGGCATTAAATCTAAAATATTAATCTATTCTTATTTGTTATGATTAAAGAACATTAAATATGGTAAGCTTAAAGAGCGTGCAAAATCGCTGACGTTTTAATCATAGCAAAAGTCAGTACTAAAAAAAATAGCATTAAAATTATGAGACAGATTGAGAAAGAGATGGCCTCTATTTAATTTTCAAGTATATTGGCGCGAGACGAAACTGCGGTTTTTGCCAAAATGTAGCTAAACTGATAAGAAGAGGGAAATAATGCGTAGCCAGCGGCTACTCTGAGCAGCGACAATGGACCACCCAAAGATCTACAGATAGGCGATTCTCTAAAATGGGGAGGGCATGGATGGTACGACAGTTGTACCGATGCCGGCGTCTGAGAAAGTCATTCTCCTTGTACAACTGCTGTACCAGCCGGCTTCGAGAGGTTAATCGCATTTACGTTTACTCGGCTGGAGAACTCAGTAAAGGACTTCTTACCACAATGCCCACAGTTGGATAATCTTCGGTTTCTGGCAAGTACTACCTTAGCTATTAAAAGGCAGCAGACCAACAATAAAGTGCTATTCACATTCAATGTTCGCATGTTTAGCTATTGTCTATTTTGCCTTTCTGCTCACTTTTCGAATATTTGGTTTTGAGTGAAACGATCGTTAAGATAGTAGGTGCTTTGAAATTTATAATCATTCATCCTTTGGTATTTAATTAGGAAAATTCTCATCGGAAGACTCAGTGTGAAAGTAATTCAGCTAACAGGGAAGTACTGCTATATGCGGTAGAATTACATTTGCATAAAGGTATAAAACCGGCCCTTTAAAAGAGCTTCAACGTTTTCATATGAACGTGTATTTCTGTTGAAATTCAACTAGTTGCATAAGCACAAATCTTCATAATTTATTTTGAGATGGTGGAAAAACAGTGCTGATGTGTTATCAAGCTAAAAAAAAAAAAAAAAAAAAAAAAAAAAGGAGGACTGTGCTATATCTCCCGTTCTACTGGGCCGATTGACAAAATTCAAACTGCGTTTTTCATGTCTCGAAAGCGCGACTTAGGAATATATTAGATTTATACATAGCACTATTCTAACGTAGGAATCTAACATAGGCATGTGTTGAAATCTTACTCCAGCTTTGGATTAGCGTGAAACGTGATTGTTTACAAGCTCTTTTGCGATTTCTAAATTTCTTTTGACTTTTTTGAAGGTGTTTTTATTATAACATTGCAGTTTTTGTTTAGTATTTTTATCACCTGATAATTATGGAAAATTGTGAGGAAGATGTAAAAAATAAAAGATCTTATATTCATCGACCAAAGAAAAGAAAGTTCCAGGGAAATCAGCATAATGATACAATGAATAAGAAGTGTGGTGTCAGTTCTTCGTTTAAAAAATTAAATAGTGACACTGTTTTGCCACCAAGAGATAAAGATAACTTTAGAGCCTAATTTTAGTGGTTATAGACTATTTGATTTGGATATCCTATTTCAATGTATTGAAAATAATTTATGTTGTAAAATTTGTAATGTTCATTTAAGTGAACTATTTCATCATGGTTTAAGCTCAAAATTTGAGTTACTATGCTCAAAGTGTTCATGTAAAAGAACTTTCAGGAACTCTAATATGATGGGTGTCCGAAAAAATATATCAGAGCTAAACAGAAGATTTACGTATGCAATGCGAACTCTTGGTCAAGGGAAAGCTGCTATGCAGAAATTCTGCTGCGTTATGGATCTCCCTCCTGTGATTGCACATCGTTCTTTCAAATTCGTCGTTAAATGTGACTGTAAGTGGAGACGGTACATGGAAGACTCGAGGACATACGTCTTTGGTTGGAGTCTGTTCCGTAATAGGGTCAGAAAGCAACACAGTAATCGATACAGAAATACTGTCTTTATATTACAAAGGTTGCGAGTCATTTCTAGGAAATGGCGTAAGTGAACACAAGGCCTGTTTGGAGAATCATGCTGGTTCTTCAGGAAAAATGGAAATGAATGGAAAGATAAACAATTTTTCATGTTCCATGGAAAAAAGAGGTGTAAAATATACTTCTTATATTGGTGACGGTATCAGGTTCAATGTTCTGTCTTACTTTCTTCGGGAACATGCAAGGACCTGACTCGGAACAGAGAGCTTACTAAAGCTATGTTCAATAACTGTGGGAAGTAGACAGGATACACAAGAAGGGTATACAAAACCCTTTGTTTTTCTCTCTTTACAATAATTTCCGTACTTCGGAATACAAAGACCCACTACTTGTGGTCTAAACGTAAGAATATAAAAATATTTAACTAAACTCTAACTTAACTTTGGAATAATAAACGTGGAAGATTGGCCTTATATTAACAGGAAGCCGTATGTAGTACAGAGAACTGTTAACACTACAATACGTTTAAAAATTATCACGAGGATTAAACCTCTGGCCTGGAAGGCAACCACCAACTGAGTAAAACTTCTAAGGTAAGCGGCCTGCTTCGACTAACTCCATCCTCTCTCTCGCTTGGCAAAAAGCCACAACTTAAGTACTTGGCGTTCGACAGACAAATTTTGCATAAATAAGTTAACGCTTTTAATTCTGGCCGGAAGTAGAAAATAAGAAGTGATAGTAAAGATTTAAAATAAAATAAACGTTAGTAAAACTTAAGATCCTTACATAGGTGATGCAAAACCATTTGCAGGTATCACTGACGCCAAACCATATGGTTCATTAAATATAGAAAAAATTGAGCGTGTTGGACATATTCAAAAACGAATGGGAATATGGCTACGCAAATTAAAACTTGAAAGAAAAAAAGTAAAATTAAATGACGGTAAAATCTGCCTGCGAAAGGGAGACCAACAGATAAGTTAATAAATGAAATAACTTCGTATTATGGTAATGCGATTAGAGAATATAATGGCTCTGTTAGTGATATGAGAAAAGCCATTTGGGCAATTTACTACCACAAAATATGGAGTGATGAAAAGCCGATTCATGACGTTTGTCCTACAAATGAAACCACATGGTGCAAATACAATAAATCTAAGCAAAATAAAGCTGATTATAAGCATATAAATTCTGAACCAGTCGCTGTAATGGAGGCAATAAAGCCAGTTTTTATAGATTTGTCACAACCTTCGTAATTGAGACGTTGCCTTGGCGGCAAAACACAAAATAATAATGAATCATTTAATTCCTTAATTTGGAAATTTTGTCCAAAGACATGTCGTGCTGGTAACAGGATAGTTCAAATTGCTGGAAATGAAGCAGTAATTGCTTTTAACGAAAGGTCTGTTGGTAGACATTCTGTAATGAATGAGCTACAGCTTTTTAGAATTAAGTTTTCTATTGAAGGATTTTTACAATTTGATAACAAGAGAATAGATAACGCAGAAAAGAAAGGCTTGTCAGAAACAAAACAACAGCGTAACCTTGAAAGGCAGCAAAAAATGTAAGAAGTGCAGGCCTCCATAAAAATGATGGGGATGTTTATTGTGCTGGTGCGTTTTAATTTGTAAATAAAATTTTAGCAGTTTAGCATACAATTTGAAGTAAGTCGTAAAAGATTTTTTCACCCATGTTAAATAATATGTATATTATACAATATAATACATATCATATGCTTAAATGCTTGAGTTTATTTAACTAAAGTGGTTATGTAAAAATAAATTTTTGTGCAAATATGCCACATGTATTTTAATATACGGCTATCATTCTGTCATGGTAATGTATATAGCAAGGTAAATTTAACGTGTTTCATACTAACAAAAGCTTCTGCAATTTATTAGGATTTATACTTTCTAAATATATTTTGAAAATAAATATACTATGCACTTTATTATTAGAAAGTTATATACTTAAGTATTGGCATTAAAACTCAAATTTCTTAAAATATGGTTTTTTACAGTTGTATACATAGCATTTAAAGTATGCTAAAGTTACATTGTGGAAGAACTATTAAATGTTTTATATGTTTGATATACAGTAATATATTACAGAGAACTTTAAGACATTTGGCTATAAGTAAATTCTTATTTGTAAGGAAGTTTTAGTTTTATCATTCTTAGTCGATATGTTATACTTCAATGAATGTAGCAGTTTAGCATACAATTTCAAATAAGGCGTAAAGGTTTTTTCCCACCTATGTTTAAATAATATTGCATAATATGATACATATCATATGCTTAAATGCTTGAAAGTACTTAAGTGATGTGGTTATGTAAAAATAAATTATTTATTCAAATAAGCTACACGTATTTTAATACACGGCTATCATTCTGTCATGGTATTTTATATAGTATGGTAATTTTAATGTGTTTCATATTGACAAAAGCTTATGCAATTTATTAGGATTTATACTTTTTAAATATATCATTTTGGAAATAAATATACTATGCACTTTATTATTAGAAAGTTGTATACTGAAATATTTGCTTCAAAACTCGATTTTCTTAAAATGCATTTTTTCCCAGTTGTATACATAGCATTTAGAGTATGCTAACGTTACCCTGTGGAAGAACTATTAAATGATTTATATGTTTGATATACAATAATACATTACAGAGAACTTTACCTGAAACATTTGCCTATAAGTAAGTTCGAATTTGTAAGAAAAATTTTAGTTGTATCATTGATAGCGTAGAAGTTTCAAATCATTTTTAGTTGATATGTTATACTTTGATGATGGCAGCTTATTTTACATTAATTATGCTTATACCAACTATTGGAAATTGTATAATATTAAAATATCTCTCAGAAAATAAGCATTTTATATATTTTATAACAAGACAAGTATTTAAAAAAATATTTACATTAAAACTTGATTATCTCAAAACATAAATTTTCACTGTTGCGCGCATGATATTATAAAAACGGTTCTTGGTACACGCTTTAAATTTAATGGATTTCTTTATATGAGTATTATCATCTAACTGAACCAAAATTATATTGAATATTTTAATAGTCAAAAATTTTACGTATGGAAATATTAAAAAATTTTATTAAAATGCATTGTATAAATTTAGTTCTAAATAAAATGAGAATTTAACATGAAATTCTTAAGGTTTTTGGTTCACAGTAGTCTTTAGATGCTATACAAGCTGTATATTAACTATGAAGTTAAAATATATAACAGAATGTTTTAAATTGTGCACGCAAAGTGGGAGTATTACGTGAACATATAAAAAATTACCTCACAAAGAAGATTAAATTATAAAAACATTTGTGGCAACACAAACTATTTGCTTACTAATTCAGCTGTGCTATGTAGTCAGCTGTAAAAAACTGGAAGTAATAGCTTTAAAAATAAATATGTTATCCCCATTCTTACAACAGGATCATATTCAGAGATTTTGAGGGTTTTAAGGTGTACGAGACCCCTTAACGTAGTTCAATGGAGAACGTGATGCAACCACTTCGCATTCCCCAATGACTTTAGCTTTGGCACTTACGTTTCAACCTTCACCGGAATGACGGCCTAGATAATTAAGGAAAGAACATATTATTAGTACTCATTTCGTGCTCTTAACGTTCTTAGCATATTTCATAATGCCTTACCGGAAATTTCTGTTTTCAGCTATAATCCTGGAAGGAAAAGTTCTGTTCATGCTGGTTCTATCATCTCGACTTGAGGTTTTGGATGATGGTAAATTACTCATGTATCGATTGTTATACTAAGGGAAATCTATTTGTATGCCTCATGATTGAAAATTCCATTATTGCCACCAACCATAACCGAAATCTGAAAGGATTTTATGTGGGACTTCTCAATATCTGGCAAACTCTGGCAAATTCCGCTCAACACCCACGATTTGTTTTCGTGACTTCTTGCTGATTAGCAGCATTATCTTCTGTGTCCTAATGTGTTCTGCAGTTCTTTCGTAAGTGTTCATCACCACTGCAGTTCTAGCATACTAAGGTTGCTTTCGTCTGACGTCTGTTCCGCCTCAAGGCACTTATTTAAGTGGGTAGACTGCCTGGACGAGCTGTCACTTGTCCACTAGCTTCTGGGTTGGAGTAGTTCCGATTGGGCAATGGTGTGTGCAAGTTTCTGAAAGGACTGCCACTTTTTTCATGGCGTACACTCTAGGCATTTTTTAAATCCTTGAGATCCACTATTCGCAGTTGTTTCTATACCTCAGGTTCCCGTATGCCACCGAGGAAGTATTTCATGGATTGTACTTCACGTATTTCTGTTGAGCAGTCAAAAAGGAGAGATGGGAGAGAATTTCGATATCAGTAGCGAGCTTCTGGATTATTTTGGTGAGCTTCTGCTATCGAGATATTAACTTCAGCCTTCTGTAGCCTTTTAAACACTTCTTATTAGAGCTTTCGCGTACCGGGTACAGCATCAAAATCTAGCCTCTGGGTTTCTAGAAGAGTGGGACCGATATCGTCTTCTTCTATTCTCAGAGAAGCTGCGAAATTACAGGTTTGTCTTCGGAATCCTACCCATTTCCATTTGGAGCTATACAGAACTGAGCCTTGTACATATGTCAAATGTTTTTTCCATCACACGTGGAAAGCATGAGAAATGGGTCGGAAAACATAGGTACCAATTTAAAGGTATCAGAATCGTCTCCAGTTGTCATTATGAATGTGTTAAAGCTGTCAGATTCTTTGGCGACAACAGCAGAAACTCTGTCATCGATTTGTTGTTCGTCATCAGAAACTCTTCCTTTGATTTGTAGTTTGACAGCATTAACTCTTTCTTTGATTTGCTGTTTGACAGCAGAAACACGTTCTCCAGTTTCTCTAACTCTCCTTTCGACCATGTTATTTCTGCTTTCAAAATCCTCGAAAATCTTCTACTGTTGTCTTTTATTTCTTCTTGACAGGCTTAAGTATCAATTTTGGATCGATTCCATCTTTCCTTGAACTGGTATTATTTCCCCTTTCCCTCTTTTGTTGGACGCATTTATCTCTTCTGTAAAGGAATCAACCTCTCCTTTTATATCTTCCTGGAACGCAGCAAAGACTGTCACAAGCTGCCTCAGATGCTCCTCAATTGTTCTTGTCACTAGCATTCTGTCCTACTTCTAACACCCAAAATTGTTCCTGGCATAAAGGTTCGTAAAGCATGCGGAAGAGCTGGTAGATTGTTAGAATTTATTTGTCCCGAAAAAACACTAAACAATTCTGGAGTTTTTCGAAAAGTACGAGTAAAAAAATATAATTCCAAAAATATACGAAATATAAAGGAACACTGCTAGTAGTTATCACTTTAAAGTTCTGAGAATGATGAAGAAAATACGATGAAAAGCGCACGTAAAGAGCGAACATAAATCTGTCAATACTCCTTACTCTAAGCTGAACAGCAGAGTTCAGAACTGAAGTTCATTCTGGTCTTATCTCATTTTCTCACTTTCCATACCAAAAGCCCGAAACTGACAAAACTGTTGGACGTTCGAAATTTTGGAAGAGAAAACAAATGAAGCCACAAGGAAAAATCTACATGGCTTATAATGATTGTCACGTTAAAAAAACTATAAACTGTATTTACAGTGGTACCTCAATATACGAGTGCCCCAACATACGAGTGTTTTGAGACAGGAACTACCGAGCGAGCGATGTTTTTGCTTTGAGACGAGAGCAAGATTTGAGATACGAGGAATCGCACACTACACCGCTATACACGACCGCAACATGCGCGCGCATGTAGGTGTCGTGTGCAGCGTCTAACAGTTTCTCCCACCTCAGACTAGTCCTCAATCTGAGTGCTTGTTTCCCTCGTTTTGGAAGCATTTTAGATAAGTTGGGTTCGCGTTTTTTGCTTTTTGTACATTTAGAAAACATTATCATATTTATTTTTATAACCCTGGGTCCAAAGAAGATGATGATGTCTATTGAATTAAAGCGTTAAATAATAGAAAACCATGAGCAAGGTGTGCGAGTTGGGGAGGATGTACGGGCGTAACACATCAATGATATTTACTGTGCTTGAACAAAAGGAGTTGATGAAGTATAACGCCAACTAAGCGCGTTACAATAATTTTTAAGCTCCGACCTCTCTCCGTCAAGACATGGAGAAACTACTGAACTACTGATGGTGTGAGTGAGAGAGAAGCAGCTTTAAGGAGGAACCTTAACACAAAGCATCATATGTGAGAAGGCACTATTACGAGTTATTTACGAGCGATTTACGGTTATTTTCTAAAGAACATCCCACACTCTTCTACAAACGTGGAATCGGAAGACCCGTTTAAAGCCAGTCGGGGCTGGTTTGACAACCGTAGGTAAAGGACCGACCTTCACTCCGTCGTCAGGCATGGTGAGACAGCAAATCCGGATGTAAAGGCAGCTGATGTTTACATCAAAATGTTTTCCGAACAGATAGTAGCCAAAGGATACATCCCCCCCAGCAAGTCCTCAACTGTGACGAGACAGGGCTTTTCTGGAAAAGGATGCCGAATAGAACTTACATAACGGCAGAGGAGAAGATGCCAGGTCACAAACCCATTAAGGATAGATCAAATCTAGCAATTTGCGTCAATGCGAGTGGCGACTGTAAAATCAAGTCTCCGCTAGTATACCATTCGGAAAACCCCAGAGGCTTTAAGTCATATAATATTTTAAAAGAAAACCTGCCAGTTATAATTTTAAGAAGATATGTGGAGGGCAAATCCGAAGGCGTGGGACAGAATGAACTTCTTTGTGGAGTGGATAATTCTGGTGTTCTGTTCTGGTGTTGGCCTCGACAATGCCCCTACTCACCCATCAAATCTCGAAGATGATTTACTCGAAGAGTTCAAGTATATAAAATTTCCCTACCTACCACCCAACACCACTCCTATCCTGCAGCCCATGGATCAGCAGGAGATTTCTAATTTTAAGAATTTGTACACCAATCACATTTTTCGCCGCTGCTTTGAGGTGACAGAGAACACAAACCTTACCATTCGAGAGTTCTGGAAAAACCACTTTAACATCGTGATGTGCCTAAGAATTATTGTTCAGGCCTGGCTGGGTGTTACAACGTCTGCATGGAAGAAGCTGTGGCCTGAGGCTGTAGCTGATAGAGAATTCGAAGGATTGGAACCCAAAGTGTCAGTGGTAGAGGAGCTTGTTTCTCTGGGAAAATCCATGAGTCTGGAGGTGGAGGAGAGAGATGTGAACGAACTCGTAGAGGAACAGTCTCAGGAGCTGACAACCGAGGAGTTACACGATCTGCATTTGCAGCAGCATACGGTGGTTCAACGAAAAATTAGTTTTGAAGAGGAGCCAGAGATGGAGGAGGTTATCCCTAAAAGAGATATAAAACAGATCTTGAGAATGTGGGATAAAGTTGTAGAGTTCGTGGATAAAAATCACCGCGAAAATGTTGCAACTACTCCTAAATCGGAATTGTTCAACTAAACTTGCCTAACTCGATTCCGCAATACCTTGACAGGTAGGAAGAAACAAACCTCCTTGGACAGTTTTTTTAAACGATCTGCGGGTGAAAATGAGCAGATCATGACAAAAAGAGCGAAGACCAGTGACAAAAATTAAGCGCTTCCGTAGGCACTTTTTCTTTTAATTATGTTTTTATAGAATATGTATTTGTTATTTATAAATAAATGTTTCTTCTTGTTTTTGAATAAGAAACTACATTTTTCTTATTCAAAAACACTTAAAAAAACAGCTGAGGTCGTGTTTTGGGAGCTGGAACGGATTAATGGCATTTCGATTACTTTCAATGCGGAAAATTGCTTTGAGATACGAGCAAGGTTACGAAACATATTAAACTCGTTTGTCGAGGAACCACTGTACTTAATTATATAATCGTTAGCAAGCAGATAGTAATAAATAATTTTAAAACTGTGCTGCTATCAATATACAAATTATGTTGACTAGTATAATTAATTTAGAATTATGCGAATACATATAATATAAGATGATGTATGTTACTACAGATACGTGTTAATATAATACATATATAAGTCTGTGCATATATATGAAATCATAATTCTTTTTATACCAGTTAACAGTTAGAATTACTGAACAACCATGAAAGGTTCCCCAAGAATGAAATATGGTGTAACAATGAACACTTAGTTTAGAAATTCGATTCTATTATATATAGTTGTAAAAGTCATTGTAAGAGTGAAAATTCTTCATTCTGCCTTAATGCGATTTTTTGCGTTTAATGCGTTGTTTGGTGATTTTATGATCCCGAATTATATTGATGTGATAAATTAATACTGCATTTGTAGATATACGTTTTTTGAAGAACGAGTCAAAGCGATTAATTTTTTGTAAAAATTTGGATTTATCCTTATTTTATTGACGTGCACCAGCACAGAATTGAGAATGGCTTGTGCTATGCTTCGATGGATGAAGAAGCGTTTGTAAGTAATGAATATTATGAACGTTTGAACATATTTAAATGAATAGTATTAAAAGTATATATTTACTTATATCATATACTAATAGTTTATGGTAAATTTTTCATTATAAATCTCATCACAGTTTCATTTCTCATTCTATTGCATTTCTATAGCGGTACATAAATTTTGTGGTTTACATATTGTAGATTGCATCAGTTTTGCAGCGCAATTTATTCCTCGGTATGTTACTTGTAGTGTAATTAGAAATTCCATTATTTTTGTATTTTTTCTGTAATTGGTAGTATCTGATTAGGAAATTTATGTTTTATTTCAAGATATATATGAAGTTGGTTATATCAAGTGTTAAACAAACGTTGTTATTCGGGCAATAGCGTTAGCTTTATCGAGATAGATAAATGCAATTCTTATTTCTTAAATACTCAAGATATAAAGACACACTCGAATAGTAGATTCACTCACTTTACGTTTTTTAAGGGTTATATATATACATTAAGGGCGTGTTCAAAACAACCATTGACGAGTAGTCTTGGCGTAATTTGTATTCATACCAAGATTATCCATTTCTCAAGGCAATAATTTTTGTTATTTTTGCTAAACCGTTTACGAAAATATAATTTTCCGAATCCTGAACTCTTATGCATGGAAAGGCAGATTTTAAGATATTTGTTTTGCAATTTGATGCAAAATTCGTATTTTTAAAACACTGATGTATATGTTCTTTTTTTAAAATTCTGCCAGTATATAACATTATATAACATTCTTGTGTTATCACCATTTATAGGTGTCGCTTGCTGTACAGCCTGCTGAATACATTTTACTTTCTAGGTATCTACAATTACATCGTGTTGTTTCGGTACGAACAGGGGCGAAGTATTCATCACTTAGATACATTTAAAGATAATTAATTAATTTTTTTCTGATTTTGATATCTATAATATATAGACAGGATTACTGATAAGAAATTTAAGAAAATAGTAAATGAAGAAGTAAATAGAAAAATTTCTTTCAGGTATTGTGAGATGTCAATATAAACTTCATACATTTTACTAGGGGGCTGTTGACAAAGCAAAATCTTTACTATATATGTCTACGAGCTCTACGTATACAGTGTGTTGCTCAAAGTAAACTTCCTGCATTGTGAAGAGTACTACGTGTATGTCGTGATGCGTTCATGCGAAGCTTGTTTCCTCGTATGAGCTCTGCCTCTTCGAACCGAAATTGTCCGTAATCTGCAGCGTCTTGAGTTGTTTATGCAGGTTCTTGAGCTGTTTTGGTATTTCCTGTCGAATCTGACGATGACGCGGACAGTCTTGTATCCTTCGTTTACTTGCGACTTTTTATCTTCATCGCGCATATACTTTTGACGTTCCGCTTGCCTAATGGGCCTTCGTTTCACTTCTGCTTACCTTTCGGGAGCACGCAGTGTTTCTTGGTTTTCTGAATGTCTTTTGTGTCTTCTACTAGTTTCTGATACAGTTTGAGCAAGTGAAGTTTCTTGAGTTGCTGCTTGTCTGCTGGAACTCCTATTCGTTTCTTCTTCAGTTTCTTGAATGCGTAACCTTTCTTGTCACTATGCTTGCCTGCTGTGTTTCTAGTTGTATCTTCATTCATTTTTGAAGCATACAAGTTTTCTTGTACTTGCCTGCTGAGTCTCCTAGTGTTTTTTACTTCATTTTTTATGTAGCTCGCTGTAACTTTTGTGCTGTCTTCTTGCGTTCAGATATTTTAGTAAGTTGAAAAAAAAAATTATGTAACTGCAGTAAAGTAACATTGCATCTAAAATACGTTAAATACCTACAGAAGTTTAAACTTCTACTCAGAAAGAAACTATACAATAAAAGAAATTAAATTTTTATAAAAAAAATTAGAATAGCATAAAATGCAGAGAAACATTTCATTATGAAGAAAATGTATTCATTCTTTCCAAGCAACCAGCAATTCGTAAATAAATTTTTCTTGCCAAGTCAGGAAACAAAGACCTTTGACACTTGGGGTAATACATTTGAAGTTATGATTTAAATTAATTTTAATATAACAAATTTGCAAAATCTCAATAAAAGAATTAACGTAGCGATAGCATATCGTGTCACGTATCTAAAGGTGAAACATAAACGTTGCCAAAAGCAGCTATTCATTTAAAATACTGAAATTAACGAAATATTTTTCGACATACAGTGACGTTATATGTAATCACGTGCTTTCTTCAACTCAGAATATAACCGTAAATAATAACAATAAGTTTCGAGTTTGGCAATACTATTTATTTCATATTTTTTTAACTTAAAAATTTCTCTTAAACATTACGATTTGAGAGTGAGAAGAGCCATCATTTTTCTAAATAAAGCAATTTGATCTCCAGCGCTTTCCGAAATTTTATATAACATCTCGAGTGATAGTCGTAGGAAGATAAGAATAGTCGAAAAGTTTTACCAAGAATTTTTGAAATCCGAGGGTACCTCCTTTTAAACCCAAATCTCCCCCCCCCCGTTCCGGAGGATATGATGCTACGAAGAAAAAAAAAAACAAAGAGGCAAAATCCCAAATATATTTAAACTGCTGATTCCTGGTTACAATATTCAATTTCCTTTAAAAACATTAAGCTTCATTTAAATAAAAGGAAAATAAATTCACCCATTTTCCCTAGCTTTCAAGCTTTTATTGTATTTTTAAATATTCTTTTTGTCACTGTTGCGCAAGTTTTCCGTGGCGTCATTAGGAGCCGTAGGTCGAAAACATATAAGAATCATTGCTATAAATAATGATCATATGATAAATTGCATACATATGCGATTCTTTTGATTAGAATTTGAGTACAATTCTTTATACATCAGCTACTATGCCCCTTTATGTAACGACAAGGATTATTTTCAATGATTATCCGATGAGAATGATTCTTTACAATGATTATCTGATGACAATGATCATTTGCAAAGAATATTAAAAGCCGATGACTACGATTACTTAAATAGAATATGCATGTCATTCGATGACAACGATTATTTCCAAAGAATCTTCGATCACGTCACTATTGTATATCGCTATACTTCTGGGGTTGGGGGGGGTTGTGTATTGTACTACGGCTCTGTAATTAAGCGTTTTAAATTACATCAAAAACGTTAGTAAAACTTAGGATCCTTACATACTACCCGCCAGAGTTAATTAGTTTGAAACTGAGGTCTAAAACGACCTTGTTGAAAACTTTTAGCTCTAGAATCTAACGCGAGGCCAATCTTTTACAAACATTTCTCTCTAGAAACTAGATATTAAAAAGTCGTTTTTACATTATCATCTCTATGGACAAGTATTTTCATCTGTACTGCATCTATAAACAGGAGTTTCTTTGTTGAAATCTGGTTCCTTATGGAAGGAAAACTAGTTTAATGAAATGTTACACAATCAAATGGCAAGTAACTTGAATATTTATATTTCTCCTTTAAAATTCATATTTCATTCATGACGTTATTTAATTATCTCCCCGTGCTCTCTGTCTTGTGTTGTAAAGAAAAACACCAAACACGAGCGTGTCTATGTACAAGTGTTCAACACTACCGCCTGCAATCAAAACACTAACGTGTTAAAATTCAACATAACAAGACCTCAGAACACACCTTATATTCATCTCTAAACCCTGAGGTACTATTCTGAAAAGTGGCTAACTCTGAAGTGTAGCGTCAGAGAGCCTAACTACATTCATTCAACCTTTATCACATATTCACAATAATTTGCTCTTTTTACAGTCACACGAATAAGTTAAAATTTTTGGCATTACTCTAATATTTTTACTTTTAACATATCACAATATTTCTTAACTTTTAAGATAACAGTTCACATTGTATATAAGGACATATTAACATGCCGTTAATTTTACGCATTTTAAAACATATATTAGTAGTACATTGTTAACTTCTATTCTTTTCCAAGCAAGTGCCAATTCTTCTGCATTGAAATTCTACATTTCAAAAGTCTCTCAGATTAAAACTTCTTTCTTGCCAGAATCTTTTAAATAAAATTTTATACAATAATTTTTACAATTTTCTTAAGGTACCTTTCTCAAAGATTATCAATGCTTTTTCAATATTCAAGTATTTACACATTCCTATAATACATTAATTTTAGTTTTACTCGCGAGTAATTGAAAAACAATACCAAAATAGGTAACAACTCTTTTCTCGCCTTTTTGGCGATAAAGGTAGGCCTCACATGAGGTAAAAATTCTTGAATTCTGCCACTTGCAGTAAGATTGAAAAATTAACTTACGGTTTCAAAGTAACATAAAGTTTTACTTATCTTTGTGATATTCAGACATCCTTTTTTCTGCCCAGTCTTGGAAGGTAGCGAAGACTACGGTCTGGTTGATCTTCCTTCTTGTGCGGGTTCGCCCTTCGGTTCCTTCCTCCATGAGCTTTCTTTTTCTTCCAGTTCGGTCACCCTTGAAGACCTTTTTTTTAGCATCTGCCTGTGGTCTCGGCCGTTTGATGGCAGCTGGTCTTTGCGGAGCCCGGACAACTGTCTCTCGTTGTTGCCTGGATCTCGTTGCTGGCTGTACAAATTTTTCTTGCGTCTTTGCATCTGCAGCTGGTCTTCCTTCATCAATTCGTCGACATTTGCTGCGTAGACTCCTATCCGATGGGTAGATCTTCTGTTTTGGAGCCGTGTTATAGTTGCTGTCATTTCTCCTGGCTTTCTTTGCATTAGTCGTACTTCTCCCTTCTTCATTCTGGGGGTGGTCGTGCCCTCTCTTTTCTGGTCGGTGGAACGACTTCTTTTTCTTGTTACCTTCAGTTTTCCAACGGGGGAACTTTCTTTTCAATTCCTCCTGTCTACTAATGGCTTGCCCTTGGGAATTTCGTTGTTCCACCTCAGGAGCTTGTGCGCGCCGTGCCGGATCCTGCAAAAGATCTTGAAATAGTGGCATTTTATTACGATTATAAAATGGTTTTATCTGGTCTACGTTTGCGGTGCAGGTTTCACCATTCCTGGCTTTTAACACCACTAAGCCTGAGTTACTTTTTCTATGACATATGGTCCTTCAAATCGTGGATAAAATTTGGCAGTTTTATCTTCTGGTGCTGAAGAAAGTTAATGCTTAATTTATAACACTTCATCTCCAACTTTATAAGTTACTCCCCGTCGTTTCATATCATAATAAAGCTTCTGTTTTCTCTGTGCTACTTCAGTGTTCTTTTTTGCTTCTTTAATTTATTTTTCTATATTGCCCATTTTAAATTCTGGGGCTCTTTGTTGAACATAAAATAATTTATCTAACGGCGTTATAATCTTTCTGCCTAAAAATAACTCAGCAGGAGTTTTGCCCGTCGTATCATGTTTTGCGGTCCTAAGGGCCAAACCTAATTCATTGACATAGTTAACCCAGCTTTTATGAAAATTTTTAACATAACTACGGACAATTTTCATTACATTTCTATTGACCCCTTCCGCTATATTTGATTGCGGCCGATACGGGACCATTTTTAAATGGCGTATGCCCAGTTTTTGGCACATGTCTTCAAATACATTACTTACAAATTGAGGACCATTATCCGATATTACTTTTAGGGGCGCCCCGTATTTTAAAATATATTTATTTAAAATAGAATCAGTAACTAATTTCGCGGAGGCTCGGTTTAAGGGAACAATTTCGATCCACTTACTAAAATGATCAACCATAACAAGAAGATAGCGACATTTATTTAACTGACTTTTTGGGAAAGGGCCCAATAAATCGATGCCAATTATTTCATTTGGAAATTCGGATTTAATACTATTTAGAAACCCGGCCGGGCGGAAATTAATATAATTAACTGCTTGACATGTTGGGCAGGACTGGACATACGCCCTTATTAACTTTTGCAGCTCAGGAAAATAAACTGCTTCGCGTACGCGTTGGATGGTTTTTCGAATACCAGCATGAGAAGCTAAAGGGGAGTCGTGTAACTCCTGCAGTATATTTAATCTAAGACTAGCTGGGATAACAGGTCGAAATTCGTTGTTGGAATTCGTAGTTTTTGTATAAAATAATAGACCATCTATTAGTTCGTAATGGGCCGCCCTATTTCTTATCGCCACAATAACTTGGTGGCTAAAATTTTCAGGATCCTTTAAATAATCATAAATATTTTTAAATTCAGGATCCTTACCCAGTTCGGTTATCACAGTTTCTCGGGAATGTAACTTACATGCTGTGAGCATTGCCACCTTTACAGTATCACCTACTTCATCTATTTTTATTCTGGATAGGGCATTAGCTACGATATTTTCCTTTCCGGGGCGTGTGCTTAATTACCAGATTATACTCTTGTAACTTTAGTGCCCATCTTATTAACCTTGGGGATAAGTTTTTCCCTGAGTACAATCTAGTTCCCGCTGCATGATCAGAATACACTGTTATTGGATCCTTTCCAAAATAGACTCGGAACTTTTGCACTGCTAACAGAACTGCAAGTGAATCTCTCTCAGTCGCGGAATAATTTCTTTGCGTTTGATTTAAAGTTCTACTAAAAAATGCCACGGGCTTCTGATTTTGCGAAAGTATCGCTCCTACCGCACAATCCGAAGCATCCACTGAAATTTCTAAATTCTCATCGTTTTCAGGAAATTTCAAAACAGGGGCTTGCGTTAATGCTTGCTTTAATTTTTCGAAAGCACTATTGGCTTCGGCCGTCCACGAGAATCTTGCCTTTTTCCTTTTTAATTTTAACAATGGTTCAACAATAGCTGCAAAATCTTTTATAAAACTCTAACTTCAATCTTTGGAAGAGTCAAATTTTTCACAATAACTGTATTTGTATAAAACTGTATTTGTATATAAGAGGACTTTTCTTGGCCTTCGGATTTCCGCACCCTCCCGTCAGCAGAAATCCGTTTTAGTTTAAATTTTCTTTCTTCCTTTCCATGCCTTCCTTGTTTTTCCGTTGGCCTTCAGACTTTTTTTCTGGCTTACTATTGAACTGTCGACGTTCGCCGGTTGTTTTTGGATACTTTTTGGTCCTTGCCCTCTGATTCAATTTGCTTCCGTAGCCGTGTTCTTGCCTTTGCTGTGGTCTTGGCGCACCAAATTGGCTTCGTTGCTCATACTGGCGTCTTCATTCGATGTCCGCCGTTCTTCTACTTTCAAACTGGATTGCTAGCTCAAATAACTTTTCCAGTGTAGTCGGATTCCTTAATTAAATAAAGTCTTGTACTTGGGGTACTAAAGTCGGCAAAATCAGTTGGATTATCTCAGAATCCGGACGGTTTCCATACAAGAGTTTAAAGACGTGAATTTTTCTTAAAATAAAGGTGGAAAGATTTTCGATTCGTTGCTGGTATATACTGAAGAGTTCCGTTTCTAAACTTGCACGATCTCTTACGACAGGGAAGGCTTTTACTAAGGCAGTCTTAAAATTTTCGTAAGTATAGGTGGGACTTCCCGCTTGAAACAAGTGGCTTCTGCCTATACATTTGAACCAATTAAGCGCTTGGCCCCTCAAAGCGCTGGTAGCTAAGGTGACTTTATGGAACTCATGGACTGGATACAGCATGAAGTGGTCGTCCAATTTTTCCAAAAAACTGGTTACCGGTGAGTTTCCATTAAATGTTGCTTCTGGTTTCATCAATGCGCGCATGGTCTGTACGATGTACCCAAATCCTTCCAGGGCGGCCGCTGGCATTTCTGGATTCTGAGCCGCTTCTGCAGGCAACAAAGGTTCTTCTTGAAACTCGGCCATTGTTATTCTTCTTCGTCGGGCGCCACTATCAGGACTTGTATTCCTCTTTACTTGCTTTGGAAACATGAACTATCCTGACTCGGAACAGGGAGCTTACTCAAGCTATGTTTACTAAATTACGTGATTCAAATCTTATTTATTGCAACAACTTAAACTGTTATGTCACTTTCAATTGCACAAGAGGCCCTTGCTTTTACAACTGCATTTATTTGTGGAACACTTCCTTTTGCAATAACAGTGTGTACATATACTCCTCTCTTTTCAATCTACACCAGAGCATATCTGTGATTGTCGACATACACAGGTGAGGGTCCGAATGTAGAAGAATGTAATGCAATATTCGATCTTTCACCGACGTATTTGGTGAATGTTAACATTCTCCGGTGAAAGTCGACATTCTTTAATTTCGGTCTTTCAAGGTAACATATATTTTTTTACGATTATATACATATACATATACATATATATATATATATATATATATATATATAATATATAACACTAATTCAGAAATCAAACAACAAAAATCAGCGTTAATTTAGAAAATTTTCACAGGACTAGTTTCGATGGTTTTACCGAACCATCACCTTCAGCTGCAAAACCGCAAATGAACAAGATAGGAAATAATGTTTAGATAAGATAAGAAAGCCTGGACAAGAATAAGCAAGTGGCGTCATCTGTTGGCGAAACCAGAACTAAAACATAATTTCTCTAAAAGCCGAAGGCAAATTTGGATTGGAATTAGGATCGTTAACTAGAACAGAAAGATTTTTATGAATGTGAAATTTCTCTAGAAAATCCAGTTCTCCAATGGAAGATGTTTTTTGAATAATTTTGGCAGCAGAAAAATTGAAAGTGTGATTTTCGGACCAACAATGTTGAGCAACAGAAGACTTCTGTGTTTCCTTTTTTCTAACATATGCCTCATGTTCTTTGACGCGAAATTTTAAGGCTCTCTTAGTTTGGCCAATGTAAATTAAACCGCACTGGCAAGGAATCCTATAAATACCCCAGGAATTCATATCCGGAATGGGGTCCTTGAGTTTAGAAGTTGGAATTTTATTGATGGGAGAGTAAACAACCCGAAAGTTAAATTTCTGCAAAATATGTGCAACTTTATAGCTAATTGATGGAAAGAAGGGAATAACAACAGAATTTTTATAATCTCCTAAAATAAGAGTGTGGCTTTTAGTGTGTTGAGATGAGAATTTTTCAACTGCTTGATTAATAATGTTAGGTGAAAAGCCCCTGTCAATAGCTATTGCTTTTAAATAATTTAGTTCTTCATCAAGGGCTAGTTTGGAGGAGCAAACTTGAAGAGCACGGAAAACATAGGAATAAAATGAAGCTAACTTTTGTTTAGTCGGATGACATGATTTAAAGTGTGGTGGAAGGCAAACCGATGAAGGTTTACGGTAAACTGTAGTACTGAAGTTGGATGTGTTGCGTGTGACCAGAATGTCGAGAAACGGAAGAGAATTGCAAGTCTCAAGTTCAAAAGTGAACTGAATAGCAGGATCAATAGAATTCATTGTTGAAAGAACTCTATTTAAATCATCTTTATTACCTTCAAACAGGGTAAAAGTATCGTCTACGTAGCGGAACCATGCCGGGAAGTTTAAAGTTTCAAACAATTTTGATTCATAATAATGCATGTAGATATCAGCCAGGATGGGACTGAGGGGGCTTCCCATGGCTAATCCCTCAGTTTGCTTGTAATATTTATTTTGGAAAACAAAATGTGTTTGTTTCAAACAGAGTTGAGTGAGAGAAATTAGCTCATCAATTTCGATGCAAGAGAAATGAAATTCGCGAAGTCTGGTTTCTAGACATCTTAATGCACCCTCCACTGGGACATTGGTGAATAATGATTTTACATCAAAAGAAACCATGAGTAAATTACGAGGAGAAATGTTTTTAACCTTTTTTACAAACTCTATTGAATTTTTTATGGTGTAAATGTTATTGTCTAATAGAGTGGAAAATCTAGAAACTAAATATTTAGCTAATGGATACGAGGCAGTACCTAAATTTGATACAATAGGGCGGAAAGGAATACCACTTTTATGAATTTTGGGAAGAACATATAATCTGGCACAATTCGCAACAGATGGGATAAGCGAATGTTTTAAGTTGCTTGAAATGATTTGCGAAGATTTGATCGCAGTTTTTATTTTGGATAAGTCCGAAGGTGAAGGATCTTTAGGGATCGGATTAGCTTAATTTAGCTAAGCTTAATTTTGTTGAATATATGCTTTTTTTTCTTTTCAATATTCTTTAACACGAAAAAATATTTCAGTCCCCTCAGTTTTGTGTTAAATGATTTTCACTGTATATCTCTTGCACATAAATCCCTTTCTTACATAAAATATAACTGTAAGTATAGAATAACTAAATAAATTGTAAAGGAAGTTTAATTAGCAACTATGAAATCTTAAAAAAGTACATAGTATGAAATTTATAATGGCAAACATTAAAAATAGATGAAAGTAAATAAAATTTAAATTATAGAATGTACTTTATAAAATTAATAATAAGTGGTTAAAAATATTTTTTAATTACTTCAAACATGGAAGTTATTTGGCAGAGATTGTTGGATATAAAATTACTACTTCAAATTTTCAGATTACTATTGTTCATATTTAAAATCTCAACTTGCAGTCTTAATCCACATAACAACCACTGTAAAAATCACCCGTTATCATATTCCAAAGATCAGCAGCATACATTTTTTTTCAAAATTGTGCATAATATTAAATATTAGCTTTTGATAGTCAAGTTGATACAAATAAGATGAACTGTTTTTATGATTTTAGACTAGTAGTTATTCTTCCATTCACTTATTACAATATTTCATTTTTTATATGCTCGGCTATCCAAAATTTCAAGAGCTTTCCGGATATTTTTTTTGTCGAGTTTTTACTATACATACATTTCAGCATTTACATCGTCAAAATTACACAGACACATACTTGAAGTGAATTTACTTTTACAGCTAAACACAGGAACTGGAAAACAAAAAAGTACTTATTCGGAGATTGTATTTCTTTTTCGTTCATGAAAATCAAAGTTCACTACACAAACATGCATTCACACTGCACAAGCATGTATGGAAATTCTTAATACATTTAGTAATCCTGATAATTGATTACGCATTTAGTAAATAAATCAGAAAATATTTTAATGTATAACAAATGAATAAAGTAGTTAAGCTTTTATAAAACAGCATAATACTACAGTTACAAAGATATTTAATGTTATAAAGTTAGGTAATTTAGTAAATTTCAGTTGTTCATCAAAGCAATGAATTATGAAGTTCCTTGTGTATCTTTATAAATGAACTTTATTGCTGTTTTAAGCAATTAAACAACTGTTCAAGTTATTTTAATAATTTTGAAATATATACACTAAAAGAAACAATAAAATGTATTAATCTATTTGTCAAACTTGATTTTGGCACGAAAGTCTGCAGAATGCTTCGTAGTTTTTAAGCACATAGAGGCACTGCAATTCTTATTCCTTGATCTGAAGTTTTCTGCAATTTTTTTTATTTTTTTTTTTATTTATTTAAATTGCTGTATTGGCACACATATAATTTTTGTATAGTGGCTTCAGATGTGGATAAGTTTTTCGAACACTTTCGTTTATTTTACTGGCGTCGCTGAATTTTGCGATGAAATGCAGCACATTTATTGCCGAGTATCACCTTCCAGACTTTTCATACTGTTAATGTATACATCAGCAGTGAATTATTCTCCTCTTTCCTCAAATACACTACGGCGTTAAACAATAACCATTCACTAAAGATTTTGCGTAAATTTCCACTCATAATAATTTAAATTGCGAAAATCTCACAATTAGCACCTAAACACACTATTCAGGAGCACAATTCTTTCGAAAGCGCACCGTAGTAGTCAAAAGTGGGGTAGGCGTCTTGCCAAACTAGTCGATATTTCCGTGACGTCAAAAATTTGAAAAGTGGGGTAGGGTTTGGAAATACGCGTCTCCTTCCCTATGAGTATTAAGATATAGGTACTTTCGCCTCAGACGAAAGAAAAAAAAATTCTGGGACTTGTATATATTATTTTCCATTTTTACTGTATGATACTGTGTCAAATCTACGATAATGTGTAAAAGATATGCCAAAATTATTAGTTGCTATTATAGCTTATCCAACGAAAACTTCATCTGTGGCCGATATATGGCGTTGTAGTGGCCCAGTTATTGCATGAGAAATAATTATTTTTTATTTCATATATTTGTTCATGTGTTTAATTATTTTATAAAATTAACTTTAATATTTTGTTAATATTCATATTTATATTTAAATTTCTTTATGCTGAATGGCAACTAGTTCTAGTTCTGATTCATGATTGCTAGGTTTTGGTTTCAAAACGTTGCTCGTAGCGTCGCATTTCGATAGCTGGAAAATAAAATGCAATAACTTAGCTATTTGTTTATAATTCATGCTGTTACTAGTCATAAATTAATTTTAAACATTAGTAGCCAAGGCTACATCGTGGTGACCCTGATTAATTTTCGAAATGTCAACAAATGACTCTTCTGAAACTGCTATGAAAGATACGATACAGTCACCGGAGCTTCATAAGGTGAGTGTGAAAATACCTCCTTTTTGGATTGATAAACCGGAAATATGGTTTTTTCAAGTTGAAGCTCAGTTCAAACTTAGAAATATCGTTTCAGAAGAAACGAAATTTAATTATTTAGTTTCACAGCTTGAACCTAAGTTCGTCGAAAATATTTGGGACATTGTAACGAACGATAGTGCCACAAAATATTCGGATGCTAAAATTAGGTTATTACATTTATTCAAAGAAAGTGAAAATGTACGGATTAAACGTTTGATTACTGGTATCGAACTTGGAGACATGAAACCAAGCCAACTTTTGCAGAAGTTGAGATCAGTTGCTACTACAGATGTGTCTGAAAATCTAATCAAAACTTTATGGCTGGAGAAGCTACCTGACTCCATAAAAAATATATTATTAGTTAGTGATGAAGATGTAACCAAGTTAGCGTCTATGGCAGATAAAATTAGTGATATGAATCGGAAACCAGAAGTATTTAGTACTAATGCTCCTTCTGTTCCCGCAAATGATTTGTTGCAAAGAATTACCTTTCTTGAACAAAAAATTGATCAAGTAACCATTCGCTCAAGACGAAGGGACTCGGATTTACGTAATTCACGTTCACGATCTCGAAGCCAACCTCGTAAACGATATGACCCTACTGGCAAATTTTGTTTTTATCACTTTCGTTTTGGAGCAAAATTCATTCTAGAGAAATGCAAGCCTCCGTGTGCTTGGGTAAAAAACGATTTCAAAAACCAGGAAAACTCGAATCTGCAGTAGGTTCAGCGGCAAACGCTGCTGCAGAAAATATGAAGGATTGTCGCAAATTTCGTTTATTCGTTCGTGACCGAAGATCAAATTTGCACTTTCTTATTGATAGCGGAGCTGACGTAAGCATAATTCCTGCTACTTCACAGAATAAATGTAAAACTGAATATAAACTGTATGCAGCTAATGGCACAGATATTTCCACTTATGGCATAAAAACGCTAACTCTTGATTTGGGATTACGTCGTGATTTTCAGTTTCCATTCATAATTGCTGATGTCACAAAAGGTATTTTAGGAGCTGACTTTCTTCACAAATATAAATTGCTTGTCGATATAAATAAGAAAAAATTAATTGATGGCGTAACACAGCTTTGTGTCCAGTGTGATGTCGCTGCTATTTCCAGTGATTACTCAGTAACCACATTAAATAAATCCATAAAAATTTTCGATTTACTGTCGAAATATCCCGAAATTTCTAAACCTAACCTTTTTCCTACACAAATTAAACATGGTGTTACACATTTTATTTCGACTGTTGGTCAACCCGTTTATTCAAAGGCACGACAGCTCGATCCAAAACGCTTAGCTATAGCTAAAGAGGAATTTAAATTTATGCTTGACAATGGAATAATTCGTCCATCAAACTCCCAGTGGTCAAGCCCCTTGCACCTTGTTACGAAAAAGGATGGTTCATATCGTCCTTGCGGAGACTACCGACGATTGAATGCGCAGACGATACCTGATCGATACCCAATTCCTCGCATTGAAGATTTTCATCATATTTTAAGAGGTACAAATATTTTTTCTAAAATTGATTTATTCAAAGCTTATTTTCAAATTCCCATTGCAGAAGAAGACAAATGTAAAACGGCTATCATCACTCCTTTCGGTTTATACGAATTTAATGTAATGAGTTTCGGTTTAAAAAATGCTCCTGCAACGTTCCAAAGATTTATTCACGAAGTCTTTAGAGGATTAGAATTCGTTTTTCCCTATTTAGACGATATACTCATTGCATCCAGTACCCATGAAGAACACGAAAATCACCTTAAATTAGTTTTCGAAAGATTACATACATTTGGGTTAAGAATTAATGTTTCAAAATCTGTCTTTGCTGTTCCCCAAATCGAGTTTCTAGGCTACCTAATTACACCTAAGGGTTCCCGTCCTTTGCCAGAAAGAGTTCAAGCTATTACTAACTACAAACGACCAGAAACAATTCATGAACTTAGAACCTTTCTTGGAATACTTAACTTTTATCGTCGTTATATAAAGGATGCAGCGAAGAATCAAGCATTGTTACATGCGTATCTCAAGGGAGCTAAAAAGAGGGACAAACGTAAAATCGAATGGACTGAAGAAGCTGAAAAACAGTTTGAAACGTGCAAGAATGACCTGGTGAACACGGCACTGTTGTCTTTTCCCAATTCTGAATTACCTCTGGCGTTATTTACAGATGCTTCAGATACGGCGATTGGCTCAGTGTTGCAACAATATGAAAACTCCTCGTGGAAGCCAATAGCATTTTTTTCTAAAAAATTAAGTGATACTCAGCAAAAATATAGCACCTATGATAGAGAACTATTAAGCATATATCTTTCAGTTAGACACTTTAAGCATTATCTAGAAGGAAGAGTATTTACAATTTATACAGATCACAAGCCCTTAATATTCGCCTTTCGTCAAAAACTTGACAAAGCAACACCTAGACATGCTCGCCAACTTCAATACATCTCCCAGGTTTCGACTGATATCAAATATTTAAAAGGTGAGAATAATATTGTGGCGGATACGTTATCTAGAGTTAATGAAATTTCATCGATAGATTATGATAAAATAGCTGATGAACAAACTCAAGATGAAGAACTGAAGAGTTTGCAAACCACTACTTCCTTGAATTTCAAGCAATGTTCTCTACCATCGGGGAAATATTTGTGGTGTGATACATCAACTAAACATGTTCGGCCGTATATTCCTCAGGCTTTCAGAAAACACGTCTTTCAAAGAATTCATGGTTTATCACATCCAGGAATAAAATCGACTATGAAATTAATGACATCAAAATTCCTTTGGCCTAACATAAAAAAAAGATGTACAGTTGTGGACAAGAACCTGCATTCATTGCCAAAAAGCTAAAATCAATCGGCACACCAAAACAAAATTAGGTGAGTTTGAAGTATCACCAGGAAGATTTTCTGTCATCCATATCGATCTCATAGGACCACTTCCACCATCTAAAGGGAATATTTATTATCTTACTTGCATAGATAGATTTTCGAATTGGATGGAAGCAATTCCTTTAGAAAATATTTCTGCTGAGAACGTCGCAAGAACCTTTTATAGCAACTGGATTGCGCGTTTCGGAACGCCAAGTAAACTCATTAGTGATCGTGGATCCCAATTTAAAAGTGATACATTACGAGCTTTGTCCAAAATCTGTGGCATCAATTTACAACACACTACTGCCTACCACCCCTCGTGTAATGGCAATGTTGAGCGCCTTCATCGAACATTGAAAACAGCATTAAAAGCCCACAACAACATATCTTGGACGGACACGTTACCAACAGTACTTTTGGGTTTGTAAACTATTCAACAGTACTATTCAAGAAGATACCAATCATTCTATTGCGCAAGTAGTTTATGGCCAGAGTCTCAGACTTCCTGGCGAGTTTTTCAGCGAACCAAGTATCCAGACAGCATCGGAGACTTTTGCTAATAAACTCCAGAAACAGATGGAAGTTGTTGGACCGAGACTAATTCGTAAAAATTCATCTGAACAGATATTTGTCCATAAAGACTTAAAAACTTGTTCTTATGTGTTTCAGCGAATAGATCGGATAAAAAAAACCTTTGGAACCTCCTTAGGAAGGACCATTTCCTGTTATTGATCGCAAGGACAAATATTTTACTATTAGCACAAAAGGAAAACATGTTAATGTATCCCTGGATCGCCTGAAACCAGCATATATTTTAGCTGAGGAAAATTCTCAGTTGATACAACCTGACTACAGTAATTTGCAGAGACCGGACTCAAATTCGGATGTGAATCAAAAACCTTCTCGCACAGGCAGAACTATACGTTTACCTGTTAGATTCAAGGACTGACTAAATTATTTTGATAGTGGTTAACACTGCAATACTAGTTACTACCTATTTCTCCATCTTCGTAACGTAACTTAGTTACTGGTGGGGGAGTAGTGTAGTGGCCCAGTTATTGCATGAGAAATAATTATTTTTTATTTCATATATTTGTTCATGTGTTTAATTATTTTATAAAATTAACTTTAATATTTTGTTAATATTCATATTTATATTTAAATTTCTTTATGCTGAATGGCAACTAGTTCTAGTTCTGATTCATGATTGCTAGGTTTTGGTTTCAAAACGTTGCTCGTAGCGTCGCATTTCGATAGCTGGAAAATAAAATGCAATAACTTAGCTATTTGTTTATAAGTCATGCTGTTACTAGTCATAAATTAATTTTAAACATTAGTAGCCAAGGCTACAGCGTCACCCCTGATCAACTTCTTCACTACTGAAGACTTTGCACTTTTATTACAAATGCATACGACTTTTCCAGTTTATGGAATTTAACGAACTTTTACAGGTCCTTAGGGGATTGATAAACATGTAGTGGTAAAGGCCCTCGGGTCGAACACTACTTAACGAATAATGATCTCTGATCTCCCCGTTGAATCACTATTATAAATGTTCGTTTTACTTTTCAAACTGTTGCCACCAAATGTTAGAGTCTTGCATTATATTTGAAGAAATTAAATAATGAAAAATTAGAGTAGCTCCTAAACACTATACCATCTAGGGGGCAAGATCTTTTTATTATAAATTAATTTTAATAGAAAAGTTATTTTAACATATGTGCGTTTAAGAAAAAAGAGCAGCGAAAATTTCCCAAAAACGCAAGCACATGAATTTTGGCAGCGTAGTTTTGTCGAAAATTGCGCGATTTGGCAACGTTGAAACGTAAAGCTGATTCGCTGGTTGTGTTTGCGCCAATGAACAAATGTGTTATTTACCGTGTGCTTTTCTTTTTAAAAGTTCCGAGACTTCAATGGATATTGATGCGGGTGATGAAGAAGAACGCTTCAAAAGGCTTGCTGTGTATGTATTCACTTATATATATATTTTTTCAAATACACAAAATATTGGTAAAAGTTTACAATTGGGTGCCCCTTGTTTTTTGGCGATTCTTTTTTTGATGCCAAGATCGGCACCAGGAAGGTACAATTTCTTGATGGTCGCTACACAAAACAAAAATAAGAAGTCAAAGAATTGTACAGACTCTGTGTCCATGAACACATTGATCTGTTTTCACTTAAAAAAAAATCCTAGAATTGCACAAACTAGGCATTGCGCACTGCCTTAAATTTGCCCATGTACACATCAATCTATTTTCATTTAAATAAAATCAGGAAGCTGAAACAGAGTTAAAACTATCATGGTAACCAGAAGTAAGGTTTCATCGCCAAAATTTAAAAAAGTTGTCGTGAAGCGAAGGGGCACTCAATTCTACACTAGAGCGAAAATATTTATATTCGTGATCTGTTTGTATGTAGGAATTCAATATACAATTAAAGTAAAATGTTTGATATCCAAATGTAATCGAATATGTGTAGTTTCCTAAAAAAGTGCCAGAATATTTAAATGTGCGAAACTAAAAGTATAAAATGTTAGTTTCCTTGAATTATGCGTTTTCTTAGTCTTCATTTTACAATAAATCCAGATGTTAAGTATAAGTTCAAAAATAGGCTGACTATATTTTCGTCATGTCACATGTTATATTAAGTTGACCATTATTCTTCAGAACCGTATGTTTAGCTTAAAATGCTCGTTAAAAATGGGACAAAATGCCATAACGCACAAAATATCTTAGATGGAGCTCACACTGTAAATAAACTAGAAACTCTTAAATTTGTTATTAGTTTGCAAGTAGAAAAAGGGAATTTTTTAGTAAAATTTTTGGTGAATCTTCGGATTATGGTAACTTGGCGAAACTTTGGCGACCATCCCTGCTACAGCAACCTGCTAGTTTTTTTTTTTTGGATGCCATTTTGTTTTCACGAAGTAAAGCCATGTTTTATTTTATTTTTTTTTTTTACTCAAAATTTTTTCCAACAATCTGCTAGCCGAATTACGCTTATGCTAGAACTTTTATGGAACAAAAGTGCTTAATCATGACGAAGATTAGGTGCGAAATTGGGAGGAAGTGTAGAATCGCCCACTGCTTGCTGCGTTTTTAAGAATTGCACATACACGATATCTATGTACACATCAACCTATTATAACTTAAAAAAAATCCCAGAATTGCACAAAAATGGCATTGTGCACACTTTGGTATTGCGCACACAAAAATGACTTTATCCACGTACACATTGACCTATTTTCACTTAAAAAATAAAAATTAAAAAAAAAAAAATTACAAAAATCCAATTCTTCTTACTCTTGTAAAAAGCACCAAACAAATAAGTGGGCGATTCTGCACTTTAGCAGCGAAATTGTTTCTTAAGTGCTTATTAGCTAAAATCCTGTTTGGAATTTTCCGGAAAATGTCACATGACATGTCTCATGATCTCTCATTTCTCTGAGACAAAATAATCTGTGATTCGAACTGTGTACTTCTCAGATTATTGCTAAAATCCTAGCTAGTAACCTTTATCACCTTACCAAAATGTCACCAAACTACCTGTTACCATGTTCCAAAGATTAACCAAATTTTTGAAATGATCTTTCTGAAAATTTCTAAAATCATGTATTTAACAGCTTTTGACACTATAACATATTTTCTGAAGCAGGGCAGAATTTGAAAGGTGAAACCTCTTGGAAAACACACAAAGATGTCTTGTAGAATATAATACAGTATTATCAATTAATTACATAACTGCTTTTCTCTTACTTGAAGCAGAACTTTACTAATCTTGTGAGATATTTAGTCCAAGACAATTTAATTACAATATTGGGTACTTTTCCGTTTCGCCGGCGCAAATCTCGCCAAGCAGACTTTATTGGCAGCAACATACAGTATACACATAAAAAATTTAACCAATGTTAGTTTTAAGAATTTTTTATTTTGAAGGCATAAGCATTTTAGTATGGTTTAAAATTTTGTAAAAAACCAATAAATAAAGACAATAAATTTGTAAAAAGACATTAATTTAAGAATTTACTTTGCTTTCATCCTGATTCGCCGGTTCATATCACGTGACCCCAAGTGATCTTATCTCATGTAAACTACGCTACAAAAATATAATTCTCTCAGTAATTATCTACATTAATTTCAAGTTAAATCTTATGGAATACAAGTTCAAATGCAAGAATTATTTTAATTCGTACGAATAGCTTACTCAGAAATTATGTAAAACCGCAGTGCTTTACTTCGCTAGTGCATTCTCATTAGATTTGATGAATTTAACCCTTGATTTTCCTTTTCTATATCTTTGCGTTCAGGTGAGTGGTGTGATTGCATCGTAATTAATTACCGCGAATGGTCTTAGGGCAAAAAATTTAACTATCTTGTAAAAATTCTATGTAATTGTATGTCAGTATTGAAAGAAACAATCAATCTGATAAGAAATGGCTGCGACTTGTTTTGAAAATGAAGGGTAAAAGTTTGCCAGCGAAGATATTCCGTTTGGCATCAGTTGTACCATTATTGGCGACTTTATCGTTTGTGCCGGCAAAATGGAAAAGTACCTAATATTATTTTTCAAACTTAGGTATATTTATATTGTAATAGATGAGTAAGAATTAAGGATACAGTGGATATTTAGCTGAAATATGCTAATCAGCCTAAATGCTACTATTTATCCAGTAATGTTAAATATTTAGGAAGAGAAAAATTTCCACACTTTTTTTTAATAATTCAGGATCTTTATTGATTATTTATAATGGGGATATTTCCATTCTATTTTATTTCTTTCTTCCTGTTAAATAGTCTTAAAATTTGTTTTAATTAAAAATAAATAAAAGTTGTAGATTGATAGAAGCTTTCCGTAATGTGAAACAACCTTTCCATGAATACGTTTCTTCCCATAATGTTATGCAATTGCAACTTTAAAATATTAGATTATGTTAATTAAAATGTGGGTAAAATCCTATAAGAGCCCTTGGCGACAAACTGGGAGAGTGCAGAATCACCCACTGCTCCGCACGTTTCTCAAAATTGCCAACTTGAAAATAGCAAGTAAAAAAATTGGGGTAGAGTAGACTTTAAGGTACCCCTTGTATTATGGTGAAGTTGTTGTTTGATTTATCACCAAGTTGTTGTTTCATTTATGGTAGCCTGAGTAGTTGAATGTTATGGAAACCCTATTGTGACATAATCGGGTGCATGATTCTGGGAAATTTTGAATCATGGGATGTTTTGTAAGCGTTTTTGTGGTGTGTGTTGGTTTGATTCTTTAGACAGTAGAATGGCCGAATGTAGTAAGATTAATTTGAAGTTTCTGTACAATTTGGAGCAAAAGGGGAAAAGAGCTTTAATTGACTGGTGTGTAAATGTAGGTTTACTTAGTAGCCATTATAAGTGTTCTGTATGTAGGAAGGATATGCGTCTAGTCGAACGTAAAAATCGTTTAGATGGATTTGAATGGGTTTGTAGGAAGAAAAGTTCAGATGGTCACTATGTGAAGTGTTCGATCAGAAAGAGTACCTGGTTTGAAAAAAGTCATTTGAGTATGATTGATATTTTGATTTTTACGTGGCTCGGGGTGTACGAAGCGAACTCGAAAATCATGGTAAGTGAATATTTGCTTTTGGTAGTGCTTAAATATATAACATGTTTTTTCTTTTCTATGTTATTTTATTTTTTGGTTTAAAATGTATTTTATTGAGATTTTGCATTTTTTTCCCCTATATTGTAGAATTTGGTGCTCCTTTGACTTTTTAAGTGTAAATATATCAATGTGTACATGGACAAAGTAAAGGGAGTGTGCAATGCAAGTTTGTGCAATTCTGGGATTTTTTTTAAGTGAAAATAGGTCGACGTGTACATGGATAAAGTTAAAAGAGTGCACAATGCCATTTTTGTGAAATTCGGGGATTTTTTTTTTTTAAGTGAAAATAGATCGACGTGTACATGGATAAAGTTTGTGAAATAATGAAGTATTTATGACCTAAAGGGTATCAAAATTTACAAAAAAAAAAAAAAAAAAGAAGCTTTATATTGATTTGTTTGCCTTATTAAACATTTCTCTCAATGCAAGTTGTTTAAGTTGCTCCGTTTGTTGCGCTAATACATTCTCTTTAATTCTGTAGACAGGCATAATCCTTTGCTTAGTTACATTGTTGAAGTCCTGTAACTGCTGTTTCGAGAATTCCGATTAATTTGTCAATCAAAATTTTCTCGTTGTCAGTAACTTCTCTGTCACTTTCTTCACTATCAGTAGCGTATTTTCTGGATCTAGAACTATAGTACAGATTTCGCCATTCATTAATTGATTGATGATTGAGAAGGATTGTCATCACAATGAAAACTTCTTTTATATCATCCTCATTTATTACAGCTTGTCCACATTTCTTTACAAAATCCGTTAATTGGAAAATTTCGCCTTTGTTTTGCTATATCCGAAAACCTTTAAAATTAGTGGCTATCATCATCAAATTTAGCTATCCTTCACTGTACATATTTGGCTATGCATCATGAGCTTGGCGACTAATGACAAGTTGTTCTGTTAAATTTTATCTTGCTTCTATCACGCACTGAGACAATTATGCCTGAATTATATTAGTTTTGTTATTTATCATACTTATGTCTATTTCTTTCACGTGCTTAAGGCTTATTAGAGTTCTGAATAAATAAATTCCCACATATATTTCAGCCTTATTGAAGGCCGGCGCTAGATATCTTACCGCCTGATGCAGTCTCTGTGGGTCTTAAATTCTCCGAGTCTCTGCAGCCATACGAGCCCTGGTGCTGGTTCTGGGTTTATGTGAATAACAAATCAATTATTCTTGATTCAAATAGCCATAAATTTAATCTTTGAGTCTATGAGTATCATCAACAAAATCTATTTTTATCACATGGAAAGAAATGTTTGGTAAATGTTTCCTCGTAAACATTTTTTTAGCACATTTAACTTAAATCTGTAATCATCGCCAAGCGTAATGTCAACATATAAGGTTACCATACACCTTTATTATTCAATTACTAACAAGAAAAATTGGGTACTTTTCCGTTTCGCCGGCGCAAATCTCGCCAAGCAGACTTTATTGGCGACAACAGACAGTATACACATAAAAAATATTAAAAAAATCTTAGTTCTAAGAATTCATTTTTTGAAGGCATAAACATTTTAATATCGCTTAAAACTTTATAAAAAGCCGATAAATAAAGACAATAAATTTGTAAAAAGACATTAATTTAAGAATTTACTATGCTTTCATGGTTCAAAATCCTAATTCGCCGGTTTATATCACGTGACCCCAAGCTGTCTCATCTCACGTAAACTACTCTACAAAAATCTAATGCTCTCAGTAATTATCTACATTAATTTCAAGTTAAATCTTAATTTGGAACACAAGTTTAAATGCAAGAAATATTTCAATTCGTACGAATAGCTTACTTAGAAATTATGTAAAACTGCAGTGCTTTACTTCGCTAATGTATCCTTATTAGAATTGATGAATTTAACCCTTGACTTTACCTTTTCTATATTTTCGGCTTCGGGTAAGAGCTGTGATTGCATCCTAATTGACTTAACTACTGAAAATGGCCTTAGACATAAAACTGAACTATCTGATAAAAATTCTATGTAATTATATGCCAGTATTGAAAAAAACAATCAATCTGATAAGAAAAAGCTGCGACTTGTTTTGAAAATGAGGCGTAAAAGGTTACCAGCGAGAATATTCCTTTTGGCATCGATTGTACCATTATTGGCGACTTTATCGCTTGCGCCAGCAAAACGGAAAAGTACCAAAAATTGTTTAGGCATCGCTACATGAGTCATTACTAAAGTTGTCATGTTTTGATAAACATGCGGTGATGAAAAGAAAGTATAATAAATAATGATTCCCAAGGTTGGCGTCAGATCAATGATGTATCTATGTGGAATGTTTCAGTTTGAGATGTGTACCATAAAGCGGATACGCAGGAATGAAACCAAGTTACTGATCCTGATCGTACATATTTATGCTAAAAGGTTTGTTTCTTCAATAACAATGTATTTCATTTAGTGTCAAAGTGAAATTAAGAATTGGCACACTCCAGATGTTTTATTATGCTCGGAGGGGGGTGGAATCAAATGTGCATGTGTAAAACCTAGGAGAAAAATGTTGTTGGTGGTTTTGAGGTCCGGATTTTAGATCATTTCGGATAATGGACGTCTGGATTTCAGACTTTGTACTGAATTTCTTATTTATTTTGATTAATATAGCAATTGGATTATATGGATGATCTTTAACTTTGTTAGAGATTTCTTGCTGGTAACTTTATGCTTTCTTGACTACTGTTATTATAATGACTTTTGAAATTGCTTGTTTTCATGAATGTGTTTGATTGATTTAGAAATTCTGAATTTTCATCCACAGAGAACCCGTTGGCGCCGTTGCTGTTTTACTCGCCAAGTTCACCTATGGTTGATGGGCGTTGGTTATGAGATATTAAAACACATGGAAGTAAGCCGCGTAAACATGATATTTAAAGAATATAATCAAAGTAATTAAAGAATAAGTAACATAAATTCACGTTAGCAGAGAAAACAATATATTAAGCATATGAAAGTGAAAATTCAAAATTAACTGGTTAAACACGATGCACGAAAATAAATTTGTATTTAATTCAAGTTAGCACAGAAAACAATATGTAAAGCTTAATGGAAGTAGAAAAATCATGTAATTATGAGCTTTGTAATAATGACCCTTTTTCTTGGCAATTTCTTGGGAAAATTGAGATCTGTCTTTGAATATCTTTCAGTATTATAAAATTCCAAAATATTTATGTTTTTAACAGTGCAGTTTCTAAAGAAATTGTGAATTTACGATTAATATCTTCATTGCATAATTTTACAGTACTTCCAAAACTACGATTGAAAATCCATTATGATCGCATAAATGAAATGAATAGATATTCTCATTTAAATAGAAACTTAATTGCAACTGATTACATAAAAGTTTTTTTAGTAATAAATTATATTCTGCTCTGACTTATTTTTTTAAATTTTATGTATATGTTCATGTATTGCACGAAAAAACCAACATATTAACTTTACATTTGGCATATCGATTTTTATTAAGACTTGCTTTTTTGCATGTAACCAGGGTTCATAGCGGTCCTTATAAGTGCTTATAAGTCCTTATATTTGAAAATAAAATATAAAGGCCCTTATAGGTGTTTACTTTTTCTTTAAAGCCCGTATTTTTTTGTTTTTAGTGCTTATTTTTTGCTTTTAGTGCTTTTTTTTTTAATGAACGCGCTATTTTGCCCCTACCAAAGCCGAAACTAAATAAACAACTTTTCTTAATATTGAATGTCAGGTGGTGAATCATACTCCCGGAAATAGCTTTTCCCCCTTTCTCTGCATTAACATAACCTTTGGTGCGCACAAAGAGTACAGACAGGTGCCCGTCGTTATATTGGTCAAAGAATTGCGAAAGCAGTAGAAAATTTCGGTACATTCGGCATTCTTTTCCTCCCACCCAAATACTATACACGTTTAAATTTCTATCCAGATCTTAATAATTTGCATTCTCGTTCCGCTTGGTCAGTTCATATTTGTGTTTATTATGATCATTATGCTTATATTATGAGTATATGTATGAATGTTTATAATAACAGTTGCAGTAACTGCTGAAGTATAGTAAACTTCCAAAAATGGTTGTATTTTAACACAGCGTTTTAGGAATAATACTTGGAATGGCTTAAATAAAGGGAAAGTAATCGAATAGTCAAAATAATTTAATTTTTTTTGCCCAATACATTATATAGTGCGAAGATTGGGAGGTTCTCCCCTTTCTCCGCAAAATCTCAAATATTGAAACTGTTACAAGTTCGCTGCAAAACAAGCAACGGACTTTTTTTTTTTTTTTTTTTTGTCACTTTCCAATCTGGATTGAATAGGACTAAAAGTTCTGCGGTCTACCAACCCAAGCGAAGAATGATTCTATTGCGGAAATTTAACGCCGTCTGTTGAAAATTAGAATGAAAAACACCCCAGTTACTCATATTTAGTTCTTTATTCTCCCAATTTCAGCAGCTGTTGATTCCGATTGCGTAATATCACGTAGGGAAGAATTATGGCACACGTATTGTGCAATAACGTTTGCGATATTTCGCAGAGATAATTAATTAATTAATTTTGATGTTCTGTTTGAGATTTGTTTATGAACACTTAAAAGAGTTTTACTGTGCTTGCTAAGCAGAATATTTTTCAGTTCCATTGGTTTATTTTTATATGATTCACATATCAAAATGTCAAAAGCATTTATTTAGCGGAAAAATCTAAAAAGTGGCTACAGTCAACCCCCCCCCCCTCCGCTCCTCTTTTTCAAGTTACGCTCAACTGTCCAAATATTCGCCAGTTTCCAAGTATGCGGCTTAGTTAAGCTTTTACTGTTAAAGGATGACTGCATGAAGCAAATTTCTGTCTTCTGATTTCAGAAATGTTCCTCTTTTTTACTTAAATTACTTTGCTTGCAATATCTGTTAAGAGAAAACTGATATACAATGAAAATTTAGAAAATATTCAGAATTTAGATTTAAATTATTTAAATATTAATATGAGTGGAAAAATAAATTGTATTTATTATTAGGTTCCAAGCAAATACAATAAATATGCCTTATTATTATTTATTTTCTCTATTTTGAACTGAAATTTCATCATTAAATCTTGTAATATAGTTTAGTTCTGCATAGTTTTTTTTTTTTTTTCTCTCATTGTAAACTAGTTCTGTAAATTGAACTGTTATTTAAAATTTAAAGGGAAAAAAAAAGTAATTATTTTCCACAGTTGAGGTAATGTTTATTCTCTCTTAATAAATACTGCATTTCTCATATTTTAAATTACAAGTCTAATTAAGGTTATGCAGTTGTGTATAATGTCATTAGACAGGTGCTTATTTTTTTTCTTAAAATGTGCTTGAAAAGTGCTTATTTTTTTAACTAAAATGTGGCTATGAACCCTGTGTAACTCATAACGAGAACCAAGGAATATATCATTTTTTGTGCACTGCTTTGCAACTGATATACAGCTCATCAGCAGCTAAACAGTAAAGTGACTGAACTCTGGTAGTTTAGTTAGCCAAGCTAATGGGCAAGTTGTATGATTGTTTTCATGGTATTCCCAATATGTAACGTGGATTCAAACCAGTGTCCTTCAGAAAGACCTCCTTGAAGGCATCTTTTCTTTTAGGCAGATATCTCTCCCATGCTTTTCCATAATTTAAACAAACCCAAATGATGTATGCTGCTAAAAATTTTATTTAAAGTCCATATTTAATAACATTACAAAAATTGCAAATATGGTCCAAGTTAGATCATTTTTAAATGCATATATTTATTTTAATTACACTAATTGTATATATTTATTATATGAATATTTTAAATGTCCATTTTATCATTAATTATTATTAATATATTTATGGACAACATTTCTTTTTTGATTGTTCTGTCCAATGTATCCTTGATTTTAATTTCACATTTAAATTTTCACACCATAATTTTATAAGTCTTCTGAAATTTAGTCACAATTTCACTCAATTTAACCGCGTAGTTCACAAATGCAGCATAAAAACTATGTTAATATCAGTCACCAAGGATGTATGGATTAGGTTTTTCATGCATAACCATGAGTTTTTGAGTATCCATAAAACTATTCTGTCATTTTTAGAGAATCAATAATACTTTTTATTTCAGTTTAATCATCTCTTTGTGTGTCACACCTGAAATCTTCTCAAATGTTATTGTTTTGTTTATTTCATGCTTATGACTGCATAAGAAGACTTAAGTGAAACAAATGTGTCACAAGCAATGACACTGAGATGTTATTTCACATATAACTGAGAAGTACAGCACTAATTAGCACTGTAATTGTTAAAGAAAGTATCCTGGCTTGTAAAAAGCTTCGTTGCATGTAATGTGAACTTAATAACTTTATCATTTTAAAAATAAGAAGGGTTTGTGTGTACTTAATTCAATATACAAAGCATGTGAGAGCTAGCTGAAAAAGGCATGCTTTTGTGAATATTTTCTAGGGTAAATAGGCTCATGGAAAACCACGAAAATGTCACAAAATTCACAAAACACATACGAAAAAAATAACCTGCACAACCAGCTCGTTTTTCAGGATTTGAGCCAAGATTGAACTACCACTATTCAGCCTTCTTAACCACTCGTAGGACTAAATATGTAATATGTAATATCATGTAATCAAAAGTTAACTATGTGTTGTGTAACAGGATTGCTTTCTCAAGTATCGAGGTAGGAAATACTTAATCTATTCTTTTTTTTAAGTGTTTGGTCATGGTATTATTCATTACATGTACTTTCCATAATTCATATAGAATATTAATATTTCTACTACAAGTGTCTTTTTTAAATTTTTAAGTGTTTTGCTTGTTGATATTCTCAAAATTGTATCTGATAATTAGTATAATAGGTATAAATACAGTAGACATATATAATCGATCAGGAGTGGCTAAACTTTATGTCAGTGAGAACCACAACTGCATATTTACATCATAGGTGAAGTAGGTTTCAGACAGCAAGAAATGTCGATTCCAAACAATCATTCAGTGACAGTCTTAGTTCAATAAGAGCCATGTGCCTGTAATAAATTAATGAATGCATGACTTTTAATACATCCATTTTACATAAACAGTTTTTCAATGTTATTTTTATCAATTTACTTGTAAACAGTTTAAAGCATTTTATGTTGAAACAACTGCCTGTCTTTCATAGTATATTTGACAGTGCCAATAATTTTCAGTATTGAAATTCTATTCAGTAGCATTGTTAATAAAACTTTTGAAGAGTCATTTGCACTTGGATTCATTACACAAGTAGTGGTTTGCTAATTTTGATGACTTTGAGTATCCATAAAACTATTCTGTCATTTTAGAGAATCAATAATACTTTTTATTTCAGTTTAATCATCTCTTTGTGTGTCACACCTGAAATCTTCTCAAATGTTATTGTTGGAAAAGCATTAACAATATATTATCTGGTTAAAGTTTTAAGCCATAAATATTGTTTCTCTCATAATTTTAGATGACCATACCAATAATAAAAACATTACTTAATTAATTATTTAAAATGCATATTTTGGCAGGTGATGAAGTCAAAATATTTTATCGGTTGGAAACCTCATGATTCTGTGTGCTTAACACTACGTTAACAGCCATGTTACCAATTATCATTAACCCCTCTCCCGCCATATTTTCTTCCACAAACTAGCATCTGTCACCGAAAACTTCCTTTATTATATGAAAATATTTCTATCTATTTGTTAAAAGTTCATAAATAATAACGTGAAAATACAAAAAAATAATAATAAATAAGTGAAGAATAATTTAAATTGGCAAATGCGAACAATGACGGTGATAATTCAACAAAATGAACGTTAGAGGAATGGTTGCAACCTTCTTACAAGCGAATAGGTTGAATCTGCCGGATTACCAGGTTTGAACTATTATCGCCAAAGTTGGCGATGTTTACATTTGCCGGGTTCTTTGCGGAAGTGTTCCGAAATTCTAATTAGATGTAAACAAATTTCATTTAATAATAATTAAATGCCGTGTAAAGCTTCAAACTTATTTTTTTTTTAACTAATACTTAAAAGATCTAACATTGTGGTTCTCAACCTATTTTGCCCTATTCCACCCCTTTCACCATTGCTAGAAGATCATTCCCATCATGCCCTTCCTTTTCAGTACTTGAAAAATGCATATATATATTTATTTAGATTGCTTTTGAACTTACTTTATAAATTAAACCAAAAAAAGTACAGGAAATGTTGGTATATACCAGGATTCGAATAAAAATAGTTTTTTATATTTATAAACCACAGCTGCCAACTCTACTTTTTCTTCTGGTCTCCTGGTAGATCACCAAATCTCGATAAACTTGTCTCAGTTGCAACAAACAGGGCGAAAAGAATGACCGGGGTAAGAAACGTTTTTGTTATTATTTTGAAAGGAAAAATCAGTGACAAGATCTTACTTACCATTGTATCATTCATCAAGAAGCGCTTTGTGCTCGACATTTCCAGAAGAAATTTGCAAAGTTATGGAATTCATAATTATATTATTGTTAACCTCATTATTACTACAGCTTTTAATCATCGCCAGTTTAAAGAATTTTTAGTTGAAATGGAGAGCGAGTACTCAGATCTTCTGCTGAATAATAAAGTGCGTTGGTTATCAAGAGGAAATGTTTTGAAATGTTTTGCATCCTTATTAACAGAAGTTAAAGCATTACTCCTTGAAATGAGTGTTTATAATCCAGAACTAATGAATGATCAGTAGATCCAAAAATTTTATTTTATGGTAGACGTTACATCTCATCTAAATCAGCTTAATCAAAAAACTATAGGGAAGAGGTGTGTGTGTGTGATTATGGCAAAGCCTCGAGGGCTATCTGCCTAAGAGGAGGGATGCCTTCGTGGAGGACTTTCTAAGGGAAACTGGCTCGTTTTTAACACGTTACACATGGGGAAAACCACGAAAACACCCATGCAGCCAGCCCGTTCGCGGGATTCAAACCTCCTATAGGGAAGAGGAAACACAATTTTTCTGATGTTGGAAGAAGTTATTTCATTTGAAAGCAAATTATCTCTTTCTGCTCAAGATTTTTGAAACAGAAACTTTGGTTCACTTTCCAAGCCTGTTGAAACATTCTCAAGAAAATAGATCTAATATTGACATTTGCCATTTCAAAACAACAGTTTTATGACAGAAGTTTTTCTCAGCAGGTTTCAGGAATTCTGAATCAGCAAAGCAACATTAGCCTTTGTTAAAAAACCTCTTAATACTAGTGCAACGGAATTGCATTTCTCTGTTTAATATTCACATTGGCAACTCTGAAATCAATTGCTGAATTTAAAAAAAAAAAAAAATTATGAAACTTGAAATTTGAACATTTTAAGTGCTGATGTAGAAACATTGGAGAAAAATAAATGTGTGCTTAGTTCACAGCACAAGTAATCTGGAGAAGGAAAACATGTGGAATAATATTATTCCCGACTCATGTAATCAGCTTAAAAAACTAACGTTTGATGTTTTTCTTATTCGAGTCTACATATTCATACGATCAATAATTTTCAAGCATGAACTTTTTGTCAAGAGTAAATAGAGAAGTCATCTTATTCATGAAAACTTGTAATAAGGCTTAAAATGAAAAACAGCATACAAAATGCAAACTTTTCAAGAAGATGCAAGGCCATTGTTTACATTAGTGTTTTGTTAGTCATTATTGCGATTCAAGTTTTTCAATATATTGCAATTCTCTTTTATCAATAAAATAGTATCGTTATTAAGTATAATATCAAGTTTTATTCGACATATATATATAGTTTAACTAAGACTTAAAAACTGAAATATTGAGTTAATTTTAGGGAGTGTTGTGGAGCGAAAAAAGATGTAGTGTTGAGAAAGGTATAAGATGGTTTGGACATATGCAGAGAATGAATGGAAGAAGATACTTGAAAAGAGAATACAAGTATTAATAAATACAGTGCTGAACTGTTGATAATTGACTCTGTTGACTAATGAGTTTGCCTTCACTGGCCAAAGGGATATAAAACTGAACTGAGAGCAAATTGTGTGCCATCTCAAACCTTTTCTGCTGCATGTACTATGCCCTAAAAGGCTGAATTGTTATTATGCCCAACAGTGTTATGTTGTTATATGTAAAGATTTTAAACAATTATTTTTTTGTAACTGTTTCTGAAATTATTAACTTAGTGTTTTATGTTCAGTTTCAGCAGTTTTCTTAGTGTTGATTAAAGAGTTACTGTTTATTACATTTGCTATTCCTTATTACTGCACTAAAGGCTATGATTCTGTATACATTAATTAGCAGCATGTTTAAATTCTTAGTTAAAGGTCTTCAATTTAGTGTCATAATTATTTATTGTATACCTTCTTCATATTCATCTTAAATTTCAGAAGAAATTTACTTCCCAGTTTAGTCCTTTGAAGCAACTTATATGTAAATATTGTATAGCATATTCTGTTATGTACTGACTATTGAAATGCATTTTTATTTCTTTTTTGCAGGACATTTTGCAGTTTGAAGTCTCTATGTACTACTGAGGTAAAAAAATTCTTTTATATCTAATCTGAAAATGAAATATTTTTTCATAGGCAATAAATTCAGTTCTTGACAACTGCATTCTAAATTAGAATTTTAAGCACATGTGAGAAAACAGGAAAGTGCTTTCCAGTATTTAATTTTAAAAGAAGTTGAATTTTTATTTTCAGAAATCATCTTAAATTTATTTAATAAAGATCATGGCAAATGATTCCAAAATTTTTGGTGCATGTTTTACTTGTCCCCAGAACTTTCTGAGTTGTCCTGCTGTGGATTATTTCTACATAACCACTGAATTTCTGTGATTCTGATTAATTCAGGCTCCTAAGAACTTGATGTTTGTGTCATTATTTGATTTTTAGGAAAGTGATTATTCTAAACCTCATGTTTATAAAAAAATTTACTGTAGTTTGAAAATATGAGTCTTGGATGATAATATCAGCAACTCTTTTAAATATAAGCTACAACTTGCTTAAAAGTATCTTATGCAGTTAATGCCACTAGATACCTTTCAACATAAAAAACATCTTCAGAATTATTTTTATTTCTTGCATTTGCTGCAAACATGAAAGAAAAGAAAAATCTTATAATTAAATTTTGTTGCTGTTAAACATTTCTGTAGTAGAAGATAAGCATGTTTAATTTATAATACTTTTTATGTATTGTTTGACATATTTAGAAGTATTAAATATGTATATGATGCACAATTTTGAAATCTACAAAATAAATTTTGTTGTATATAAAATTTAATTATAAATATTGAAGTAAAATAACAGACAATAACATTGCAAAATTAAAAATTTACTCTTACAAACACTTCAAAAAAGTGAGAATAAAATGCATTAAAAATTTAAGCAATATTTTTTATAATTTAAAAAAGTATCTCTTCATATAGTATTAATAAATACAGTACAAAGTTCGAAATCCGCACTAGCCGATTCCGGATTTGGGATATTTCCAAATCCTGTGGGGGGCTGTAAAGTAATGTTGCTTTCTTACATTAAATTCAAACAAATAAATTTGTAACAAGTTTTTATTTTTAAGCAATAATATAATCACCCTCGTTATCAGCAACCTTTTGCCATCTAGTATGCAGATTTCAATCCCAGATCAATAAAAATCAATTGGTTTTTGAGTAAAATATCTCAAGATGGCATTTTGGACATCATCAAAATTTTGAAATTTTTTGTTACTAAGAAAATGTTGTAGGGATTGGAATAAATGGAAATCCGAGGGTGCGATATCGGGCGAATATGGTGGGTGAGGCAGTACCTCCCACCCCAATTCATTATGTTTTTCCAGTGTTCGTCTTGCACAGTCGTGTTGCAGAATGACGCCTTTTCCGTTGACAATCGCCGGATATTTTCCAATTAAAGATTGGTTCACTAGATCCAATTGTTCAGAATAAAGGTCTACATTAACAGTTTTTCCAGATTTCAGCAATTCAAAATGAACAATTCCACGAATACTCCACCAAATACCCAGAAGTGCCTTTTCGGGATGTAAACCCTTTGTAACCCCTATTAAAACTGCCTTTTGAGTTTTGGATTATCATATAGGACTTATTTTTCTGTCTCCACTAATCAAGCGATCAAAAAATGGTTCTGTATGGTGCCGTTGAAGCAATACATTGCGTGTGATGGATAGGTTGGCTTTGTTCTCTTCGGACAGATTATGGGGGACTCGAACACCTGCTTTGCTTATTTTTCCATTTTGCTTTAAATGTTTTTGGTCGACCAAGGTTGGTTAAGAGTGTTTGACAGTTCCTCGATTGTTTGACATTGATTTGCGTCCACTTCTGCCCTTAGCATGTTGTTGTCTATCGTTGTTGTCGACATGCGTAGAAACGACATTACTTTTTGGTCCCCCTAATAATAGATCATCAATTTAAATCTGGTAAGATGGCATGCAGAAATTATACAATTAAAATTATGAAATTGTAATTTATGAAATAAAGAACAATTATGATCTAAAGGGTATCAAAATTTACAAAAGAAAGCTTAATATTTGTTTACTTTATTAAACATTTCGTTCAATGCAAGTTGTTTAAGATGCTCCCACAAAAAATTCAAAAAGTTCCTTTTTCTTTTTTCTTGTGTCATATACAGTGGACTTTCCAATGCCATACTCCTCACATAATTTTAAGACGAATATGCCTGTATGCATTTTTTGCAGCAATTCCACATTTTGTTTAATGGACTTCTAAACATGGTTTCGCTTTGTAGATCCCTTTTGTAACTCCAGAATTGGAAACTCTTTTCGACATAATCGAAAGTTCAAGCTTAGTTTTTATAAAATTTCTGTAATAATAACAGTCTGCGAAAATTAATAAACTGGGTCAAATTAGAAGGTCAGGGAGCAGCACAGTCTGCTACATTAATTTAAAATGCCTTAGAATCAGTAATGATAATTTTAGCCTAACTTAATAGCGTGTGTTATACGTTATTGGCTATGTACCACAAGATTGGCAACGAAACCCAAGTGGTTTCGCTAAATTTTGTCTTGCTCCTATAGCGTTCTGAATTAAGCCTGAATTGTAATAGTTTAGTTTTTTACTATACCTACGTTTATTTCTTGCACATGCTTCAAACTAATATGAGTCCTGAATAAATAAACTCCCACATATATACTTAAGGCTTTATCTAGGGCTGGCGCTTGAAACCGCCTGGTATCGCCTCTACAGGTCCTAAATTCTGCTGCAAAGCGCTTTTGTAAGTTCTAAATTTTAACCATGCCTAAACTTTGGATCCCAGTGCTTTCCCTAAATCATAAATACTTCTCATACCTTAATTTTGACACTCGGTGCTTTCCCAAATTCCAAAAATTTCAACTTCCCTAAATTCTGCCGTCCAATACACACATATCTATAGTGCAGGACGGGTTTAAAAATTTTGCTTTTAATTTTTAGCCTATTATTATGTTTTTTTTTATATGTATGTATATAGGCATAAATAAATGCAACAAAATAAAGAACAAGGTTATAAGGTATTTCTCCCGCCTTCCTAGCATCCCTTCGTGGTATAGTGGTTCTGCATGCTGAGCCGGTATTGTCAGAGGTCCGTGGTTTGATTCCCAGCAAAGGCGTTGTTAATTTTTCATCTTGCCTGCTTCCAGAAAAAAATACCTAATGTCTCTAAAGTGGCGCCCGAACTAAAAGGGTGTTTCATGAGGATTCTCTGCGCCCAGGATTTGGCGATTGGGTCCCCTAAAACCTCAGTCGCCCTTTCAAAAGGGGAGTATGTAAGGTATTTCTCGTGCCTTCCTAGCATCCCTTCATGGTGTAGTGGTTCTGCACGCTGAGCCGGTATTGTCAGAGGTCCGTGGTTCGATTCCCGGCGAAGGCTCTGTTAATTTTCATTTTGCCTGATTCCGGAAAAAAATACCTAATGTCTCTACCAGGTATAAAATATCAAAGAATAAAATCTTAAATATACAATGTTCATTAATGTATGTATATGTATATAATATCAATATAAATGTTAGGTTCTGAAGCAATTAGAAAATTTTTAATTACACATACACACACACATATATATATACATTTTATAAGCATATATAAAATAAAGCGATTTTTAAATTACTTATATGGTTTGTTGTGGTTTATTTAAATATAGCAAAGCACTCGATGGCTATCTGCCTAAGGGTAAGGATGCCTCTGTAGAGGACTTTCTAAGCAAAACTGGATCGTATATGCGTTATACATGGGGAAAACCACGTAAACGCCCATACAACATGAAAATGGATTGTTTGGTCCGCACTTCTTAAGCAGAAGTATCACCAGAGCCAATAGGCTAAGGAAATTTTCAATTTTGGAGCAAGAGCTCAAAGATCAAATAATGCCAATTAGAATTTTTGAAAGACCTAGTTAGAATTTTGAGGTCTTCTGACTAGGAGATGTGTTGGCCTTGCCAACGTCTTTATTGAAAAAATACATTACATAGCATGTTTTTATATTTACAAAACAAATTATTTTTTGAACATAAATTGAGTTATACAATGCAACATAGAATGATAGGAAGAACAAAGTAAAGAATCAATATTAAGTATTACAATAATTAAATGATTAATAACATGGCAAATAAAAGTACAAAGATATTACATGATACGATTGAATTTACAAGTACAGATCTAATTCATTGTGATATGAGTATTCCAATATAAGTACAATAATATTATATAATACAATCAATTTATAAGTACAGATCTGATTCATTATGGTATATGTATTCCATAAAACTTGATAACAAAGATCGTCCCTTGTCGTTCTTAATTAGTTGTTTTAGAGTTTCTAAAGTTATATTTTGTTTGAAAATTTCTCTACGTTTTGTTGATACACTGGAACAGTCTATAATCATATGAAGTGCATCTGCGGATTCACTACCACATTGACACTTGCATGTAGATTCCTTTAGTTTGAATCTGTTAATATAAATCGGAAAGGCTCCGTGATTAGTGATAACTTGATTTAAAAAAAATCACTGAAATGCCGTTTCTCCGAAACATTCGGTAGAAGTGTGAACGTATGTCGTCCTGTTTCTTCATCGTTCCATTGTCTTTGCCATAGATCGAGAGCTTTCATCTTTGTCGTCCTGATGCTATTACTCATAGGGATCTTGCAGTCTAGGTACGTGTTCGAGTAAATCCCTTGTTTGGCTAGCTCGTTGGCTTTTTCATTGCCGGCAGTGCCTTGGTGTCCTCTTATCCAATGAAGCTTTGCTTTTGTAAAAGCCAGTAATTTCTTTATGGCGATAATGTTCTGATTATAGATATTGTATTTATGGATAGACTTTAAAACAGCCTGGCTATCCGAATATATATGCGCAGGACTGGGGTGTGATTTTAACCATAGTAATGCCGACTTTAATGCTAAAGTTTCAGCTTGATATACTGTACTAGTCTTATCCAGTTTAAACATAAATTGATCGTGACAAACTCCATTCATGAAGGAACAGAAGCCAGCTCCAGTGCCGTCTTCACTTTTTGAACCGTCCGTATAAATTTCTAAACCTTTATTGATTGGAGGCTTGTTGTCCCATCCGAAGACTTGAATATGAGCTGGATGAAAATGCCATTTAGGTACTGGGAATTCAATCTGATCCCGTGAAAGTTCTAAGTCCTCATATTTAAAGTCAGTCCATCCTCGTTTGGTACGTTGGATGATGCTTTCCATGTCCAATTTAAGATCAAGCGGCATAATTCCAGCAATCACTTGAAGAGCTGCAGTAGGGGCAGTCTTATAGCTTTTGGTCATTGCAAGAAGTGTTATGCGTTGTATAGAGTTTGTTTTGTTTCGCATTTTTACCGTAGGTGGGTACCACCAGGCAGGACATGCGTATACTATGGTACGCTCTATTGCACGTTTATAAAGTTCTTTCAGAACTGGTTTGGGCATCCCAAGTAATCTAAGAAGATTGTTCATTATTTTACAAACTTTAGATTTAATATAATCTAGATGAGGTAGCCAGGTAAGGCATTCATCTATGACTATTCCAAGATATTGAATGGATTTTTGTTGCTTAATGGTATGATCGTTCATCTTTATTGTCGGTGCTGAATAGGCTGCACCACGCTTTTTGATTGCTATAAACATAGACTTTGACTTTTCGGGAGAGAATTGAAGTTTGCACTTGAGTGCCCATTCTGATAGTTTTTGAAGCGCCAACTTTGCCTTGGTTTGAATTTGCATATGCATAGATCCTGTTACTAGGAGTGAAACGTCGTCCGCATAAGCTTGGATGTGGATTCCATCTTCAAATTCGAGTTTTAAAGCTATATTCATTACTATATTCCAGAATAGTGGTCCAGAGTTGGATCCTTGTACACATCCTTTTTCTTGTTTTATGGAGTATTGAACATTATTTATTTCATAGATTATATGTCTATTATCCAATAAACTTTCAATAACTTTATAAATATTTAGAGGACATCCCAGATTGCGGAGTTCCTGTAGTAGGAACGGCCACCAAATATTGTTGAATGCACTCTTGATATCCAAAGAGATAACATTGGTGTAATTATTATTACGTCGGTTTGCTTCTATTTGTGAGACTATGTCCTTGATGGCATCTGCTGAGCATTTTCCCGCCGTGAAGCCATATTGTTGTTCACTTAATTTGGAATTCGATACTAAGAAATAAGTCAATCTGTTAGTGATTAATTTATCATAGACTTTACTCCATGCGTTAAGAAAGCAAATAGGGCGGTAAGCATCAGGAAGCTCACCATTTTTTCCTTCTTTTGAGAATAATACTAATTTCGCTGTCTTCCAGCAGTTAGGAAATATTCCTCGACGGAAGAGTTCATTAAGTAACGCTACTTGTAATTGTGGGTTAGCATAGAAAACTTCAGCTATAATTTCTTTAGGTATATTGTCCATTCCAGGTGCTTTGCCTGGATTGAGGGATTTGATAGCATTTTCCACTTCTGGAATCGTAAACGGAACATTGTTTATTGAATTATATGGATTCCTTAAGTTGTTACGAATTGTCGTATGAAACTCCGTGTCTTCGCTGATTATATCTTTAGGAAAGTGGTAATCCATTAGGAAATGTATAGTTTCTTCTATTGTGGAAGTCTTGGTTTTATCTGGTTTGAGTAACGCTTTTAATTGTAGAGGGGATTGCATAGTCCCCTTAGCAATGTCATAGTGTACCCCGAAGGGTGAACTAGGACTTAGACGCTCCAGATATCTTTTCCAGGTTGTTCTTTTGGCTTGCATAAGCTTTCTTTTATAGAGAGCAAGGTCTTTTTCATAGACTTGCTTATAGTGTGCCCTTAGTTCGTCATCATGAATACATTTGTGATAACGCTTTCTCAAAGCGAGGATTCTTTTTCGTAATATTGAGAGTTCCGGGGTCCACCAAGGGACACCTTTGTGTTGAGTTTTAACATATTTTCCCTTGGCGTGGGTTGCCAAGTCACAGTATTCCTGTATTTTCTGAGTCCACTTAATTATAAGTTGATTAAGATCAACTGTATCTTTAGGCAAGTAAGATTCCATTGAACCAAAAAAGTGACCAATTTTTGCCTTCAGTAAGAGCCAATCCATTTGTGTAAGTTTATATTTGACTCTTTGAGTTGAGCTAGAATGTTGATACGTAATTTCAAAAGAGATATAACAATGATCACTTAAAGTGATACAGTCCATAACTTTCCAATTATGAATGAAAGACGTGGAAGAGATTGATCTGGAAGCTGTAATATCAATCCAGCTCTTTCCCCTTGTGCAGTTGTAGGTAGGGGGACCATCCGGATCGTTTTCAACAGCCAGTCTATGCATTGTTAAGAATTCTCTAAGTGTGCGTTTTCTGGGATCCTTGAAGGGGGAGCCCCAGAGCACACTTTTCGCGTTTAAGTCGCCAAGGAGAAGAAGATCATGTTGATCGTCAAAGTAACGTTCAGCTAAGTTTAACAGAGTAGTTAAATCTGTTAAGTCCGTTATAGGTTGAGTATAACAGTTAAAAATGGTTATTGTCCTATGTTCAATCTTTAATGTAATAACATTTAAAGTAGAAGAAGCGTAAGTATTCAGAACCGTAAGTCGTGGGTTAACCACCACTGTGGCTGTTTTGGGGTGGTCATTTGGAGAAAAAATGTTTGAGTCGGAAAGCCAGACGGCTTGTCATTGATACAGTATGGTTCTTGAATAAAAATCAAGTCGTATTCAAAGATACAAGTCTTTAGTTGTGCTGTTGCGACATGTGATCTCGCTAAATTAATTTGCAACGCTTTTATATTTTGAATAAGTTCTCTAGCCATAATTGATTTTTCTTCGAAGATCTTCAATTTCTAGCTGTCTGCTAGGACAGTCTTTTGAGAAACTTGAGTGCTGCCCGTCAAGGTGCTTATCACTATTCGCATTTCTTTCTGCACAATGAATACATCTTTGGTAGTTATTGTCACAATTTTTGTGGGAATGTCCCACTTCTCCACAATGTCCACATGCCTCTTCTGTTTGGCATTGTTTAGAAATATGTCGGTATTGGCAGCATTTAAAACACTGCGTTGGTCTGATGTATTCTCTTAAATTGAAACGTTCCCAATTAACGCACAGTTTGCGTAACTTAGTAAGTGTTTGAAAACCTCCGGTGAGGTTTCACAAACCCAATGATTTCCGTTCTTATGCTTGATAGGAAATTTAACCTGTAGGCCATCACCATCGATGCCTTCGTTTTGGGCTAAAATGGCTTCCTTAAGTTCTTCCTTAGTCAAGTCCCTTGGAATATCATATATTATAATTTTAGGAAGCCTATGTGTAGGACGAACAATTTGTAGGTCCTTTTTAAGTTCTGGTACAGTATTTATTTCATTTTCTAGCGTCTCTATGTCTTCCGCTTTATTGGTCTCTATTAAGAGACCACCTTTTGCCTCATTTTTAAGTCTTTTCACTCCAATGTGGAGCTTTGTGGGATCAATAGTTTTTAAGAGCTTCTTTCTGATGTTGTCTGGTTTATCCCCTTCATTTGTGGGGTATAAAATAGTGACATGTTGTTTATCTGGTTTTCTCCATGTTTTGGATCGGTCACGAGCTGGACGTTTAAGTACGTCCGCATAAGAGTCTTTAATGTTTGGCGTTTGATGAATTTGTCCTTCCATGTGTGCCATCTCGACACACTGTTCAGTTAGAAGGTTGAACATCAATTGAAATTGATGTCGAATATCAGCGGCTACTGCCTTGTTTATGCCAGAAGCTTTATTTGTCAATATTGTCTCTAAGGTGGCAATATATGCCTGTCCTTCTTTGAGAATGTCTTTAGAACTCATTTTGATGTAGGTAGAGTTATTCAACGCTTAACTAAATAAGATGCACTGGGTCTGTAGACCGACCTGGTACCCTGGGGTTCACACCAAGTCAGTAAGTAGTAGGCACTTTTGCTCAGGCTTTCGACCCTCCTTGGAGAGGGAGCCCCCCGACCTTGCCAAGGTACCCGAGCACTGGGAAAGCACGAATGAACAGGTGAAACAAATATTCAAAATTATATCAATTTTGCACATTAATATCGCATTTCAATCGCATACAAATCGTATTTCTAATCGCTTTCCCCGGGGAGCGTAAACGCCCATACAGCCATTCCGTTCACTGGAATGCGAACTCCGGACCGAACTATCACTGTTTAGCGGCTTTACCACTCAGACGTTAATGAACCTTCTCCTCACATATACATGCATATATATATTATAATATTTACATGTAGAACATATGTTATGGTGAAATACCGAAATCTGGAGAATGTCGACTTTCACCGGTGAATGTTGAACATATAAGAATATATTTCTTCTCCGTAATTCAGTCACGAAAAAAAGCACTTGAGACTTAAAATAAGAACTTAAAACACACAGTACATTGAAAATGAGAAAGGAAAATAATAGAAGTTAAAAACTTACTTAATTATACAGTGCGTTCTAAATGAGAAAATAAAATAATAGTAATAAAAAGCTTACTAAATTATGTGACTCAAATCTTATTTATTGCAACAACTTAAACTATTATGACTTCTTATGAACTCTCTTTTCGACCTACACCAGAGCATATCTGTGATTGTCGACATAACACCGGTGAGGGTCCGAATGTACAAGAATGTAATGCAATATTCGATCTTTCACCGATGTATGTGGTAAATGTTGTCATTCTCCGGTGAAAGTCGATATTCTCCAATTTCGGTGTTTCACGGTAACATATACGTACACATTAAATTATTAAATTATATTTGCATGTCGATAAATTATATTTACAGGTTGATCATTGATAAAAAATTATAAAATATTGTACGGAATTACTTCGCTTCCTAGATTTTTCGTAAGCTTCATCATATTTCTAAAACAGAATCTAAGTGGTGATCCCATTTGCAAGCTGTTTATATATCTTATTTTTTCTGCACTGAATTATATTTAGAGAATTATTTCACATGATTATAGCTGAAAATGCAGTTTTACAAATGAAGAATTTAAAGGCAAGAAGAGAATTAGGTCCTTTTCTAATTATTCTTGAAGCATTTAAATTAAGAAAAACAAATGGCAGATTAATAGAGATCACTGAAATAAAGTGCTCATAGGGGACAGATTAATATGCAAATAAATTTTAGTTTTCATTAAGTAAAACAGAATTCATCTGGCTTCTGTGAGAAAGGAATCAATCCAAGAAACTATTTTTCTATTTTCGCAATCATAATTTTTTAAAAAAATATTCAAAGAATTCATATTCAAACATTGCAGTCTATTATAATCAGTAATAATTACCTAAAATGCAATTTTAATCAATATTAATTCTCATTTTCTCTTTGATAACCCCTCTTTAGAGTTAAATAGCAGTCACAGCATTTTTCGGCTACATTTTCCTTTATAATATGCTTACGTTTTCATTTACAACTTTTAATACTCTGGGAAAATTTCAGTATGAGAACCCAGAAAATTATTCTTAGTGATGCTAAGATTATTGATCATTGTCATGCCGCTGTGCTTCAAAAGAAATCCTATTGTTTAAAGGTTCATATCCTTAACCTTCCGACGTTCATATCCTGGCCTTAACATTACATTCATATCCTGACCTAAAAATAAAAGCTGCGAGTCAGAATTAAAGGGGTTGCTCATAGGCAACCTTAGTTAAAAAGAAGTTAGAGGAAATGTTAATCAATGCATAATATTATCTTTTGAATTAAACACTAACACACTATTTGATCAAGTTCAAATAGAAAACAGATATTCGGCATTTGATTTGAAAACAGATTAGACTTGCAAACAGATATTCGGCATTTGTAAAGAAAATAAGGATGAATCAATATGAGTTTGTTTTCTGATTGCAAAACCATCTTAAGATACTATCGGATTTAATCTTTAAATTATTCCAATAATATTCAGAATAGTGGGGAGCCACTATTCTTAACTAAAATTCACTAACGCAAATCCTATTTTGGGTTGAAATGATTTTCATTAATTACGTTTTAGAATCTATTAGGTTATTTTTTTATAATACGCCGAGAGGTATTTTTGAAAATGAGCAATGCCTTTTGCCAGGACTCGAACCTGAACCTCTCGAATACGCGCCTAGTGTGCTAACCGTCACACCACAAAGGCATACTGGAAGGAGAGAGAAAATACATTATCCCTTTTAAAGGGCAAATGGAAATTAGGAAACCCGATCGTTAAATCCTGGTTGTGAAGAATCATCGTTCACAACATTTTAGTTCGAGCGCCACTGTAGAGTCATTAGGTTATTTTAAAGGAGCTGTGAAAAATGTGCAAAGGAGTCGCCGGAACTTGAACCTGCACCTCTCGAATACGCGCCGAGTGTGCTACGGTTACACCACGAAGGCATGCAGAAAGGAGGGAGAAAATACCTTATAACGTTAATGAAAAAATACTAAAAATATCTAAAAAGTTAATTTTTTAATTACCTCAGTTTTTGTACTGATAAATGATAAACTATTATAATATGAAAGAACAAAAGGAATAAAATTAATTATTTACTGATATTTGAGAACTCACTTTTTTACTTCCTTGTACGAAGTAAGTTGTAAATAATGAGACAGACAGTGAACGAAGTAAGTTGTAAGTAAATCAAACGAAGTAAGTTGTACTTTTGTAAGAAGTGTCGCAGCCATGAAAATTTTCGGGTATCATATTTCAATGAAAATACCCATATATTAACTGCTATCAGATACAATGAACGATGTTTTTGCATGACATCTGTAGGTAAGAACAGAATAAAGGACTCTTTTTCCCAAAACGGTTTGCAAAAAGGATTTAAAATGGATTCAGGACAGATTTTTTTGTGATGTCTAGATGTACGTATGTAAGTATGTAGCTCGCATAAATCAAAAACGAGTAGACTCAAAACGTTGAAATTTTGTATATGATATAACATGTAGTTGTGCACCTACCTTTTTGGTTGGATTCGGCTGCACCAAAAGTGTATAAATAAGCAAATATACCCACTTTGTAACTCAGCTGCGTGAGCTCAGTTTTTTTTAAAAATAATTTTTATATATTGGTAAATTGTGCATGTTTTGCTTTAAAAATGATTGAATTATGTTGTTCTTATCTCCCAGTTAAAGTTCTTATGCCTTTAGTTAATCTGCATGCAATAGTTGTAGAATTATTAGCTATTTAAAAGTTTTTTAAGTGTGGCTAAGCCTAATTTTTTTTTACTATAGCTGCCATATTTGTTTGCATTTGAAACTTAGCGAAATAGTGAATTCAGTTTCTGCACTTTTAGTGTCTTTTTGCCAAGTGGGACCCAAAGTAAAAGTTTTGTGCACCGAAAAATCTGCCTTCTTGTCGCTGGCATAACTACTTGTTTTTGCGTAGAAACAATAATTTTAATTGTAAAAATTGTTTTTTTTAATTGTTTTAATTGTATTTGGTGTTTCAAGTCTCTATATTTTGCAATTTTTAATAAAGCTATTTTGAGGTTTTATGTATTTTTGTCTTGTCGCAAAGTGAGAATTGAATTAATTGAAAGAGAAAACTATCTCTAATGAGAGAGGAAATAAGTTTCAATGAAATGCAGAAAAAAAATGTGCGTATAATTTAATATTCCGCGCAAGGGAAGTCGTGGTCTACATATCAGACTTTTTAATGCTGTGCTTACAACAAATCGTTTGAAATAGATTTTGACAAGTAAATATAGCAGTACAAAATTGGGTGTGTTTCATTCACTATATGCGTAAAGTTCTTGATATTATCTATATCCATCACATTTAGGAGCTCACTTTCAGTTATATTAATACCAAATAATTCAGTGAAATACTTAAACCAGCTAATTTAATAAAAAAAATTCACACTTGTATTTTCGTACACTGAAAATTTTCTTATCCGTAATATAAAACACAGCACAAGAAATAAATATTTTGCAAAACAGACAAAAATATATATATATATATATATATATATATATTAATATTTAATAAGAATAAATCTTATTATGCAAATTTGAAAGGTAGTTCTGAATATTTTTTAATTGGCTGTTACATTGGCGAATGGCAACTGTGTGATGAAATGACTTGAAAAAGTGGTGGCGCTGTCTGTTACAAAAGTAATAACTAAGTACCAAAATTCGCCACATCGCAAGTCACGACAATATCCCTTTCCTGGCTCCCGGCCACTTTATAGTTGAGAAAAACGGGTCATAGCAGTACAGCAGTAAAGTCGCTGAACGCTGGTAGTTTGACCTGGACTCAATTTTGGGCGAACGGGCTGGCTGCATCGGCGTTATCGTCTTTTCCCCCATACATAACGTGGGTATGAGTCAGTTTTCCTTAGACATTTCTCCAGGAAAGTATCACTGCCCTTACTGAGGTAGTGTGCTATGCCGTAATCAAATAAACCAAGCCAAAAATGTGAAGAAAACGACGAAACTGCGATGCAGCTAGGATATGAACCCTGTTCGAACTACCTGTTTTCACCTATTTTTCCGCTTTGCCTCTGGTGAGCTAAATACAATTTGAAATGAATTGTATTAAGGAACTGGCAGAATTGAAGACTTTTAAGATTATATGACTGAATGCTGCTAAACATGATAGAAGCGGTAAAGCCATGTAAGAAATTATTTGACTTTATATGATATATCTCAAGATTTGTAAGCAATAAAAATAAACAATTCTCCCTGAATAAAACAAAAATCGGCTGCGTTTTCTTTCGATCTAGTTCCTTTCCAGTTTGTAGAATTAATAACTAAATTACGTTTAGACTTTTTAAAGGTTCATGTCGTAACAAGCAAACCTTTTCTTTATGTTTGAACGTAAAGAGCTCTTTGTCCCCGCTAAGGTCTTTGAAATATTAAATTATAAACTGTTAGCTAAAAGTTGATTACGTTCGATTAGTAATTTACTTAAATAAGTGATTAGACAGAAATTATAATTATTTAATCGTCCATGTATGAACTTTTTAAAAGTCGCACAACATATTAAGCAGCAAGTTTTCTGTTTATGCTTCAACCTAAGACAGACAGAAGTCTTTCTTCCCGCAGGGTGTTGATTTTGATTGATGTATTGAGATTACGGTAAAGCACACTAGAGCTATCTGCCTAAGGAAAGGGATGCCTTTGTGGAGGTCTTTCTAAGGGAAACTGGCTCGTATACACATTACACGTGCGGAAAACCACGAGAACGTGCATGCAGCTAGAGGATTCGAACCTCGCCCGAACTGCCAGTGTTCAGCAACTTTTACCGCTCGGCCGCTAGTGGGCCTCTCCTCGCAGGTCGAAAGATCAAGCTTAGAGCGAACAAAGGGAAATTCTGTGTGAGAGAAAGCTAATTGTGCAGCATTTTAATACAGAATTTTTTAAAGACCAGATAAAATACTGCATTAAAAAAATGTTTGATTGGAATGTATTAATTTCTTCTCATTCAAGGCGATTACACTTAATTAACCATTCACTTTTTGTTGGGAATTAACAGAAATATTTCGAAAACTAGATCATTTGGGATACGGTTTATATGCTTTCACTATAAAGAATAAAATTGGAAAAAGGTTAAAAAATCGCGAAGAAAAGTCTCTTTTCTGTGTTATAAGGGCAAAAAAATATCTTTTACTTATATATGCTATTAAAGAAGTGTGTGTCTTAATACAGTGTAAATTGATGGTTTAAAATTCATTTTATCTGGTAGTATCATTTAACTTTTACAGTGAGTGTTATTTTATCCTACGAGTATCACCCATAAGGAAGGTTTCTTTCTAGCAAGTTGTAAAAAAAGTCGATTGCAAAATTTGTGTCGTATTTTTAACTGCCTGCCTTCAAAGTGAAAATCTGATCTTTTGCTTTTGTTTATTATTTGAAAGAAAATTACTAAGTAGTAGCATTATTTTCAAATAATAATTGTGAGGGAAAAAATCAAATAAATATAAATAAAAAAAATTTTGAAAGCATTCAGATTTTACATTACGCCCAAAGGGGCGCTTTTTTAACATTTTGTATGTTACCTTTACTTATTAAATATCATGTTCTTCGCATTTAAACCATAAAATTCAGTTCGTCAGCAATATTGCAAAATAATGTTAAACGGGGCATAGCTTTAGAATTTCCAATACACAGTCTCGTGCTCTGGAGATAAAAATGATTTTTCCTTACAGTCTTGCCGTTGTTCGCTTTGAAATCGTGGAGTTTGTTAATAAAAAATTTGTTAAAGTTTTACAAAATATAAAATCGAGAATTAAACAAATTCTAAATTTCGGCTTCCAAATGCCCATATTTGGGTGGAAATGTTCAGTATTCAAAGTTTGATGACTCTAGGTATTGTTGTTTTATCACAATGCGAGAAACATACAGGGGTTGGACAAAAATATGGAAACACCTTTAAAAAAACATGTTTCTTTGCTTAATATGAGGTAGGAAACCCGTTGGCATCCAAAACAGCTTGCAGTCTTCTCGGAATGGATAAATACAGTTCCTGTATGTTTGCCAAGGGAATATTATACCATTCTTCCTGCAAAACGGTGGCAAGTTCAGATAACGATGTTGGCGGTGGATAACGAGAACGCACTTTCCGTTCCAATGTAGACCACAAAGGTTTGATAATATTCAGGTCTGGTGACTGTGGTGGCCAGGGGAGATGGGACAACTCATCCTCGTGCTCAGAAAACCAGTCCTGGACAATGTGAGCTGTGTGAACAGGGGCTTTGTCATCTTGGAAGACACCATCACCATCGGGGAACAAAGTTTGTACCATGGGATGAACTTGATCGGCCAAAATGTTCACATAAGTCTTGGCAGTCATGTGCTCTGACACAGTTATCATGGGGCTAGCAGAGAACCACGATATGGCTGCCCAAACCATAACAGAACCCCTGCCATGTTTCACTCTTGGCAACAAGCAGTCTGTATTATAGGCTTGAGATGGCGTTCTTCAGACGTAAACTCGGCCAGAAGTGGGAAACAATGTGAAAGAAGACTCGTCAGACCATATTACTCGCTTCCACTGCTCTGTAGTCCAGGCTTTATGACTTAAACACCACCTTTTCCTGTTACGGGCATTAGCATCACTGATGAGTGGCTTCTCAATTGCAGCACGGCCAGCAATTCCCTGTTTATGAAGCTCCCTTCTAATTGTTTTGGTACTCACAGGGTTTAATAACACAACATTCATTTCAGCAGTAACTTTTGCAGCTGTGGTCTTCTTATTTTTCGTCACAATTGCCCTTAATGATCGTCTGTCACGATCACTCAGGACACACTTTCGTCCGCGCTGTGATTTAGCAGATGATGTTTTTCCGCTTTTCAAATATGCGGAATAAATCTTTGATACAGTACCTCTTGAAACACTAAACACCTCGGCTACCTTGCTTACGGAAGCACCTACCATACGTGCTCCAACACTTTGCCCACGTTCGAAGTCTCTTAACTCTGACATAATGCAATGACAACCTCACATAACTGTACTCCGACAACAACTGAACTGTTTACCACATTTACGAAGTTGTATAGGTGGCGTCAGTAGTCAAAAATGCCAGCGCCACCTACATATTTCATTAAAATCAATCTTTCTTTTCAAACGTGCATTTCACAAGGTGTTTCCATATTTTTGTCCATCCACTGTACATAACATTCATGCAGACTCTTCATTAAATATAACACAACGGGGCTCTAATATTCGGCGGCAACAATTTAAAAAGTGAACCGACATTTATAGTGAGCCAACGTAGAATGCTGAAACGAAATTAATAGTCCTTCTGGGCAAATCGCCTCTTTGGAAAAATAAAAATACAATTTATTACAATGATGGGAACGAAAAGCGGAATATTGGGACATTAATTTATTCAGAAATGCTTATAAGGTATTTCTCCCACTTCCCTAGCGTGCCTTCGTGGTGTAATGGTAGTACGCTGGGCCGGTATTCCAGAGGTCCGTGGTTCGATTCCAAGTGAAGGCGGTTGCATATTTTTCATCTTTTCTGCTTCTAATTAACCTAATGACTCTACAAGTGACACCCAAATTAAAAGGGTTGTGGATGAAGATTCTCCACACCCAGGATTTGGCGACTAGGTCCCCTAAAACCCTAGTCACCCTTTCAAAAAGGGGAGTATATAATGTATTTCTCCCACTTTCCTAGCGTTCTTCGGGTGTAGTGGTTCTGCACGTTGGGCCGGTATTCCAGAGGTCCGTGGTTCGATTCCCGGCGAAGGCGGTTGTTAATTTTTCATCTCTCTGGCTTCCAAAAAATCCTAATGATTCTACATGCTTTATTAATGTCGCTTTTAATTTAGATGATTTTGTAGAGTAAACCATTAGGCCAAATTTTGTCAAATGCGATGTCCAGGAAGCAGGCAACGAAACAAGATTTATTATTAAAAGCTTCTGCAATTTTTTTCTGCTAAAATTGAGAATTAGTTGTTGAATGTCCTTGACGAAAGCCGAATTGATTATTCTGAATGTTGGAGTGGGATCTGACCTTTCAGGTCAGGTCAGGTCATAACGTTATACTTCAAGTTTTGTACTAATAAAAGTACATTACTTGACCTGTTATATTATCCATTAAAGGCCTTAGAAATGTATTGGTGCTTGTCTCATAAGGATGCATGTAAGTAGTAAAATAGATTCCTGAATCACAGTGTTAATTCGAGATGTTGATTACAAAAGTGACATCTATGCCAGGGATGTAATTTCAATTTACTAACGTAAGTCAGAGGTGCTGGTCACGTGTGCTATTTCCGTGATGTTGATTGGCAGAGTCGAGAGATGCTCAAGATGACATATTTTGCTTTATATTAAAATAAATAATAGACTATTTACAAATCTGATGAATAGAATTGTATTCTAACATTATCAGTAAACTTAGAAAAATATCAGTATGATGATGCTGATGCATGATGATTAAAGAAAAATATAACTTGAGTATAGAGGTGTAGCTGCTAATCGGCCAATACAGTTGCAGATAAATAAGGTAATTCCTTCAATAAAAGTTCATTCAAGGTTCAAAAGAATTGAAGTATAGCAAAAATCTTGAGTAAATACTGAATAATAAAATAATAAAATACGATGATGAGTATATACATATGTTACCAACGAACATTGTGATGAATTGTCCTTGGTCTTTTGTACGGCTGTTCTATAATGTAATCGTAATTGCCCATGTTTTTGACAAGATTTGAGGGATGATTTTCGATTTTATTGTAGAATTTATAGACGGTCTTTAGTATTTCTTCGTTAGTTGTGTTAATTTTCATATGTCTATGTAGGACTTCATTTCTTACGAACCACGGAGCACCCAGCATGGTTCTTATGATTTTATTTTGCAATGTTTGCAGAGGCTTTCTGTTCGTGCGTGCTGCTGCTGCCCACTGGCGAACCGTAAAGCATTACAGGACTTATGAGTTGTAAATAGATAATTTTTTTTGTATTTATGCTCAGTTTCGAGTGTCTATTGATTATTGAATATACACTCATAAAAGCTTGCATAGTTTTGGCTTTGGTAGCTTGTGGATGAATTTTAAAATTAAGTTTGGAATCTAGGTTAATGCCAAGATATTTGACTGAGTTATCTGTATTGACCGGTTGATTATTAATGTACAGATGATCGCATACAGGTCTTCTATTAGTGCGTTTGAAGATGATATTAGTACTTTCCTGTGAATTAATTTTAATCTTCCATTTTTGGAGTCAATCTTGGATATTATTAACAGCATTTTGCAATTTGTGTTGAGCATAGGTAAGGTTGATGGATGTAGAAAAGATAGCAGTACTATCAGCATACTGAGCTAACTCAGTACCTGGATAATTTGGGAAATCATTTATATAAATAATGTAGAGATAAGGAGCCAAATTTGCTCCCTGAGGGACGCCAGCATTAATTTTTCTTTTGTTTGAGTAGTCAGAGTTGATTCTAACTTGGAAGTATCTGTTTTGCAGATAATTGAAGATAATGATGATTAGAGCAGGAGGGAAATTGTAGGTAATAAGTTTGAATATAAGGCCAGTATGCCAAACTTTGTCAAATGCTTTTTCCACATCGAGGAAAAGAGCAGCTACTGTTTCCTTTTTATTAAAGGCTTCACCGATCTTTTCAACGATGCGGGAGACTTGGTGAGTGGTAGAGTAATTTTTCCTGAAGCCAAACTGATAAGGAGAAATTATGCTATTATCTTGAGCATATTGTTGCAATCTTTTTTGAATGATTTTTTCAAATAATTTGGAAATAGTAGGTAAAAGAGAAAATGGTGTAACTTGTGGTTAATTTTTTGTCCTTTCCAGGTTTTTTAATGACAATAATAGTAGCAATTTTCCAGACATTAGGGATGTAATTATTCCTCAGGCTGTCATTGAATAAGTTGACAAGAAAGATCATAGCTTTTTTAGGAAGATTCTGTATGGCAGTATTTGAAATTTTGTCATAACCGCTGGCTTTTTTAGGATTTAAATGCTTAATCAGATAGAATACTTCAGAGGGAATGTTAGGAGGATTAGCTGTGCTCCTATTGGAATTAATAAAGTTATGAACTTGTTCTTTAATGTTGTTGTCTTCCGGATGCGAAAAGTTATTTTTGAATTGTTCTTCATAGACATCTGCAAATTCATTGGCAATATCTACAGGATGATAAATAACTGTGTTGTTGTTCTCAATAGGTCCAATTTTCTGGTTGGTATTTCTTAGTTTTCTGGCTAATTTTCAAATAGAATGATCTGTATGAGATAAGTTTTCTACAGAGTCGTTCCAGCTGTCTTTTTTAAATTCAAAGATAGAATGATCTGTATGAGATAAGTTTTCTACAGAGTCGTTCCAGCTGTCTTTTTTAAATTCAAAGCATAATTTTTTGACTGTGTAGTCACATCTTTTATAATTATTATGATCTCTCTGGTCTCTAGTTCTCTGCCAGATCTTCCTTAATCTGTTCTTGTTTCTAATTTCTTCTACAATATTGATGGGAAGGGAGTAGTCTTTTTTGGATGAATTTCTAGTTGCTTTATTGATGGCATCCAGAATTTTATTGTTAAATTTAGTAGTTGCTTCTTCTATTAAGTCTGGAGTAGTCATTTTAGCTGCAGCAGAGATATTGTTGTATAAGATATTAAACTAGTATATTTAAAGTCAGTCGAGTTTACTTGAGTAGGCTGTGGGGGCATATAATGCTTAATATTATTCAAAATGAACATAATGGGATTATGATCAGAGTCCAGGTCTGTGATATTGATAAGGTCTGGAATTTGAGGGATATTGCAGGTAATAAGTATGTCTATAACATAAGAGATGTGGTTATTATTAGCCGAAATGTGTGTTGGCTCTGTGGTAGCTAGAATATTGATAGGAGAGTTTTGCATATAATTATACAATCTAACTCCATTACTGTTAGTAAGTCTGGAGTGCCATGCTGGGTGTTTGCAATTTAGATCACCTGCAATGATGATAGGGTATCCCAAGTTGGAGATATAGTCAATTTCGGCAGTATTGATAATTTTTTGAGGTGGTTTGTGCACTGAAACAATTAGATATGGAGTATAATTATTGCTTTAGATTAGGCAGGCACAAGCTTCTATTGTAGAAAAATTTGGCAGAAGATATTCAGTATGTTTGACAGAATTTTTTACAATGATAGCTGTACCTCCTCCACTTTTGTGCATTTTATCATTTCTATAGACTCCATAATTTGCAACTTTGAATTTTTTATTGGGCTTGAGATGTTTCATTGAGTAACATCATATCTAGGTTGTTTTCAAACAAAAATTTAGTATTTTGTAAATGCTGCCTTAGTAAACCATCACAATTGTAGAAAATTATCTTGGTGTAGTTTAGTCTATTAAAATTTGAATAATTTTGGAAATTGTTTGTATTAGTCATTATTGATATTTTTGTAGATCCTGAGTGCTTCAAATCCTACAGTCATTTTGTCAGTGACAAATTTAGCATTACAGAAGTCATCATAAAGATCATATATTGAAGCCATGAAAGCTATGAATTTGTCTAGGTTTTCCCCTGTACGTTCATGCCTGTTATTTATATTTTTTCTCGGGATTGTTCCTTTTTGGCATTAGAATTGGAATTTTTGATGGGGTTTATTTTATTTTAAACTTCAGTTGCAAATGAGTTAGTGTTTTCAGATTGGTTAGCAGTATCACGTGACCTGTCATAACTTTTTTGAGAGTTTTCTGAGGTAGCATTGCTTTGAATATTTTCCATTTCAGAATATTTAATATTTTTTTATTTCTTCATTGTGGTTATCGTTACTATTTAGATTTCCTGGTCTGCGTGGGCAAGAGATAGAGGATGCTAGGTGCGGTCCCAGGCATAGGATTTTGGGTGCCCTTAAAAGAGCAGAGATGGGATCTGTGATTTTCAGCACATCTTACAAAGAACAGACACTATAGTACCATATGATTCCTGCCGCGCCTGAACACAGCGAGGTGTATTATGACACGCTCGCTGTGTATGATTGTATCGTTGACAGTTATAACACTGGGTAGGCCCAGGTTTAGATTTGTATTTAATAATGCGGACCCATAGTCTTATGATTTTTTCGAGGACTATGGGTCCGCATTATTAAATACAAATCTAAACCTGGGCCTACCCGGCGGTACAACTGTCAACGATACAATCATAGTGATAATTTTTCGCGTTTTCACTCTTCTCATTTAAAGCATAGTTGCTGCAGTGGACGATTTTTCACCAAATATAAACAAATATTTCACTTCTTTTCTCATGATTCACTCTTCCACACATGCAGATGCAACTTTTAAATAATTTAAGGGGCGTTTTTTTAACATTTTGTGTGTTGCCTTTATTTATTAAATATCGTGTTCTTCGCACTTAAACCATAAAATTCAGTTCAACAGCAATATCCAAAATAATTTTAAAATCAGCATATTTTTAGAATTTCCAAAACACAGTCTCGTGTGCTGGAGTGTTTTTTTTTTTTTTTTTTTTTTGTTTTGTTGTTGTTGCCAATTCTCGCTTTGAAATCGTTGAGTTTCTTAATCAAAAAACTCATAAATGTTTTACAAAATATGAAACAGATAATAAAGCAAATTCCAGATTCCCAATTTGGGCTTCCAGTTGCCTATATTCGGATGGAGACGTGCGTTATTCAAAATTGGATGGCACTACGTACCGTTGTTTTATCACAATGCGAGAAACAAGCATACATTTATGCAGATTCTTCACTATTTAATTTCTTTAAATATAATACAGGGCTCTAATATTTGGTGGGAACAATATAAAAAGTGATTCGCCGTTTATAGTGAATAAACGCAAAATATAAAAACGAAACTAACAACCCTTCTTAGCTAACGCCCTTTGGGCTAAAAATGTGTTTATCTGTAGGAATAAGCGCGTTTGAATAGAGTAAGTAAAAAAAAAAAAAAATAAAAAAAAAGTTCAGATTTTAATGATTGCCCAGATGGACTATTTTAAAGTTAATATTTTTTAACAGTAGGAATTATCGATCGAGATGTCCATGGATAACATGGGGACGTTATGTATCTTCTCTATATTTAAAAAATGACAAGGTGTGGAAAGTAATTCTATAAAAGTACTGAATGTTTTTTATTATATATATCATGAACGAAATATGCTTATTTTTTTAAATAAGTCGGATTAAAAAGGGAGGAAAATAATATTTCTCTTAAACAGTTTAGTTTGTTCATGAATAATAGATAGATTAAATATGAAATAAGAATGTCACGTTTGCGAACGGGAACAGACTCGAAATAAATAGAAACGACGCAAAATCTCTTTTCGAGACCAATAGCCCTTTTAAGTAAAAAAAGAGAAAGGTAACTGGGTACAGGACATTTAGTAATTAAAAATTCAACTATTATTAAAAAAAATGTTTTTTGTAGGTAATACTGTATTAAATCTTTTACGATGAAATTGATAAAACTAATAAAGGATGAAATTAAACAAAACTAATAAAGGAATTAGTTATTTTGTGTATTTAAGTATTTTGTTTATTTTATTTATTTTATCGTTGGAAAATTAAAGTTAAAAATGTCTTGGAACATTGCGGTAATAGGTATGATAAAGAACCAGTTCTGATAGGCTTTTCTTGTAAAACAGCTGGAAGAATTTTAAACTTTTGAAAATATAAGGTTCTAGTTTTTCTTTGTTAAAATGCGTCGAAAAAATTCTGAGATATTTTTTTGACGAGAGAAAATATACAACTTGCTTTTTATAATCGTGGAAAATTGAAGAGAAAAATAAGTGTAAAGTAAGCGTGCATGAAATCTACTAATTCAAAATATTTACTTCGAAATACAGCAGAAATTTTTTTTAAAAAAATAAATTGCGAACAAAGCGTCCAAGGCATTTCAATAGCCGTGGAAGCTGGATCATTAAAAATAATATTAGTAATCTTTTAAAACGATAGCAGTTAAACTGAACGAATATTTAGAAAATCCGCTAATTAAGAAACCGTTGGGCCTATTTTAAGAAAAAATAATTTTCATGACCAAATAACTTGAAATAACCATTTCTCGTTGAAGCGAATTGAAAGGCAAATTTACACTTCGTTAAGATGTTTTGAAAACCTTCAAGGTTCTTCGTATTCAGTCAAATTGTAGGATTTTATGGTAAAATTAACCGGTTATGATTTGAAATTTTACTATTAATCTTTATCAAAATGAAACTTGATGATTATTTAAGTTGATGTTTTGAATGTTTCAGAATTAGAGCTCGCTTACAGTTACATATTATCGCCAGCTCTGCCAGAATTTAATCCGGCTTTAGATATTTTGCTAGCCGACTTTTGAAAAAGCGCGCCGTTATTTACTTAAGTAAACTATTTTGTGTGTAGTATCAGCCTTCTTTACTTGAATTTAAACGCTCAGTTCTATGTTATTTTAAGTACCGGAGGTGGTAGAGTTTCATCTGTACACAAGCAGTGCCTCCTGTTAGTTTCAACAGTTCAATAAAAACGTTATTGCCTTAAAAAAAAAAAAAAAAAACTTTAAAAAAGACCTTTTTAAGAAACCTTAAAAAAATTTCTGTCATTTGAATTCAAGCTGGAGCGGTAACTTATTGTCATTATAATAGGATCTGGGATAGGTCTTACAAGTTTGTTATTGTCTTACAAGTGAAGCTTTTCACATTGAGTTAACATAAGCTTCTATGTAAGTAAAACCCTATGATATTTGTAGGTAAAAATGAAGTCAGCATTTTTGGGAGTGATAGAAATCGAATGGTGTGAGGTATGGAAAAAAAACCCCATATTGAACTTCAAATGAAAATTTTACATTTATAAGGTATTTCTCCCGCCTTCCTAGCGTGCCTTCGTGGTGTAGTGGTTCTGCACGCTGGGCCGGTATTCCAGACGTCTGTGGTTCGATTCCCGGCGAAGGCATTGCTCATTTTTCATCTTGCCTGCTTCCAAAAATGCCTAATGTTTCTACAGTGGCGCCGGAACTAAAAGGGTGTTGGATGAGGATTCTCCACACCCAGGATTTGGCGATTGGGCCCTCCAAAAACCCCAGTCGCCCTTAAAAAGGGAGTGTATAAGGTATTTCTCCCAGCTTCCTAGCTTGCCTTCGTGGTGTAGTGGTTCTGCACGCTGGGCCGATATTCCAGAGGTCCTGGTTCGATTCCCGGCGAAGGCGATTGCTCATTTTTTATCTCTCCGGCTTCCAAGAAATACCTAATGTCTCTACAGGTTAGGTTATAAATATGGTAAAGCGCACTTGTCCAAGGGGAGAGATGCCTTCATTGAGGATATTGTAAGGTAAACTGGCTCGATATGCGCATGGAGTTCAGGATTTACGCCAGCAAAATGCTCTATCTACCGATTAAAAAGAGTCCTGTACCACCTTAGCGCGCGATTTCCGCGAGCGTATTCTATTATAAAATTTGCTTATTTTGGTCCCTTTGTACACTGCGCAAATAAATAAATAAATAAAAATACAAGGACAATTCTAAATCTCCCATTCTACTGGGCCTATTGACGAAATTCAAACTGTATTTTTCATGTCTCGAAAGTGCGACTTATGATATATATTAGATAGAAATGGGAGCTTTAGAACTGTCTCTTTTTTTTTTCCCAGTGTACATATTTATTTTACTCCCTTTTTACCAGGAATACATACCATATTCCCGCGCATAACAGGCACCTGTAATTTCAAATTGCATTTTTTAATTTTTAGGTATATTCGCTGCATAACGGTGTAGAGTTCTTGGGATTTTTGAAGGAGACATGAAAAATGAGCAGTGCCCTCTCCCGGAGACGTAGCTAAGGTTTTGAGCGCTCGGGGACAACTGAAGATTTTGCGCCCATTTCTGTGTGCAAGAATGGAAAACATTTCATTTTAAAATTCGGTAACATCAATTTGGCGCTCCCTCGTTGCTGCGCCCGGTGACAGATGTCTCCCGCCACTGCCGTCGCCGGGACTCGAACCTGGACCTCTAGATTACGCACCCAGTTGCTAATATACTTCATACTACAAAAGGAAAAAAAAAAAAATGACATCGTATGTTAATTAGCACAAGACACAAAATGTGTTCTAAACCAATGTTTCTCAACCGCCGGTCCGCAAAAAAATATTTGCCGTCCGCGAAATATCCAGCTATGTGTCCAAAAATTGTGCCAATGGGTCGAATTATTAAACTTACCGGTCCGCTAGAACGTACCGAAATATTTTACCGGTCTTTGGAGTAAATCTAGTAGAGAAACACTGTTCTAAACTACAGATAGATATTATTTTTATTATCTTTTTACTTCTGCAAATAAATCTTTCCTTCTACGTAAATTAGGTTTAGAAATTCGATGAATTTGAACAGGCTAGTCTATTGAACATGAAATTAATGGTATATGTCTTTAAACAAATTTTATTCAGCGAAATTTTCTGCAAAAATTTGCATTAAGATCATGTTTATTATATTCATACAAGTGTTTGTGGCTGTAATATCCCAGCTTTACTTCTTGAAAATCGTTAATCGCTCTTTACAATTCAGATGATTTTTTTTTTCATTTAATTCGCATTTGAGAAAAGTTAATTTTTTAAGAGAAGAACTCGGTCTATCTCAAATAATTTATGATAGAAATCTAAACTATAATCACATAACTGAAAACTATTACAAAAAAAAAAAAAAAAAAAAAAAAAAAAAAAAAAAAAAATTTCCAGCGCACGAGACTGTCTATCGGAAATTCCAACAATATGCTCTTTAAAACATTTTGTGATACTGCTATTGAACAGATTTTTATGGTTTAAGTAAGAACATGATATTTAATAAAGAATAAAGGTAACACACAAAACGTTAAAAACGCCCCTCTGGACGTAATATAAAAATCTGTGTTTTTTTTTTTTTTTTTTTTTTTTTTTTTTTGATCCCAAAGGGCGTTAGCCCAGAAGGGCTATTAATTTCGTTTGGCATTTTGCGTCGAAAACTTTAAATGTTCGTTTGACTTTTCAAATTTTTGGCACCAAATATTATCACCCTGCGTTACATTTAAATAAATTATATAATAAAGAATTTACATAAATGTGTGTATGTTTCTCGCTCTGTCTTCAAACAACGGTACCTAGAGCCATCTAATTTTGAATAAGGTAATCCTCCCTCGAATATGGGCATCTAGAAGCCCTAATTTGGGATTTAGAATTCATTTTATTATCGATTTCATATTTTACAACACTTTAACGAATTTTTGATTAATAACTGAACGATATCAAAGCGAGCAATGGCAACACTATAGGGAGAGGGGGGAGCACTTTCATCTCCAGCGCGCGAGACTGTGTATCGGAAATTCTAAAGATATGCTCATTTTAAAATTATTTTGCGTTATTGTTGTTGAATTTATGGTTTAAGTGCGAAGAAAATTTATTTAATAAATAACGGTGACACACAAAACTTTAAAAAAGCGCACCTTAGGGCGTAATGTAAAATCTAAAAGCTTTCAGATTTATAATTAAAAAAAACATCTTTTTTCCCATAAATATTTTTGTTTGCCTGATTCCTAGAAATAAAATCAGGAGTAATAATCACTCTTACTTGGAAATTCTGTTTTCCTTTTACGAAATCGTTTACATTTATCTTATCTAAAAACAATAAATTGTAATTTAAAAAGTTAAACGTTATTGATGCTACAGATTTTCAAATAGTTTTATAAGGTAAAAGCTCCGTTAAAAAGGATGATGTCAAACAGAATGTAATTGTTTAGTTCATTAAAATCACCGCACTTAGCGTTATTTATTCTCAAGAACTAATAAATTTAGAAAATATTTTAGGAATATAATGATAACAAATTGCCATTTCCTTTATCAGACTGGAGTGAAAAACAAAAAAAAAAGTTCTAGAAATACAATTTTGGAACACGTTGTTTATGTTCAGAGGCTATATTCTCTCGTCAATGTATAAGGCTTAAATGCTTCTGATGAAGTAAAACATGTTAGAGTATTAATAATAAAATACTGTGTAAGAATTTTTTGCAAGCCCTTTTTACTTCCTTGTACGAAGTAAAAAGGAAGTATTGTAATCGCGAAAAGTTTCAGGCAGCATATTTCAACGAAAATATCCATTTTGACCGCTATCGAATGCAATTTAACGATGTTTTTGCGCGATATCTGTACGTGAGGACAGAATAAAATACTCTTTTCCTTCAAAAAAATTATAAAACTGCTTTAAAATTAATTCTAAAGAGAATTTTTCGTCGCGTCTGTACGAACGTATGTACGTACGTGCATGCGTACGTACGTATCTCGCATAACTCAAAAACGAGTAGCCTCAGAACGTTGAAATCTTGTATATAGGACTGCTATAACATTTAGATGTGCACCTCGTATTTTGGTGCAATCGGCCGCACCAAACGTATATTTATATATATATCCACTATGTTACCCGGCTCAGTAATCTCAGTTTCTTTACTCTTATATGTTTGTAAATTGTACATTTTTTGCTTTAAAAATAATTGAATTATGTTGTTTTTATCTTCCGGTTAAGGATTTTATGCCTTTAGTAAATCTGTGTGCAATATTTTTAGAATTATCAGCAATTTTAAAGTTGTTTAATTGCCGCTAAGCCTGTTTTAATGGCGGCCATTGATCTTTACATTTGAAACAGGAGACTAGTGGATTTGTTGCCAATCTAGAGGAACTTAGCTTCGCAACAACAAAGATAACGCATTCATTTATTATTGCCAATTAAATCAGGCTTAATTCTTTCTGGAATTTTTTCGAGGAAATAAGCGTTTAAAATTTACTTCGTAATTTTTAATATAGATATTTTGAGTTTTTATGTATTTTTGCCTTCTCGCGAAGTGAGAACTGAATTAATTAAATGAGAAACACTCAATCGTCTGTGAAAAACTATTTCTTTTTTTTTTTTTTTTTTTTTTTGCTTAATTTTTTTTATACATCATTCTAGCTTTATTATAGTATTTGAATAGAACATGTGGCAACGATTAGATAATTCTATTCTTTAAATGATATAAATTTTGTGCATTATGAGTTATAATATGAACGAAATATATGAGTTAACTGTTATATAATTATTGGATTATATAACAGTTAACTTAGTTTCCGTTATAAAATTATTATATAAGTTAACTGTTATATAATTATTAATACTGTTAAGTGAACCTAGCGCCAGAGTGTCGCTATGGTAAACAAATACTAGAGTTAATTTTAAAGAATGCATTTATTCTATTGTGGTTTATGCGCTGTCGGCGAAGTAGATTTAATTCAATCCAATAAGTTTAAATGAAATGCAAGAAAAAATGCGTATAATTTAATATTCCAATACAAGGAAGTCATGGTGTACACATCAGATTTTTAATTCCGTAAGAAAGAGAGACTGTAATAAAAAATTCAGATTTTACATTACGGCCACACAGCCGTTTTTTTTTAACGTTTTGTGTGTTACCTTTATTTATTAAATATCATATTCTTCGCACTTAACCATAAAATTCAATTCAACGGCACTATCGCAAAATAATTTTTAAAATGAGCCTATCTTTAGAATTTCCGATATACAGTCTCGCGCGCTGGAGACAATTAGCCCATAGGGACTTTGTCCCTAAAGAACTATTGTTTTCGCTTTGCGATTTTGCGTTGGATCACTATAAATGTCCGTTTCACTTTTCAAACTGTTGCCACCAAATGTTAGAGACCTGCATTATATTTGAAGAAATTAAATAATGAAGAATCTGCATAAATATAAGTATGTTTTTCGCATTGTGATAAAACAACGAGACCTAGGGCCATCCAGTTTTGAATGACGTAATCCTACTGCGAATATGGACATCTGAAAGCCCAGATTTGAAATTTGTTTCATTATCGATTTCATATTTTGTAAAACTTTTACGAATTTGATTAACAAACTCTACGATTTCAAAGCGAGCAATGGCAACGTTGTACAGGGAAAGAAAAGAAAAGAAAAAAAAAAAAAAAATAAAATAAAATATATATATATATACACAGTAAGACCCCGCTTAACGCTGTTTCGGTTTAGCGCTCTTATTTCAACCCGGGGATTCCACGAAATCGCTCGCAGCATAAGGGGATTCCCCGAAATATTATGCAGCGATAGGTTTCAAATACACATCCGAAAGAGTGTACTTGTATTTCTTGTTTGGTGCGGTATTGTACAGACATATTTTTATTATTGAAAACATTTGTTGACATTATTGTAAGTATTAATTTACATATTTAATACTATATTACAGTGTCAAATATTTTGATCTTTAGTTTTTTACTATGGGTGATAATGAAAAAGAAAAGAAAGCAACCAGAAAAAGCATTTCACTCAAAACTAAAATGGAAGTGATTAGAAGATTAGATTCTGGTGAACGTCAAACTCTAATTAGTGCTTCATTGAATTTGCCAAGTTCAACAATAAGGACCATCATGAAGAATAAAGAAAAAATACTGTCATCGGCAACTGCAACTACGTCAAGCTCTGCAACTAAAATTACCCGTTCTAGAAATAATATCATAGAGGAAATGGAAAAACGACTGTCTATATGGATTGACGACGAAATTGACCGCAATATGCCATTAAGCCAATCTATCATAATGGAAAAAGCTAGAAGAATTTTTTATTACATTCAGGCTGAGACAATTGACAAAAGTGAAACTTTCGTTGCTAGTCGAAGATGGTTTAATAGATTTAAACATCGAAATAACCTTCACAACATAAAGATTACAGGAGAAGCAGCAAGTGGTGATACAAAAGCGGCGGCTGAATTTCCAGCGATATTAAAAAAAAAATAATTGAAGAAGGAAACTATCCTCCAGAATTGGTTTTTAATGTTGATGAAACAGGCTTGTTTTGGAAAAGAATGCCGAAACGAACATTTCTATCCCGTGAAGAGAAACGGGCACCAGGATTTAAAGCTGCAAAAGATCGCTTAACCCTTCTACTAGGTGGTAACGCAAGCGGAGATTTTAAATTAAAACCATTACTAATTTACCATTCCAAAAACCCAAGAGCGATGAAAGGCATATCTAAATCAACTTTACTTGTAATTTGGGAGTCTAATAAAAAATCATGGATAACTGCGAAAATTTTCCAGGATTGGTTCACTGAACATTTCTGCCCGTCTGTTAAACGTTATTGCAAAATTAAAAAACTTGAACAAAAAGCACTTCTGTTAATTGATAATGCTCCAAGCCACCCAACAAATTTATCAGACTTAACAACATGCATTCCAGTCGAAGTGGTTTTCTTGCCGCCTAACACAACTGCCTTAATTCAACCAATGGACCAAGGCGTTATATCAAATTTTAAGGCTTATTACTTGCGGCGAACCTTTAAAAGCAAATGTTTGAAAAAACAGACGGAGAAGAGAACCAGTCCATAAGAGAATTTTGGAAAAACTACAACATCGTGGATGCTGTAGAAAACATAGGCCTTTCTTGGAATGAGGTAACAGAAAGATCTTTGAAAGGAGTATGGAAGAATATTTGGCCGGATTTAAGTAAGAGCGATGACGTTGGACACTCTGTCGATGTGGATGAAATAGTGGAAGAGATAGTGAAATTAACGAAGCAAACCGGTTTTGAAGGGGTAAATGTGGAAGATGTCGTAGAAATAATTCAAGAAGCAGCGGCTAGTCTTTCTAATGATGAGCTCAAAGAATTAACTGAACAAGAAGAAAACAAAAATGTTGACAGCAGTGATTCAGAAGAAGAGCAAAAAGAACTTTCGATGGCGTTTGTAAAAAGGAGTTTGTCTACCATAACTGAAATAATGGATCAATTCATTGAAAATGATCCGAATTTTGACAGGAGCTCAAAAGTAAGGCGTGGTGTTAGAGATGCTCTATCCGTTTATGAAGAACTTTTAAGAGAACAATGCAAAAGAAAAAAGCAAACAACATTAGATGCTTTTGTCACAAAAAGGCAGAACACTGAAAACGCGGAAGGCTAACTAAATATGACTGACTGAGAATTTTATTTGTTTTTTTTTAAGAATATTCGTTTTGTTATTTATATTTTGTTTTTATTTTTGCAAGAAATAATAATGTGGTATTAATTTGGGCTTTAAGAAATAAATGTTTGGTTTTATTTTTATTAAAAAAAAACATACTTTTTAAATTTAATACCTAACCAATTTCCTAGCCATCTTCCCCTAACCCCAATATTTACATGTAAAGATAGCCTCGTTTAGCGTTGTTTCGCATTACGCTCTACTTTGATGGAACGTATCCCCCGCGTTAAGCGGGGTCTTACTGTATTTTTTATCCTGCAGTTGTTTCTTATCCTTAGTTAAAATTGCTCTTCTTGACCGAAAGAGAAATTCACCCCACCTCATAAATTATTCACTTCCGAGGTTGGGAAACACAAAGCTTGGACCCACATAAGCTTTGTTTTTCCCGACGTAGTTAGTTTTTACAGAAGATTCGCTGCTTCTGACGTAAAAGGAGGTGCATCACTAGTTTTCCGCTGATACCATCACTGACCAGAGTTTTCTGCAGATTATGCTCTTCCAGCGTAGTAAATCTTCAAGGAAAACTCAAATTTTAAATTCTCAGAATTTTTTTTTTTTCAGGTGTACAGGAATATTAATTAAAAATACTGATAAAAGTGTTAAAATATCAAACAATAACGGCACTCTTCTGTTATCGGGACTGGATTCAGAAATGTATGTATGTGTGTGTATGTATGCATGTAAGAAATGTATGTATTCAGAAATGTATGTGTGTGTATGTAATATATATACGTCCATACATACTATGTATGTATGTATGTATGTATGGACGTATATATGTTAGAGTTGCCACGCTACCTGCAAAATCGGGAAAACCGGAAAAAGTCAGGGCATTCGAAAATTGACCAAAAAAGTCGGGGAAAAGTCAGGGAATTTAAATATTTTAGTCAAAATCGGGAAAAGTCAGGGAATGTCATACGGCCCAAGGCCCAAGGCGTTTGACTTCCGGAGTACCTTCGCAACTTAATGCAATTACCTCCACAACTTCGATAAGGAAAACTGAGTTGAATAAGAAAAAGCAATGGCTAAAGAAAAATGAACAAACCGTTAAGGGTTTACTATGAAAGAAATGAATAAGGAGTCCGCGCAAGGGACGAGTAATTCTCTCTGCTTTCAACTTGTAATCCAAGATTGAAAGAGAGAGAGGTGTTGATTGAGGCGAATTCCAGAACGCATTGCATTAATGGAATCGGAAAGGTTGGAAGAGAACAGCCGGGAAACATGTTGTTCCAGGGCTTGGGAAAGGTAATATTAGGTAATACGGACAGCCGCAGTGATGGCTGATGCCTTGGGGATGAGCGGGGGGGGGGAAGAGTCTTGCGACTAAACTGGAATCCAGGGAAGAAGGAGCGAAGAGGCATGGAGGTAGGAAAGGAACTTCCTACCTCCATGCGAAGAGGAGGGAGGGGATAGCCTATTCAGGAAGGCGAAAAGTTCTCCGACCGCCCGTGGCGAGTAGAGAATGGGAGCAACTTTTCGAGCGGAAGAGAACCGTGAAGAAAGTTAACTGCGAAAAAGACGGAGAAATTTTTAGAAGAGGATTTAAAGGGACTGGTATTGAGCAAAAGAAGGAAAGCAGGGAAAATAAAGGAAGGATTAAAAAGAGAAATTATATTAAATTTAATTATGGAAAAGGGTCGTGAAGTGATGAAATGCAAGCTTGTAATACCTGTGAAAAAATAAGGAATTGGAACTTAAATTTAAGTAAAAGGTGGTCTGCAGGAATGATTAAATTAAAGATAATTTATTGCAGGATTATTTAAGTCTCAAATTTAACGAAATTTTACTAGAAGTTAAATTAGTTTAATAAGTTGATGTTTAATATTGCTTATTTTTAAAGTTAACTTTAATGCTATAAGTCTGGTCCGTGAAAAATGAAAAGGTGAGGTCCTGATAAATGGGGGGAGGTCATGTTTAGTGGTACAGGTGTAGGTCGCGATGAACGAGGCCAGATTAGATCCGGCGGGCAGTGATGTAAAAAGGAGAGTTAGTTAAGGGTCACCGGGTTAGGCCCGTGAAGTGCTGGTTAAAGTTTAAAGTTTAAGATTAGAAAGAATTCCTAGTCAAGCAAGCACCTCCGCTTTGGCTTCCTAGGAAAGATGTTAAATGTTCTATCAAGAACGCTCTTAGGTCGCTTAGCAGAGCTGGGCTCTGCTGGATTATAGGCAGGAAGTGAATGCAAGACTGGGTTTTCAATCTGAGAAAGTCTATTGAAAAACTTGGCCGAATTTTGCCGAAAAAAGGCATCTAGGGGTAAAATTTTGAGATCGTTATGGAGCACTTCATTCCGGACGAAATAATGAGCATTGGTGAGTATGCGAAGCGTGACGCTCTGGAATACTTGGAGTTTCTTTAGGTGGCTGTTGGCTGCGGTTGACCAGATGATAGCTGCATAGGTGAGGATGGGAAGGATGGTACTGCGATAAAGGAGGATCTTGTTGCTGAGAGAGAGGTTGCTGGTTCGGTTGATAAGTGACATTAGTTGGGTTCTGACAGTTCTTGCTTTGGCTATTGTATAGTTGATATGGGTACTCCAGAGCAGCTTCGCATCTAGATAAACTCCCAGATATTTATAGGAATCCACCCAGGGTATCTCCTCTTCAAATAACCTGAGTGGTTGGAGTTGACTATGGACGTTCCTCTTTCTGGAAAAGAAAACGGTGGCGGCACTTTTTGCGACGTTAATTTTGATTTTCCAGGTAATGAGCCAGGACTCCAAGTCTGTTAAATAAAGTTGAAGGTGATTGAGAGTGGCGTTAAGTGTTGGCTGCTGAGAAATGATGGCTGTGTCGTCCGCACAAAGGGCTAGATCGACACTTGGTGATTGTGGTATGTCATTTACATACAAGTTGAAGAGCGTAGCGCTAAGAATTCCTCCCTGAGGCACCCCCGCCAGGATAGGCCGAGGAGAAGAAACAGAATATTTAACTTTGACAGAAAAGGTACGATTATTGAGGTAAGAGTGCATTATGTGCACGAAATTAGCCGAAATTTCAAGTAGCATGAGCTTGAATAAAATTCCGATATGCCAACACCTGTCGAAAGCCTTTGCTACGTCTAAATAGACTATAGTTGTAGGCTTTCCACTGCGAGATCCTGTGTGAATGATTTCTACTACCCTCAGTAGCTGGGTCTGAGTTGAGTGTTTTGCGCGAAAACCGAATTGTTGAGGAATAATAATATTTCGGTTTCGGCAGAAATCATTCAGGTATCTAAGCAGTATAGCTTCGTAGATTTTACTAAGTGAAGACAGGAGGCTGATCGGTCTGTAATTTTGAGGGACTTTGGGTCCATACCAGGTTTTAGAATAGGAATGACTAAAGCATTCTTCCAGCTATTAGGATAATATTAGCATTGAGTTAATCAAAACTGCTAGGTAAAATATGAATTTAATAGGCAAATTTTTAATCATGCGATTAGAAATCCTATCAAGGCCAGGTGCTTTTGCAGGGGTGAGATTTTTGACAATTGCAGAAATCTCAATGGGTTCCTCAGAATGTGTATCTGAGGAGAGAAATTCTTCAACTTGGTGTTGGACTTCATGCGTGTGCGTTGCACAGGTATCGAACATGAGTCCAGTGTTTAATGAGAATTGTGTTTGAAGACTGTCCGCTACGCGTTCAGCCTTCTCAGTATCTGTTATTGCCATCCGGTCATTGACCGTGCTCATTAGGGGGGAATGTCATGTTTAGGTTTGCGAAGCCGTGCGCTAGCAACCCAAAGGCTATTGTCAGAAGTCTTTAAGGACTTAAGATAATTTGAGTATTTATCATCTGCGTACTTTTTAATGTCAGACTTGATCTCATTCTGGATTCTTCGCAGTTGTACTCGAAAGGATTCTAAAAGTGTGTTTTGCCAATCTCTGCGAAGACGGTTTTTAATTTTGATTTTATCCTTAATGAAGTCAGGTAATTTATAGTGATTAGGCCTGAATTTGGGTTTGGAAGCAGCCGTGAACGCACTTCCCAGGGTTTGGTTGAGCCTGTCAATGGCTAAGTCAACCTCCTGATTATCGTTAATTTTGATAGGGGGGAGAATACCATTTTCCAAAACATACCGAAAGTTGTCCCAGTTAGTCGAGACTTGCGCCGGTAAATTTTGATTGATTTTGGTAGTTTTAAGGGTGAGGTGAACCGGATAATGGTCAGAGGACAATTCCGGAATCACTTTGATCGAATAATCTAACGGAATATTTTTAAATAAAGCCAAATCAATAATGGAAGGAGCACCTAACCCCCCAGGAAACTGGTAATGGGTAGGTGAGTTCGGCGCTATAATTTAGGTACGGGCGTCCTGAGCCCAAATTTTGAGTTTATCGCCATAGTTGTTGGCATTGACACAATCCCAACTTCTATGACGGGCATTTAAGTCTCCTGCGATAATCAGGTTATTTGCTACACCACTTAATTTTCTGAGATCAGAGAGAAAGGCAGGTCCCTGTCTCGGAGGCATATAGCAGGACGCTACTGCTATTGGGGGGGGGAATTTTGAATATGAATTTGAATAATTGTCGCTTCTAGGGCCTCCAGTGGTGGCGTGGGTATTCTAGAATGCTTTAATGAGCGTTTTACATATATGCTAGTACCGCCACTAGCACGAACAGTGTCACTGATGCATACCTCTCTATCATTTCGGTAGCATAACATAATTCGCGATGTTCGCGCTAAGTCCCTCAACCAGATGTACAATCCTGTACGAGGAAGAGGTCCATGTGGTGCTCATTAATAAAATCCCGGACTTCGTGGATCTTGTTCTTTATTCCGTTGGCATTCCAGAACGAAATCAGTAGCTCTTCATCTCTATTTGGATCGTTGAACGTGCTGGTTTAGTTGAGGAGTCCAATGTAGGCCTCGTAGATAAAAAATGCTCGCTCAGGTCCGGTGGAGACTGTCCGTAGCTGAGGCAGGGCATTTCTGAAGGCTTGTAGTAAGGTTTTGTGGTCGATTCCGAACTCAGATGAGATCTGGAATACTCAACGGAGAGTGTCGGTACAGCTGCAGTCCTCAGGAGTTGGGGCTAGAGCCTGGGCCGGTGGTGCTGGCTGTGATGCAGGTCGCAGTGCCGGGGCTTGCTATGTCATACGGTGATCCTCCAAAAAGCGAGTTTTGCGCCAATGTTGGAAACGATCACTTTGTTGGCGACTTATGTATCGGATGAGTGTCATTCGGCCAGCTGGCGTAGAGCCAATTTTCGCATTGTCTTTTAGAAAGGCAAAGCAAGTTTTCGAACCGCGAGAATCCTAAAGACTCGCTTGTGCAGATTATGTTGAACTGAAGAAAATACCTTTCCATTCTCGTATGCAACAAAATCGGTTTAATCCTAATATACGGTACCATGGACTCTGATCTAATGTAAGAATGTCTATGTAAAGAAAGAAAGGTTCCATAGACGTAATGTAAATCAGTTTGCTAGAGTGTCGGTAGAAAGCGGAGGGAAAAACTCGCCAAGGGCAAAGAATGCCAAGGGGATTTGGCGACGGAACCTGACGGCCAGAATTTCCCTTTCCGCGATGCTCTTAGACTTTCGTGATAATTTATACTCGGATTTTCGTACTTTTTTTTGCTCAAAATAGCTAATCTATTAATTAATTTACTCGCACAAAAATTATTTTCTTTTCCTTTAAAGGAAATTTAAAACGATATTCGTTTTATGTACTCTTGATAAACTTGACCTTTGAATTTCGCGAGCTCCGGCGACAGATATTTCGCGCATACGGAGCTGTTTCCCTCAACGTTGAGACGGAGCCATTTCTGTTGCAGAGAAGTTTTTTTTATCTTAACAATACATATTTAGTTTATTCTAACCTCCATGTACGGTACACACAGGATTTGGTGATATTATGATGAGCAGTAACAACAGTTACCTTTTTCTGTCTCTTAGTCTCTGTTTAAGAAGATGTTGGGCAGTAAACCGGTCATTTTGGTGTTGGCGGCAGTTTTCAAAATTCTACCAAGGCCGTAGCAAAGACTAGGATTTTATCGCAAAATCTTTTAAACTTTTTTTTTTCATTTTAATAAATGCCTTATTTTTCATTTTGCAGTAAAATAAAAAATCGTAATCAGTCAGTAAAAATAGTAATCGTTTAATCTGACTATATTCGCCAAAATATCATTGATTATGGTAATTCAATTTTTAAGTAATTAACTTCATTTTAATGTTATTTATAGCATTTAATGTTTAAATCCTCTAAATTTATTTATTATTAGTTAACAATACTTTCAAATTTAGGCAAATTTCTCTGGCATAATTCTGAAACTAAAATCTAGCAGTATGATGACATACTATCACGAAATTTAATGCACATATTTTTGTTTATGTATGCTGCTAAATAAATATAAAATACCTGAATTTATTTTAAAATATCATTAAATAGATTTATTTATTTCGTTTAGCTGCAAAATGTCTGCAAAAAAACTCGTTTTTTAATCCAGATCGGGCAGATTCTAATCTCAATCTTCAGTGGAGAAAACAGCTCCTATTATAGCTATAATAGTAATTCTTTCAGGATTTTATTACATAATGCCTCTGATGCAATTGACAAACTTTTGTGTTTACAAATGGTACTATAATTAATTTACTTCTCAGCGCAGCCAACACGCACTATGCGAATAGACTGGAATTTTCTCAAAACACACCTGGAAAATCTGGAAAAGTCGGAATTTCATTCTCCTCTTTAAGAGGCATACATACTATGTATGTGCTTATATGTGTATATGTATGTGCGGACTTACAGTTAGTCAATAAAGTCTGCGTACATCAAGTAATATCAAATCCAAATTTTAAGGTGCGAAAAGGGTAGTTTCTTAAAGTTTTATTTTTTAAATATTTAGTTTCAATAAGGGACTTTGAAATTATTTAACTGTATTTTCATATCTAATAATTTATGCACACTAATTTTTAAAAGATAAGTGGCCAGAAATTAAAGCCTATAAAGTTTGCGTACAACGCGAAGGAGGCGGGGGATTTCTTATCTAACTTTTAAACTTCAAACTTGAGAATGCAAAGAAGGTTACACTTTGAAGGTCATTGTCTTCCGAAGCAAATTTCACGTTGATTGGAAGTTGCTATTTCTATTTTCTTTGACGAAAATGACAACCAATAAAGAAATTCCTTTAGTTACGAGACAACTAATTATCAAATTGAGAGATGAAGGTAAAACTCTTCGTTATATTGGTAAAACCATTAGAAAACCATTTTCTAGTATGCAAAGAGTTATTCAAAACTATCTTGACACTGGTAGTCTTGCTGTAAAACCAAGATGTGGGAGACCGAAGAAGCTAACGCAGAGAGAAGAAAGAAAAATTCTTTTACGAATTAAACAAAATCCTAAACTTTCTTCTGCAAGCATTGCAAAAGACATTTTTTTAACTAGCAACAAGGAAATTTCTACTGAAACTGTACGAAAAGTGCTGCGAAAGTCCAAATATCATAGACGCAAACCTAGGTCTAAGCCATACATTTCCGAGACAAATAAAAAGAAAAGAATTGCTTTTGCCAAAACATATTTAAACTCTTCGCAGGACTTCTGGAACAAAGGAATTTGGTCAGATGAAAGTAAATTTACAATATTTAAAGTTAATGACCACCCTATTGTATGGAGAAAACCAGGAACAGAACTGAATCTGAGAAATTTAAATCCAACTGTCAAACATGGAGTTGGCGGTGTGGTAGTATGTGGTGTATGTCGTCGAAAGGAGTAGGAAATTTTCACATTATTGATAAAGTCATGGATAAGTATGTTTATCTGGATATTCTGAAGAAAAATCTACGAGACAGTGCCCGAAATTTAAACCTTTCTAATACCTTTATTTTCCAACAAGACAACGACCCGAAACATACAGCTAAAATTGTGAAGGAATATCTCCTCTATCACACTCCAAAACAGTTGCGTACTCCACCACAGTCACCAGACCTCAATCCAATCGAATATTTGTGGGCAAAATTGGAGAAATGAATTCGAAAACACAATATTACGTCGCGAAATAAGCTAATTAGTAAATTGCAGGAAGAATGGGCGAAATTTACGTCGGATGACACTGAAAAACTAGTTCAGTCAATGCCCAGACGTCTGCAAGCTGTTTTGAAGAATAAAGGATATCCTATAAAGTATTGAAGTAATGTAAAAAACTTATATTTTGCTTTTTTTTTAAAGTGTACGCAGACTTAACTGGAGGGAATTTCTGAGTTTTTTTGACAAAATATATTTTTGAAAAAATGTAAAAAGTATTACACTGATATTATTTACTTTTTATTTAAGCTTACAATTTTAGATAATAGAAGAAAAAAAAATGCAATGATTAAAATACATTTTTCTATGCTTTAAGTGTTTTTTTAATTTAAAATTTAGTCTGTATGCAGACTTTCGTGACTAACTGTATGTAGGTGCCTGTATGTGTGCGTGTATACACAGACATGCATACGTTTTTACACTGCGCGAAAAGCGGGGGGGGGAGTTCTTTATACCTTGTTCTACTGGGCCGATTGACAAAATTCAACTTGCGTTTTTCATGTCTCGAAAGCGCGACTTAGGATATGTATTAGAGTTATATATAGCATTGCTCTAACATAGGCATTTTGACACAAAATCGGACTTTTTCTGAAATAACGTACCAATTTTTTTCCCCTCTATATTTCGATTCTACGAGTTAATATTAAATTTTCTAATTTATTCTACGAGTTAATATTAAATTTTCTAATTTTTGGTGAAAAATTTATGGAGAAATTTCAAAAATCCACCTTGGAGCATATTTTTTTTTTTTTTTTTTTTTTTGTTTCTCAGTTTGAGCCAAGATTAATTCACTCAGCGAACTTCTTAATTGGTACTTACGTATTATCGCAACCAGGTTGGCGCTATTTGTAAGTTTGAGTAAAAAAGTATGAATAGAAAGAAAATGTACATTTATTAATTACAGATAATTTTTAATACAGTTTTTTATATTATTTTGTTTTAAAATATAAAATAGCAATTAAACCCTTCCGGTTTCGAATTTGAATAAGTTGCAGAATTATTTTTTCGGCGGAAATCTTTTGGCTATTGCTTTTAGCACTGATTGAAAACCGTATTCGCCATAACCATGTACACGTCGACTTATTTTTACTTAAAAAAACATCCCAGAATTGCACAAAAATGGCACTGCGCACACTGTTGACTTTATCCATGTACACTGCTATTTTCTCATAAATTACAAAAATTTGCACGAAAATGCAGGAAAATTTTGTGAATTTCCACATGCTCTTTTTACAAAACTACGTATAACACGTAGGGGTGCCGTAAGTAGGGTAGCCAAATTTGGCAATTTATGCGAATTTTGGCCTGGTTGCGATAATACGTAAGTACCTCTTAATTTATTGCAATCTATTTTCCGTTCCTTTTTTTTAATTATACAGGAGCGGGAAAAAGTCATCGTTCTTACTTTCAACTAATTTTAACAAAGTGCGTAAATGAGATTTGGCGTTATTATCGCTTATAGCAAATATGCCAAATTTCAAAACGCCCCAATGTGTAAATTCACGTATATCTTAGGAAATTCTGGATAAAAAAAACTCGAACTTTCGTAGATATGCTTAGAAATACAACTACTTTAAGATGATGGTAAAAATTTTATAGGTCAGAATTCAAAATTTGTTTCGAAAAATTGATAAAATTTGTTTAAAAATACAAATTAACAAATAAATCATAAAAAATGGGTGAATTTGATTTGGAATGAACTTAAATTTCGAAATGTGGAAGGAAAAATACAAAAAGTTTAATAAAAAAGAGATATTAATAAATATATATATTAAATTCAATTAACATGGAGGAGCTAAAATTTTGAGAGCGAATTTTTTAAAAATTCCCGTGCGAGTTTTTACAAAACTTGGCAATCTGGCATCATTTGAGTCGTAGAATCGAAATATGGAAAGAAGTAACATACTGTGGGTAAAAAAAAGTATTTGCACACCTACATTTTTGTTTGCAATTCATAAAAAGAAGAATTAAGAAATAAAAAAATTGGTATTTCCAAATCAGAATAAGTTTAATCATCCGAAACAAACAGAAAAATTACAATAATATAAATAACAATGCTTTTTTGTAACAAAATTAAAATATCTCATATCAAAAAATATTTGCACACCTGCATGAATACAAAAGAAATAAAATATATAAGCAAATTTCAAATAACTAATATTTAGTATGCATTCCTTTAGCATCTATTACTGCTTGTAATCTTGCTGGCATTGATTTAATTAAATTTTCTGTAACAGTAGGGTCAGTATTCGACCACTCTTCAATAAGGGCTTAAGAGCAGATTTGCTTGAAATCTTCCTTTTTCTTATTTTTAAATCCAAAGAATTCCACAAATTTTCCAAAGGATTTAAGTCTGGTGATTGTGGTGAAGTGGCAAGTTTTCTGGGTACATTATAAAGCAACCACATACGTGTTATACCGGCGGTGTTCTTGGGATCATTGTCTTGCTGAAAATAGTACGAATTACTGATACCAATTTTATTGCACTTTGTGGCAAATTATCTCGCAACACATCAATATAGGTTCGAGCTATCATATTCCCATCAATAAAACACAAATTACCAACTCCTTTGCTAGCCATGCACCCCCAAATCATAACATAACCTCCTCCATGTTTAACTGTAGGTAACACATTTTGGGTATGAAAAGCAGTACAAGGTTTTCTCCAAATTATTTTCCTGCCATCTGATTTAAAGATATTGAACTTACTCTCGTCGGAGAATATGACATTTTTCCAGAAATGAATTGGCTTATTGTTATATTCCTTAGCGAATTCAAGTCTCTTCAGACTATTTCGTTCAGTTATGAGAGGTTTTTTTTCCTTGGTGATCTCCCATAATGTGCTTCATGCAGGACATTTCGAACACTTTGGGCACAGGTTTGAACTCCAGATGTTGAAGCGACATCATTGGCTAAAGTAATTGCACTAACAAATGGACTTTTTGATGCTTCTCTTATGAATTTTCGCTTCATTCGCAGTGAAAGTTTCTTTGGGCGTCCAGAGCGCAAGTTATTTGATGTAGATCCTCTTTCTTTATAACGTTTTATAATATACCGAACAGTAGAGAAGCAAACATTTACTTTTTTACCTATTTCTCGATAACTTAGGCCATTTTCACGTAGAGACACAATTTTTTCTCGCAACGAAATCGGCAATTCAGATTTCTTAGGTGCCATTACAATTTGAATCGACAATCAACTGATAACGTTTCGACAACACCTAGTCGTCTTACGTACGTTATTTACTGCGGGATGACTGTCAAATAATAGCATAAAAATGCAAATTTGCTAAAGTTGAGTTGAGTGTGCAAATACTTTTTTGACATAAGCTATTTTAATATTGTTGCAAAAAATGTTTTTTTATTAATATTATTGTATTTTTTAATTAATTTATATAAATAAGCTTATTCTATTTTTAAATGCCAATTTTTGTATTTCTTAATGCATTTTCTTATAAATTGTGAACAAAAATGTATGTGTGCAAATACTTTTCGTACCCACTGTACGTATCCTAAGTCGCGCTTTCGAGACATGAAAAACGCAATTTGAATTTTGTTAATCGGCTCAGTAGAACGGCAGATACGGGAAGTGTCCCATTTTGTGTTTTTGCGCAGTGTACTTCGCCAACATCACGCCAAAGTCGCCTAATCTGTACTTTTACTATTTTCACTTAAACGCATTTCTTGTATTATTTTCAATGCTTCGCATTGTATCAGAAGGGAACACGCATATTTTGTGATAGTATTAGAAGAGATATTTTTTCTAGGAACGATAACTTGTTCGGTTTTCAGTCTCTTGAAGCAAACATTTTTAAATATTCTTGATTTTTGGTACGATGTCGACGACACATAAATCCACATGGCTCAATTTCTCTTCCTTGTTCTAAATCATGGGTATCTAAACTAGGACCGTTTGAGGGCCACTTTGTAAAGGATAAAAATTTGCGAGGCCGCATTGCAAAGAAAGAAAAATTTGCTGGGCCACACGTACAATATTTTTAACAAATTGAAATAAAAATTAGCTCTATGTTGTTTTATTAAAATAAATTAATTTCTTTTTATTATTAATTTATTAATATTTGAATTAGATATTTATGTTATTATTAATTAGTAAAAGTTTCATTTCATTTAGTTCGGATTTCATACAAATGGAAAAAGTTCGAATTAATGAAGATGGTTGAATTTGCTTTTGTTGAACAAGCAAATCGATATCGGGTTCAATAGACGAGATAGCAATTCTTAATGCATTTTCAGGATGTTTGTCAGTGATCTTTGTTCTATATTTGTATACTTCATTCTTGAAAATAATTGTTCACGAATATAAGTGAAGACATTAATAAAGCATGATTGTTAAAATTAGGATATTTATCGCGGGGTAGGTAATCTTTATAAAACTCCAGTAAAAAAAAAATTTCAAATTTTTCTTTCAGTTGAATGTCACTTTGCATATCAACATGACATACTAAGATGTTTTTATTTAAATTTTTATTTTAAAATAAATGCCAACGAATCGAGTTCAAACATTTATTTTTTTAATAAAAAAGTATAAATTTAAATACTTTCACAATTTGCGTTTGGGCCGCACTTTAGACACCCATGTTCTAAATGTGTGATAACAAAATGGATTGCGTATAAATCTAATTAAAATTAAATCCCGCAAACATGACTCCCCATATCCAGACATTCCGTATAACTCGACAACCTTTTTAAGATATTTCTAGGCCAAACAGAGCAAATATTACGTACAGTACATATAATTATTGCTTTCCTGTTCTCTTCAAGGATTTGAGTGTTCTTTTTCCGTAATTTTTGCCGTTTTTGCATTTTGCCATTAATTCTTGGAACTGTCTAACAAATTTCAAGGTATGTTGTAATACATGGCAACGCTGTTTGCTTCTTTAGAGGTGGTGGTGGTGTAATTAATTATGGCAAAGCACACTAGGGCTATCTGCCTAAGGGGAGGGATACCTTCGTGGAGGACGTTCTAAGGAAAACTGGCTCGTATACACGTTACACATGGGTAAAAACCACGAAAACACCCATGCAGCCAGCCCGTTCGCGGGATTCGAACCTCGGACCGAACTACCAGTGTCAGCGACTTTACCGCTCGGCCGCTGGTAGGCCGCTTCTTTAGAGGATACGAAAAAAGTCGGGTAGCGGCTGGCCGCTGTCTCACATACCTTTATATTGTTGCGAAATCAGAGCTTAAATTGCACGGGTTCTGGTACTTCTTAGTTTTTAGGATAAATAATAATGCTAGCCGGAGCCCTAAAAAAGAAGGCTTCGGTACTTCTTCTATGGAACTGAACAACAATTTCAGTGGAAATTTGATATCGAAAATTTTATTTTAAGCAATAAAATTATATTAAAAATTACTTATTAGATTTATTAAAATTAGAGATAAATTTAAAAAAAAAGACAAAAAAGAAAATCTGAAAGGTTTCAGATTCTAAAGTACGTCCAAAGAGGCGTTTTTTTAAACATTTTGTGTGTTACCTTTACTTATTTAATATCCTGTTCTTTGCACTTAAACCATAAAATTCAGTTCAAGATAAATATCGCAAAATAATTTTAAATTGAACGTATCTTTGTTTCCGAGACACAGTCTCACGCGCTGGAGATAAAAATGTTTTTTCTGTACAACGTTGCCATAGCTCGCTTTGAAATCGTAGAGTTTGTAAATCAAAAATTCGTTAAAGTTTTACAAAATATGAAATCGATAATGAAACAAATTTCAAATCTGTGCTTTCAGATGCCCATATTCGCAGTAGGATTACGTCATTCAAAATTGGATGGCTCTAGGTATCGTTCTTTTATCACAATGCGAAACACATACTTACATTTATGCAGATTCTTCATTATTTAATTTCTTCAAATATAATACAGGGCGATAATATTAGGTGACTACAGTTTGAAAAGTGAAGCGGGCATTCAGAGTGATTCGACACAAAATCGCAAACGAAAACAATAGTCTTTCAGAGACAAAGCCCCTTTGGACTAATAATCTAATATATAGTACGAGGGCCATCCAGGAAGTAGATTACGTTTCCGTCTGTGTCCGCTAGGGGCGGGGCTAGCGCGGCCATCTTGGGGTCAGAGCGTTGCGCAGCTCAGTCTGCATCTAGCCGTGCTAGTGAGAGGTTCGTGCTGTGCTCCGTTCAGATACTGTGACGGTTTGAAATGTCTGCGTTAATTGAAAATCCCGCGAGGTGCGCTCAGTAATAAGGTTTCTGACTGCAAAAAACTGTAAACCGATAGAAATCTATCGGCAGCTTCGTGAAGTGTATGGGGACAACATTATCACTGAAGGTGGAGTGCGTCAGTGGGTCATAAGATTTCAAAATGGCCGAACCAATGTTCACGACGAAGATCGAAGTGGGAGACCCAGCATAGTGACCGCCGAACTTCTCGAAAAAGTCGATGCTAAAGTCCGTGAAAATCGAAATTTCACAATAACGGAACTTTCTTTGAGTTTTCCACAAATTTCGCGAAGTTTGTTGCACGAAATCATCAGCGAAAAGCTTGGTTACCACAAGTTTTGTGCAAGATGGATTCCAAAAATCTTGACAGAGGACCACAAAAATCAGCGAATGGCTGCAGCGTTGAACTTTTTGGACGCTTACCATAAGGATGGTGACTCTTTACTCGATCGCATCGTTACTGGTGACGAAACATGGGTGAAACATGTGAACTGTGAAACGAAATTGCAATCAATGCAGTGGGGGCACACAAGTTCTCCCCAAAAACCCAAGAAATGCATGCAAACAATGTCGGCAAGGAAGATGATGGCGACTGTTTTTTGGGACAGAAAAGGTGTAATTTTGGTGGACTTCCTGGAAAGAGGCACTACAATAAACTCTCAAAGGTATTGCCAAACTCTCCAAAAACTCAGAAGAGCAATTCAAAACAAGCGCAGAGGAATGTTGAGCTCTAAGATCTTGTTGATTCACGACAACGCCCGGCCCCACACGGCAAATGTCACTCGTAAAGTTCTTGAATCTTTTAAGTGGGAGTTGTTTCCTCATCCGCCGTACAGTCCCGATCTGGCACCGAGCGACTTCCACCTATTCCCAGCAATGAAGAAGTGGCTGGCTATGCAGCGTTTTGATGACGACGCACAGCTGCAAGAAGAGGTAACGAAGTGGTTGAAGGCGCAGGCGGCCGAATTTTTCGACGAAGGAATTTCCAAGCTCGTACATCGCTACGATAAATGCCTTAATTTGTATGGTGACTATGTAGAAAAGTAGTATTTGAGTGTGGCTTTCATCTGTATATAATAAAATTTGTTTCCTATACTTTGTTTATTTTTTTATTCCAAAACGTAATCTACTTTCTGGATAGCCCTCGTATATTTAATCGAATAATAAATTATTAGATTAAATTATTATCTAATAATAACGTTATTAGATTAAGTTATATTTAAAATCACCAAAGAAATAAATTTTAATATATTTCTTTTATTATTTATCACTTTGATCATTAATTATTTTAATGATTAACAATTTTATTAATTATTTTATTTATTTATTTCTTCTTGTTCCTCTTTCCTGAGGGTCTACGGTAGGGCTTCGGCTCTCCTAATCTTAGAAATTAAGCCCTGTGTGAAACGTTAGAACAGCAGTTTTCAACCTTTTGTCTAACGCGTACCATCTAAACAAAAATTGATTGGATTGGATTATTTAATTATGACAAAGCACACGAGGGCTATCTGCCTAAAGGTAGGGATGCCTTTGTGGAGGACTTAAGGGAAACTGGCTCGTATACACGTTACACATGGGGAAAACCACGAAAACGCCTATGCAGCCAGCCCGTTCGTGGGATTCGAATCTCGGACCGAACTACCAGTGTTCAGCGTCTTTACCGCTCGGCCGCTGGTAGGCCCTAAACAAAAATTGAAAAACTTTAGTTCCACCACTACATTTTACATTGATTATTTTTCAATTTCTCAAATGGAGGAAAAAAAAGTTTGCCATTTGCACAACCTGTTGGCTATTTGCATTAAATATGCACGCATAAAAAATATTCGATTAAAAATGGGTTTCCATTTTAATTATCAAAATTTAAGTTATAATAATTAAATTTTGAAATTGAATGCGAAATTGGGGCCCATTTAAGAGAGATAATTTTCATTATTTCTGGTTTTATTTCACTTAGTTTTAACCGTAAATTAGGATCCACTTTTAATTTAGTTCTGTATTTATTTTTAAAATACAGCATGGAAGAAAATCCTTATTCACACAAATAGGTTTTGCAAAAAGGCAATAAAATTTTAATAACTTTATTTGAAATGCCTTTAATTTTTTTCCCCGGTTGAGCCGCTAGTTAGCCAGTTTTCTTCACGAGATTTTTGTGTGTGTGTGTGATTATGGCAAAGCCTCGAGGGCTATCACAACGAGATTTTTGAATTTAATATTTAAAAATACTTTGTTTCTCTTGATCCCAAAAGTGGCTCCCAAAAGTGTTCTTACACTTATGATTTTCATTGAAATAGGGCTCTATCCATTAATTAAAAGTAAACTTTCTGAATCAGATTTTAATAATAAGAAACTATAATCTATTCGTAACAAAATGACATGTAATATATTTAAAATAAGCGAAACTTTATTTTTAAGGAAATAATAATCAAAAAATGACAAACATTTTATCTCACAAAAGTCTTCGTACACTTCAAAAAAATCTTGACATATTATTAAATATTTTCATTTTTCGTTCAATTAATATTAGTAGGATATCCTTTAGCATCCACAACAGCTTTTAAATGTCTGGGAATAGATTTTAATTTTTTTTTGTAATTTCTGTATCAATGTTCATCCATTCTTCCATCATGGCTGTTTTGAGTTCGCTTTTCGTTTTGATGTCGTGTTTTTGTACTTTAACCTCTAGCTCTTTCCAAATGTGTTCTATGAGGTTTAAATCTGGCGACTGAGTTGGTGTTTTCAAAACCTGTGGACAATTGTAGAGACACTACAGGCGAACGTTGAGAGAACTTAGAATCGTTATCATGAATAAAAATAAAGTTGTTTCCAATACCCAAATTTTGGGCTGATAATTTTAAATATTTAAATAAAGAGAATGATTCATTATGCATCAATTAATACCAAATTACCTAGTCCTGATGCTGTTATGCCCTCCCCCCACACAAGTACACCTCCACCGCTTTGCTTAACTGTTCCAACTAAGTTCTTAGAATAAAGTTCCTCATTTTTTCTTCTCCATACAGTTATTCGACCATCGGAACCAAAAATGTTAAATTTGCTTTCCTCAGCGAATAGGACATTATTCCACTACGTTTCGGGTGTATTTATCTCTGATTTTGCGAATGAATGCCTAAGCTTTCTGTTTTTCTCACTAACAAAATTTTTTTACGGGGTGAACGCCCATGTAATCCAGCTTCTCTGAGAACTTGTCGAACAGTTTAAGGTGAAATTGAAGTAGAAAACTTTGCATTAATTTCTGCAGAAACTTTTACAGCACTCAAATGTGGGTTTTTCACAAATTTTCTAATAATAAATCTCTCATCACGTTTAAATAGTTCGTATATCACGTTTAAATAGTCTCATCACGTTTAGTTAACTTTCTCGGTCGACCTTTTTTTACCTTGTTTTCAATCCGATTTTCTTCTTTAAAGCGTTTTATCACATACTGCACTGTAGAATGTGATACGTTAACTAATTTAGCGATATTTCGAATTGATTTAACTCTACTGTGGTGACAAATTATCAATATTCGAATGCTGTTTGTAATTTCTTTACGACTGCAACCCATTTTTCAATAATAAATAGAATATTATGAAGTAAACAATAAAAAATTAAAGCAAGCGATTTTTTAAATGTCACCACATTGCAAAAGTTAAAAAAAGCGGCGAACTGTAATTCTAATTTTGATTTTATCTAAAAATATTTCAGTGTACAAAGACTTTTGTGAGATAAAATGTTTGTCATTTTTTTATTATTAATTTCTTAAAAATAAAGTTTCGCTATATTTTAAAAATCATGTAATTTTGTTATGAATATGTTATAGATCTTATTATTAAAATCTCATTGAAAAAGTTTACTTTTGATTAATGGATAGAGCCCTATTTCAATGAAAATCATAAGTGTTCGAACACTTTTGGGAGCCACTGTACCTAGCCAACCGGGAAAAAGAAGAAAGAAACAAAGTTCTTTCATTTCGTTAAGAGATATATCCGAGTTCTTTAGGGTGAAAGGCAACAGCAAGAGCAAAGTTAAATTCCCAGCGAGTAACTAAAGGACATGTCTGAATATAATAACAGAAAATACGAATAAAATTCTGTTGACTTTGCATCTTTCGATACGCGCCAAAGCGGAAAAATAGATACTGTTTATGAGCTTTGCATCTGCCTTTTAAAACACTGCAGTTGAAGTGAACTAACTTCGTGATTCATGAATTTCCTTACATCTACCTTTTCGTTTCCAACGTTTTCGTATAGTAGCTAGGGTTGCCATAAGGTAACTAAGATTAATTAGGAAAAAAAAAAAAAAAAAAAAAGAATACTATTTAAAACTGTGTGATTACTTTGAAAATGGCTAAATTTCTTACAGATACAAAGCATACTGATCGGAAATCATATCCAAGAAAGCTAAGCTAATTGTCATTCTAGCCCACGATGCAAATTTCCAGAGAATATTTTCATTAATGGTCCTCAGGAATCGGATAAAAGTAACAAGTTTGCAGTGGAGGCAGTTGAAGCAATTCTGATTTGTCATTACAATGACTCACGCTCAATTTTGAAATTATGTGAAAGAAGAAAATGATATAAGTAAGAAAGTAAAATCAACATAAAATATGACTGGCATAAAAAGGATTGGTTTTACATCTTTTTTATTACTCATTGTTTAGGTTCCAAAAACTTTATTCATTTTTTGTCAGAGTAAAATAAACCATTTTAAATGTAGCCTGTAAACATCCCCTATCAATGCTTAACAGTTATGCCATTCCTATTCATAGCAGTTAAATTTTAACGTAGGAGGTCCACCAGCTGCCGAGCGCTAAAGTCGCTGAACACTGGTAGTTCGAGTCCTGGCTAACGGGCTGGCATGGGTGTTTTCTTAGTTTTCCCCAGTTTGAGCCAATTTCACTTAGGAACTCCTCCACGTAGGCATCCCTTCTCTCAGGCAGATAGTCCTCGTGTACTTTGCAGTAATTTAACAAAACATTAATTTAGGAAACCTGCCGTCCAGACGGGAACGTAACCGTAACCGAAGAGCCTGATTTCGAATCCCGGAGAAGGCATGTATGTAAATTGTCTGTGCCTTCATAGGACGTAACGGTGGCCGCCGGCCCCATAATAAAACGACCTCCTTTTCTGACCTTAGTAGGGGGCAACGCCTATAATCGGTTAGTGCCCGCCATAATTTTAAAAATAAATAAATAAATAAAATAAAATAGAAAGGCTTTCACGTGTTATATTACTCTCAAAGGGGCTTTTTTTTTTTTTTTTTTTTTTTTTTTTTTTTTTAATTACGTACATATACACGTTTGTGTTGGTTGTGCTGCGTTAACCATGAGGCCTATTATTATCGGCCAGGAGGGTTGCAGTACACTCGTATATATTACATTACGTTACACATACACATTTCGAGAGCATTTGGGCTAAAAATATTTAAAAACAGCATATCTTTAGAATTTCCGACAGATAGTCTTGCGCGCTGGAGATAAAAGTGTTTTTTCAATACAATGTTACCGTTACTTGATTTGAAATCGTTGAGTTTGCTAATCAAAAATTCGTTTTGACAAGTTTTACAAAATATGAAATAGACAATAAAAGAAATTCTAAATTCGGGTTTCCGGGTATCCATATTCGGGTAGAGAACTACGATATTCAGAGTTTAACGTCTCTATGTAACCCCCCCTTTTTTTTCCCGCACGATGCGAGAACCATACATGCATTCATGCAGATTCTGCATTATTTAATTTCTTTAAATATAATACAGGCTCTAATATTTGGGGGCAACAATTTAAAAAGTGATTCGCTGTTTATAGTGAATCCACGCAAAATGCCAAAACGAAATTAATAGCCCTGCTGAGCCAACGCCCTTTGGGCTAAAAAAAATAGGAAAGCTAAACTTCAGTCCACTTCAGCTAGTTTTTATTAGAATTTACGACTACCTGGATTTAGTGTCAAAATTGTCTTCAGTTTTTAATTTTTTTCGAAATTGTTTATGTCGCCAATATCGCCAATTTAAAAAATAATCTGAAAGGGTTGATTTTACCGATCGTCCAGAAGGGCCTTTTTTTCCCTTTGAAAGTGGAGATTATGGGCAGAGACGTCCCAGGTGGAATAACGGAATATTTTAAAGGATAATACAGGTACATAATACATTTAGGGTAACACAGGAATGTTCTGTATCTCTTGTGTACTTAAAAACTGAAGGAAATATAAAATGCAATTCTATATAATTAGATGTATCATGAATTAAGTGCATTTTTACTTAAACATATTAAAATGTAAATAGATAATATTCTTTAGAATTGCATCTATTTCTTTTAAATAGCTTAGTTGTTAATACTGGACAAACGAAAGAATTATATCTTCCGTTTTTCCGAAAGGAAACTGACTCGCATGAAAAGTGAAACAACGAAAAATCTTGTTTCAAGCGGGGGGGGGGGGACGACAGAGGCAAGACAACACGCGCCAAACAATTTTCTCTAGACTAAGTTTCGATCAAGGTTAATTTTTCTAAACTAAAGTTTAGTTTAGAAATCTCTATTTTAATTAGTTACTGAAGTTATCTTTAGTTTCTAAACTAAAGCTGTCTTTAGTTATCTTTAGTTTTCATCCCTGTCTTGAGCTAGCTGTAACGATCTGTAAACAAGTAACGAAGTAAGAATCATATTCAGTTGCTTTGAAAATGTGGAACACATTTAGTTTAATCTTGGTTAAATAAATAAATAAAAATATATTTTTTTAAAAAATCAATCTTAGCTTTTCCAAAACCCCACGAGTGACCACTCAATACCGGTAGTTCGACTAAAATTGCAAACCTCTTCGAACTAGTGGGCTACATGAGTACTTCTCTTGGTTTTTCACTTGTCTGTAACATGAGTATAATCTAGTTTCCTGAGAAAGACCTCCACAAAGGCGTCCCATCCCTGAAGGTGATACCCCTACAGTACTGTGTGTATTCAGTTAACATAACCTAATTTTTTAACCCGAGCGGGCGGTGAGCCAGAAGGGCTATTAGTCTCAAAACGGCATTTTATGGCGTTTCACTATAAACGGCGAATCACTCTTTAAATTGTTGCCACCAAATATTACCGACCTGTATTATATTTAAAGAAATTAAATAATGAAGAAGCTGCATGAATGTATGCATGTTTCTAGCACTGTGAAGAAAGTACGGTACCTACAGTCATCCAATTTTTAATAACGTAATCCTCCACCCGAACATGAGCACCTGGACCCCCGAATTTTGAATTTCGAATTTTTTCCATATTTTGGAAAATTTTAAGGAATTTTTGATTAACAAACTCAACGATTTTAAAGCCAGTAGTGGCAACACCGTACAGAAAAAAAGTGTTTTTATCTCCTGCGCGCGACACTGTCTACAGATGTTCTGTTTTTAAACATTTTGCGATATTGCTGTTGAATTGAATATTATGTGGCCTGAGTGTGAACACACAAAACGTTAAAAGACGCAGTTTTGAATGTCATATAAAATCTGAAAACTTTCAGAATTTTTTTAAAATTTTACTTACTTATTTGTTTATGTATTTTTCAAAATTGGTTTCACGCTGATTTTCTTCAAATGTTAGGTTAGGTTATTTGGCCAAGCACATTGGCCAAATAACGTAGGTTTGATTTCGTGGAGTAATTTCTAAGGAAAACTGATTGCATAGTAAAAATCACAAAAGCCAACGCAGTAGTCAACAGTTTTAACTACTCGGGTACAGTGGAGCCAGATTTGCTTCTAAAGAATTTGGAATTTAGTGACAGAATATTACAGCCATGCGCCAAAAAATGGATAATGATCCAATTCCAGATGAAAAAAAAAATCATATTTTCTTGAAAGGAAAATCATGCAAACTGTCATTCTGTCAACCAAGAGTTTGAATCCCCCCCCTGTTAATCAGAAATTGTAAAATACAGTAAATGCCCCTTAATGTTATCATTTGGATATTGTTATCGAACTGCAGAAATTCCTCTAATTTGTATATGAAAACATGAAAAATACATCACTCATTGCGATTAACAATTCGGTTAATACGATCCAAATATTACAAATACATTTTTTAAACAAAGGTTTCTTTTAAAGTTTAATATGGTTTATCAGTTTGAGTTTATGTATAAACATGGCTCAAGTGGAATAGCGACACATTTTACAGGATATTAGATGAATTATGCGTTTAGACTAACGTATTTCGTCCATTTTACGCCTATTTATTTCGTTTTTTCATAGTTGCCGGTTTTTCCCGGTTGCATATTTCCGAATTCTATCCCACCCCCTTTTCGAATTCAAATAAAATCGTGACTGTTTCGTATCATTTAAGTCGTTATTGTATTTTTCTCCATGGATAATTGATGTCATTTTTATTGCCGAAAAGGAAGATTGAGCGATTCTCCAATTGTATGAGGTTTTAGATTTTTCGTAATTAAATATGAAATTTGTAAGGATGCCGATGAAACCTCAGGAACTGTTGTATATTTTCTCAAAAATACATTTTGATATTTCACGCTGTTAGTTAATTTCTTAAAAATTAATCAGATTTATTTACTAAATCGTTATGTTTAGTTTCCAAATATAGTTTTAATTTAACAGGTTTCATGCATTGATTTTTCATTGCATTTAACACACAACGGATATTCATTTTCCACTGATAATGCAACATGTAAAACAGTATCTAATAAACTCTTCTTGATATTTACTTGATTTTTTATTAGAAGTAGAAAGAAAAATGTTTATTAGATGTCTGGCCATCATTCCCATTTTCACTCTTGCCGATTTAATCCCAGTATACGTTACACACGGGATTGGGTGAATTTTGCGACATTATTATAAGCAGTAAACGGGTCATTTTGGTGTTGGCGAAAATTTTCAAACTCGCGCCAAGACCATACCGCGTTCTAGGATTGTACCCTCTTTGTGTAGCCATTTATCCATCGAACAAAACTGATTTTTTTTTTTTTTTTTTTTTTTTTTTTATCATCCTTCAAGCACGCAATCGAATTTTCCAATACTTCGAAAATGTTATATGCTTGCTTGACAACAAATTTGGTTAGAAATAGGGAACACAAGTGTGTAAACTATGCATATTACAATTATCGCTGCGCGCTTTGAAATTCGATTCTCGAATTGTTCAAGCATAACGCCTGAATCAAGGGGAAAACAATACAATCAAAATTAATATATGGAAATGATTAATTTAAAATTCCTAGTAAATGTTAAACATCCAAAATTCTTTTCAAATGCCGTTATATTTTTTGTTGTCAAATAAATTTTTTTTGAATTTAGCGACCCCCCAAAATTTCTTCGCGACTTGCGTACCATTGCCATAATAACGCTTTGTATTCATGTAAACCTGATTAATTCTGAAGTGGTTTAAATTCTGTCAGAAACAGTACAAGTGATCTATTTTTCAATTGCATTTGGAAAAAATGATTTCAGACTTGTTTTCAACTGCATGTAACAGAGTATTATCAGAATTACGGGAAAGTGCGACTGTGAAAATGGATAAACATCAGCTGTCCAATGTGAAAAATAATGTTATCATTTGGATATTGTTATCGAATTGCAGAACGCCCTTCAGTTTGTATACGAAAACATGGAAAATACATCGCTTATTGTGATCAACAGTTCGGTTAATACGATCCAAATATTACAAATACATTTTTTTAAACAAGGTTTCTTTTAAATTTTAATATGGTATATCAATAAAGTTTATGGATGGACATGGGTCAAGTGGAATAGCGACACATTCTACAGGATATTAGATGAATATGCGTTTAGACTAACATATAATATAACATCTTTCATATATTCCAAAACGAAAAAAGACTTTCGGCCCGCCGCGTATTTAGAGTGCCCCCCATGCCGCACAGACACTATACATTTACAAACATCCATGCAGTCTCCGGGATTTGAGCGCGAGTCTTTCGGTACGGTACTCAGAGTCACTAATCACTATCCCGGTTGGAAAAATGTGATCACATTTAATGGAGTCTTGGTGTATCACGATGGAACGGTGTTTGGACACAACAGGGTGCCCAGGCACAGTCGCCTTAACCCTTCTACAACAAGTAAAAAATTCCTAAATAGTGCACGAAATAACTAGAGCAACGCATATAATTTATATGTATATTTGTATCTAATTTAATTCTTGCTTTTAATTTATTCCTTTTACAATTGAAATTTTGTTATTCATGATTTAATTCCAGTCCCCGTTAAACATTTTTAACAATTTTCATTCAAGTTGCTTAAAAACATCTTCCGAAATAGAACTTACTAAGTATGGATTCACTCTTTTCAGATAAATCTACTATAATTAATCTTAGAAGATAAATATAATCAATATTATTTAGTAAATAAATTATATATATATATATATATATGGATATGGTATGTGTGTGTGAGAGAGAGAGAACACGTTTTAATTCTAGTTTGCAGTACATACGGGATTCGGCGGCATTATGATGAGCAGTAAACGTGTCATTTTGGTGTTGGCGACGATTTTTAAAGTCGCGTCAAATGCTGTTCCGTATACTAGGATTTTACCTAGAACAGGGTTTCTTAAACTGTACACTGTAAAAAAAAAATCTGTAAAGTTACTAAGAAAACTCATGGAAACTGGGATGCCATGGGTTATTTGAGTAACAGAAACAGGTGTTTTCTTTGTAACATTACAAGAGTTTTGCCTGTAATGGTTACAGATCTTTTTCTTGTAATATCACAGCATATAGTTATGTAAGTAGAACATATTTTTCTCATGTAAATTCCCAAACGATATATCTGTAATAATTACAGATTATTTGCGTGTAATATTACAGCAAATAATTATGTAAAAAGAACATGTTTTTCTCATGTAAAATCCCAAACGATATATCTGTAATGGTTACAGATTATTTGCGTGTAATATTACAGCAAATAATTATGTAGAAAGAACATGTTTTTCTCATGTAAAATCTCAACAGATATATCTGTAACCGTTACAGGTTATTTACTTGTATTATTATAGCAAGTTATTATGTGAGTAGAAGATACTTTTCTTACGTAAAATTCCAATGGTTGTATCTGTAAAGGTTTCAGATTATTTCCTTCTAATATCCCATTAAGTAATTATGTGTGTAGAATATATTTTTCATAGATAATACTAAAGGATATGTTTATAAAAGTAGATTTTTTTTTGTCTAAAATGATGCTTATTATAATAAAATATATTGAAATCAAGATATTTTGAGTAAAACAATATCTTCATGTGTATATCATTATACAGATATATGCAAGTGAAGCATAATAGTTTGGCTTTTTAAATTAGTCAATTTGACCTCAGAATAGCATTAATTTAAAAGATGTGCTTTCAACAGCAATGTTCTTTTTTCAAAAAGTAACATTAGTCTGTTGCAGAGTATTTTTGTTTTATGAAGAGAAACTTATGTCTGATATTATTGAAAGGCCTTTCATATTATCATTTTGATTAATTTAAAAGTTCAAATTGATATGCTACTCCTTATATTTGCCCTGTAAAATAGCTGAAAAAAATAGTATGTTTTATTTGCATGTTTTAGTGTCAGTTCATAAGATATGTTCTAGAACTTTCTTTTTAGTAATTTTAGCTAAAATAGACATATGTTGCTTTAGATTTAACTTATATGAGTAAACGTGTTGCATGTTGATATGATCATATTATTACAGTAAAAGACATTTTGTGAAATATTTCTATGAAGAACTCAGAACAGCTGTTCTTCATATTTCAAAAATATATTCTCTCCTTCTAAAAAATGACATTTTCAGTAAATTAAAGAATTCAACATAGCAATGAACTTCATTTTCTTACTACAAGGAATTCAAATTTTGTTCATACGTTTGAATTACAACGTCTAACTAATTTTTTTATTCTTATCTGCACTCTGTTTGTCAACAGTCTGCTATTGTTTGAAATAATGCATAACTTTTTTTACTTACCTTCAAATAATTTCCTTTGCATTAACAGATAGAAGTCTTTCATTAAAAACCTAATGTCATGCTTTTTGAATAAGCATAAAACTTTGCCAACTGACCTTAATTTTTAAAGCCTTGTTTCCCTTAAAATTCTTAACACAATTATGCCTTTAAGAAATTTATTTCTAAAATTAATACTTCAGTTTAGCTTAAAATTTAATGCATTTTAATTTTACCTATAATTTTTTACAAACATAATATGTAATAAATCTAAGCTTAATATTTACCATTTCGAAAGTGATACTAAAAAAGTATTCCTAGATATTATAAATTTCGAGATTCGCATACAAAATTGTGAAATAAACATGTGACAACAGAAAACAAACTTTATGCTCTCTTTATATTACAGCATGTTAATTAAGAAGTTTATTGAATTTATAATTTTATTGTGAAACACTATGAAGCAAATAATATGCTAATTAAAATACAGAAGTAAAAATAATTTATTACTTAATTCATAAACTTTACATAAAACCTGAAAAAAAGAATTAATTAAAAAATAACATAATTTAATAAACATTTCATAAAAACTCGTTTCGACTGCTTGGAAAAAATGAATGGTTTTTCTCCTCTTTGTAAACCATGTCTCCTAAATAAAGAAAAAAACATTTCTTTTAAAATCATAATCATGCTCTTAAGAAGCTTATAAAAATTATTTTAATAGATGTTTTAAACATGTGCTTATATAACACTTTTAATCATATTTCTTTATAATATCTTAATTAATTAAGAACAGCTTAAATTCTTTAAAAAATTGGATTACAGTGAACCGTCTCATTACGACAAGCTACCTCAGTCAATCACTTTTTAAATTTAATCAGCATCCCTCATAAAATAACTAATTAGTAAACATAACTTCGCTAGGATGCCCACTATCATTTAAAGATCAAAATTTTCAGGAATCACGTAGCTTAGAGAAGGTTCATTGTACAAAAACAGCCAATATTCAAATATTTTCATAAATGAAGCCACCATAGTTATTAAATATAATATACAGTATACTTATATTCAGAATTCAGAACTTGAATAAATTTCTCGAACTGTTTTAGCATTCGAAAAATATTATATTTATTACCTTAAATTTCTAAAACAATATTACATATTCGTCCAAAGGAATCACTGGGACTCGGACAACATTTTCCCCCTAGCTTTCTTTTAGCACAGGATTCTGAATATGTTTTAAAGATTTAGGTAATGTTTGTCTTCCTTAAGGCGCTCACAAAACAAGTTACCCTAAATGTTTTGTCCGCATAGTGGTCATTTTCATCTTACTAACTGATTTGCTAGTGGATTTTGGATGTATTGCCTATCATTGATGAAACAATAATAGTGAACAGCTTCAAGAAAATGGGGATATCTAATGCTCTTGATGCCATATTCCCACTTATTTTTACTAATTTTATCTTCCGAAAATTAAGAGGGAGAAATTAAACGAATAATTTAATTTCCAAAGGACAGTCACAGTAGGAATATAACAAATGAAAAGTAATCATGGATAAACTACTACTATCACAATATTATTTATTTAAAAGAAACCTCTATTTCAATAAGAATACACATAATTGCAACATCTAATAAGTTATCTCATTTCTTCTTTATAATTTGAACTTCTGTCATTCTCATTGTTGTTCTTGCAAATCCTTAGGCCTCAGATCATACATAAATAATTAGAGAAGGTTGTGGTCCGATGCTTGCTAGGGTGATCATTCAGCTGATATGGCAAAATTGCACAGTGAATGGCAGTTGGTATTTGCTTTCACTATCATAGATCATTGTTTGTATTAGGCTGACGTAATATTCAACAGTTAGAAGAGAAAGATTCAACGGGGCCTTAAGTGTGCAAAAGTTTGCCTTTGTTAGTATGACGAAAACAATCATTACGTTGATAAATCCATTTTAAAATCTTGGAATATTCATTTTCTGAATGCATTAAAAGGGAGAAAATTATGTAAATATTTTTTTAATTTTCAGAATCTGGTTCTAAAGCTGGGTGGGGTGGAATATGCAACGCAATACGATAATTCTGAAGATCATTGCTCGTGGCAGTACAAACTAAACGGTGATAACTTGCATGCTGTAGAAAAAGACACAAATTGCAGTTCCAGATGCATTAAATGCTTTGAGGTCTAGGGAGTAGCAGTGGGCGATACTAAGAGTGAAATTCAATGTATAGGGAAGTAGGAATGAAAATTACTTTTATTAGATAACTTAAATGGTTATGTTACTAAGCGTTCTTATTGGAATGTAGGTTTCTTTTAAATAATAATACTATGATAGTTACCAGTAGTTCATTCATGAATATTTTTGATTGGTTATGATCTTATTGTAATCACATCCTTCAAAATTAAATTGATTGCTTAATTTCCCCCTTGATTTTCATACTATAATATAAAAGGAGGAAAATAGTCTGGAAGTAAACATAACTCCTCTTTCTCTCTCTATATATAGACATGTATCTTTGTGTGCAACTAAGCAAAACAAATGTGACTTTTTCTTCTTTAAAAAAATTGTGTAAATAAATTGAATTAAGTTCATTTCAAAGACTTATGACACATGAAATATACATGATCAAAATAAATTAGAAAATTAAGTTCAAATAAATTTTAAGCTAAATTACGTGTTGTAATAATTCAGTTGTAATAATTAATACTAACAAAACCAAACATCATATTCCCATTCTGCAAAGTATAAAAATTCTTCCGCAAAACTGAAAAAATGACCAACACTTTGGCTTATTTGATAACTTTCAAATTCACTCATTTGTTTGCATTTAGAATTTATAACTTTAATTTTCCACAGAAATTTGTTTTTGATTTTAAAAAATTTCACTGGCATAATTTCATTCACTTCATATATTAATAGATGCAGAAGGTTTTTGTACCTTACATAATTTTAAATCTTATGTAAACTAACGTAATTAATAACAAAATCAAAACATAGATCAGAAACAGCATAAAATTTAATTAATAATTACTACTAGTGTCATACAAAATGCTATGAAATTAATTAATAAAATAAGAATGAGATAAAATATATAGAATTAATATTCCACATGTGTGAAGTTTGGAAGTTTTACTTTAAATATTTTTTTTAATTAAGTATTTTTAAAAATGACCCCTTAAATCATGGGACCTTTCGTAATTAGAACTTGCAAATCTGCTTCGCTAGTCTTTCATAACATTGCTTTTCTTTTATTAACAAGAAATATTGCATTCAGTTATTTAATTTAAGATATCAAAAATAATGCTACTGAAAAGCATGAATACTTACTTAAATTTGAAATTAATTTGGTTGACTTAAAATAATATTTAAAAAAAAATAAATCTTCATATATAGGTCTAAAAATCAGACCTTATTAATTTTCTTTTATTTGAACGATATCTGAATTCTGCCTTAGTTTGGACTAGTAAATCATTGGGCAATTAAATGCCAAGCTATAAGAGAACTAATGTAGTTTACGAATGCACTGAATTTTATTTCCGGTATTAACTTTCAAAGAAAGTAAAATTTTCTGCATATTTGCATCATTTGGATTGATAGAATATGGCAAAGCATGCAAAGGCTATCAGCCTAAAGGAAAGTATATATTCATAGGCGGTTTTGTAAGGAAACGTAGCTTGCATTTCCATTTATTCATGTGTATATATATATATATTGTTAATGCTAAAATCAATGCTTCATTAAAAATTCATTATTATTTTATTTTTAATACAACAAACAGATACAGAATTGTTTTAAATTCCAATAAACAATAATAATTTATTTTTAAGAAAACTTATTTTATGATTTATATATCATATTACATGAATAAGAGAAACATTTGTCAAGAAATGTATTAAACTTGTATTAGCAGATTCATGCTATCCTAGTAACAAGACTATCATACTTCAAAACTGTATTAAAACTGGGCAAAATAAAATCAACATAAATTCTACATTAAATGTTTAAAAACTTATAAGTATGCAATGGTAGTTATATATACAATATAATATATGTTGTCATTTATAAAATATTAATGAAATGATATTTTTGGAAATAATGCACAAAATTTTAGTTTTGTTTTATAATTAGTTTAACGAATTGTTAGAAAAATATTTTAGGTCATTTCCATTTTTCCCCTGTTGATATTGGTATATTAAAATATATGGAATAATTAAGTTGCATCTACTTAGTAAAACAAAACATTACGAAAAGTATGATACGGCATATTTTTAATCAATATAATTACTTCATTTTGGAATTATCATATTTTCGTAAGAAATTAATACCACTGAAAAAAATATTATTACACTAAAGGAATAAACGAGATTCTCGACCGCGTTGTTCAAGTTTTTGTAATTTTACTTCATAACACACTCGTACATAAACATATTAGACTGAATTATAAACCAAGTATAACTAATTAGATAATCCTAGAAAAAGAATAAACTAAACCTAGTAAGCAAAAAATATATACATTACATTCAGAATTCTAAATGTTTATATAAACGTTTCTCGCAAGGCCTGCCGGGAAAAAGATGTCAAACGTTCTTTGGTCAGACGATTGGAAAAGAACGCTAAAATGATTAGTTTTGTTTTCAACAACCGCATTACCATTTCAATTATATACCACAAACAGTGATTAAATTTTGGAATAATTAGTTTTAAATAATAATAAGGGCAGTTGAAGGCGTAATTTATCGGATGCACAATGCCAAAATACTACTATTAGATCTGCATTTGGAATAAATATTTTGCACTCTTTCAACTCATTAGACATTACGAACACTGATATTAATTAATCGCAATGCTTAAACGTTTAAATACTTACTCACTACATATAACAGTGCAAAGTGCATGAGAATAATCTGCATAAAATGAACAAAAAATATTTCAAGTAGTAATTGTAAACATTTTCTTACTTACCTGCGCTATACAACCAACATGCATTCAGCCATGTTTTTTTCTGCAACTAGCTTTCAAACACTTTTCTCCTGATTGGCTAATTTCCAGTCAGTCACGTGATTCTTCCGCGCGGCTACTGAAACATTATCTGTAATCTTACAAGCAAATCTGCTGTTACCGCTACAGTTTGCTTTCAACCTGTTACCATTACAGGAAATTCTTCTGTAACTTTTTGATTTCTGTAACTTTACAAAACTTTTGCCTGTAAAGAGCGAACTTTTTTTTTACAGTGTAGGTCACGACTCCCGTGTTGGTCGCGGGACCTGCAGTAGGATGTTGCCAAAATTTTAGCAGTTTTGATATTTCTTTAACTTAATATAATAATTTTACAGTTATCAAATATTTTTACACAATGTATCTGAAAATAAAAAAAGCTAGACAATACAGACAAAGGGAAAAACGAAAACGTTTCGACGCATTCTTTTTATAATATAAACGTTCATTTTCCTTGCTTTGCACGTGAAGCTGTCATTTCGTTTGTTACATATTTAAAAATTTCACATCGTTCTATGTCTTAAAATTAGAAATTAAAGGGAATGACCTGAAACTGCAATAGTATATTACAGTACAAGTGAAAAAAATTGAGAGTTTCACTCACGCGTGTGTCTTATTTGCGCAATACTTATGGAGTCCCACAAAATTTGTGTAAATATTACGGGGTCCTGAGGTTTAAATGAAAGTTTATTGCAAGGTGGTAGTAGAAAGTTTTCCCTGCCATTTATATAACCGTACTTGCTACAATAAGATATTCCGCCTCTCCCGAGTAGCTAGTCAAATTATTTCGTTTGTCTAAAACTGAAGTGAAACTCATTTCAATTTAAATCTGACAGTTTTCGGAAGCGAAGTGTTTGTTTTAGACTAAAAAAATCACCAGCATTAATTGAAATGGTAACAAAGGATTCGAATTTGCAATGACCAATGCCTTTATCCCCACATCATCAAAGAATTATTTTTATCGCCAAAAAGAGGGTTCCGCAAAGAGGTAAAATTTAGTGCCAAATGTTAAATTTAACAAGAGTAACTGCCTTCTACAGTGAAAAAAAGGTAAAAACACTGAAGGACTTAATTTAGTAAATTTTTTTGTGTCAAAAAAGGGCCAGAATCAATTTTGTGAGGGGTTACATCATGAATTTTGACAAGCATCGACGTTTCCTTTATCAGTGGTTGTTAACAAGAGCAGAGTGAAAACGCTCGAACTTTATGTCGCCAAGTGCTTCGGGTCTGGGAGGGGGCCGAAATTTACAATTAGCAAACGGTGCAAATCCATCCAATGAAATTTGAGTGTAATTTTTAACTGATTTTTCTGATTGGCTAGAAAGGGCACATGACCGTTCGCCACTGACTTCGCGACGAAGTGCAAAAGCTTTACGGCTCATACTAAGGCTATACTAAGGTTTAGAGGAGCCTTAGCTCATACTAGACTTTAACTTTGTTGGATCTAGGTGCTATTCTTGCGATTATAAATTCTCTATATATTTTTCATTGTCTAATTTGATCTAATTTTCTAATTCTTTTTAAGATCTTTAATAGCTTTCTGTTTGATATATTTTTTGTATAATTTTCTAATTCTTTTTAAGATATTTAATCTTAAATATCTTTGTATTTTTGATATAATTTTCTAATTCTTTTTAAGAATCTTTAATATTTTTGTATTTGATATATTTTTTATAAATTTTCTAATTCCTTTTTCAGATATTTTATCTTTGTATTTGATATATTTTTTTTTATATAATTTTCTAATTCTTTTTCAGATATTTAAGCTTTAATATCTTCGTACATAAATATTTATTCTAACCTTACTAACATTTGTATATAATATTTTTGTAAATAATCTTTGTAATAAATACTTTTTCTTGCCATTAAAATTTTTGTATTGTAGTATATATATTGTAATTTACTTGTGTAATAAAAATAAAAATTTCTGAAATGGAGTCCGAGCCTTTCAGCTCCAGGTAAGGGATTTTTTTTTAATGTATATTTGCATATTTATATTGTTTTATTTATTTTTTAGCACTTCACTCGGTTTGTCGGTACTACCAATGTCCCGGTTAAATCTTTGTTGATGAAAATTAAATTATCTGCATTAAGTTTTTCATAATAAACTGTAGTTAAATTCTTTTAATGTATTGCATCAGTCTATTCTATTGGTTATCTATTTAATTAAGTGTTAATATTTGTGTTTAATTTTTTACATCAGTAATTGTTACTTAACGAAAGTTCATCCACTCATTAGTATGTACATGATTATTAATTTTATTTTCATCGTATTTAAAAGTACAGTTGGCGTCGTTTGATTTGCGTAACGTTTGTCTAGAGCTATTTTGTTAACTATATATATCGTTGAGCATAGCAGCAGAATTCAATTAATTTACTATAAATATAACTATAAACGTATAAATCGATGCTTTCACAGTATATTAGGAAAAGGAAACAATTGGTTTAATCCTATTTATTCTCTGTTTGAAACAACGCAGCAAATATAAAATTAGGGTGTGAAGTGCAGAATCGCCCACTTATTTGGCGCTTTTTACAAGAGTAAGAAAAACTGGATTTTTGTCAATTTCCTTTGACTTTTTTACATGAATGTGTACTTGAACAAAGGAAGATGCACATTGCCGATATTGTGCAATTCTCTGATGTTTTTTTAAGTGAAAATACGTCGATGTGTTACCGGATTACCGGATAGGGTAAATCATCTTTATATGTCACAAATTATACAAATTTACACAAATTTCATTTACATGATCAGCGCAAACTGATGCAAAACGGTGATATACAATCTTTTCTAAATTTGAAAACTGAGATTTTAGTTGGAAAATGAGCTAGACAAGTTAAGGTACTGCTAAAATGCAGCTTTGTATTAACAAAACACAGAATCACAATGAACAGTATTTCGATAGACTTGCTTTCGATCGAATTTCGGATTCTTTAAATTCGGTGATATCAGAAAAGCTGTGATAGAAGTGGCGGTACGCCTCAATGCCGTATAGGCTATCTATCTTGTCCGGAAAAGGTCTAATATTTTTTGCCGATTTGAATATTTTTTTTAAAGTTTGTTCAGCATATTGTGAATTTCAGAAATGTTGCATGAGTATATGAACACAAGATTCATGTAATGAGAAGTGCAGTGCATATGGATTGCTTTTGGAGCAAAAACTTTAATCTGAGCTCCAATTCCCTTTTTTATCACGTTACCTGCTCCATCATAACTCATAGCTAATGTTGCTACCATCTAACCCGGATTTTGAAATTATTGAGATTATAGAATTATTATTGAGTGGACCTGTAATCTTAGCTAGTCTGAGAAAATGTAGGATGTCTTTCTTATCTAATATTTTTTGACTGTTCACAAATCATCTTGTACACCATCATAAAGTTTCCTTATTATTTGAAGTGACTTCATCAGTTATAATGGAATAAAAGTGAGCAATGGTATTGCTGTATGGGAAAAAAATTTCTTTACCTCTAGCACGCAAGGCTATTGGAAATTTTGAAGATAGGCCTTTTTTAAATATTTTTTTTATATAGCTGTTTACTTGAATTTTATGTGATTTATGTACGAAGAACAGGCTATTTGAGAATCAAAGGTAACACACAAAACATTAAAAGAATTCCCTTTGGGTGTAATATAAAATTTAAAATCTTTCAGCTTTTATTTTAATATTTTTAATTTTATATTTTTTTCTAAAGCACAAATGTGAATTACCCCAGAAGGGCTATTAGTTTCAAAATGGCATTTTGTGTCAAATCGCTTTAAATGTCCGAAGCACTTTTCTAATTGTTGTCACCAAATATTATCACCCTGTATCATATTTCATGAAACTAAATAATGATAATTTGCATGAACATATGTATGTTTACGCATTGTTGAAAAACAATGTTGCCTATAGTCATTAAATTTTGGATAACATAGTCCTCCACCCGAACATATAGGCACTTGGAAGCCTGAATTTGGAATTAACATATTTTTATTATCTATTTTATACTTTGTAGAAATTTAACAAATTTTTGATTAAAAATCATAGTTTTAAAGTGAGCAGTGTAATTATTTTACATTTTGTAAAAGTTTAACTAATTTTATATTGTAAACTGAAATTTAATAAAAGTAGTTAAATAAGAAATTAAAAGATCCAACTCAGTAAGTCAGAGCCGGAACAGCTAATGAAGGTTATGAGACTGTGATATTACTTTTGGTTTTGTGAAACGAAGGATTACTAGGATACTTTCAGATTGAAGTTCTGTAGAAACAAAAGTTTAAGTACCCTCCCCCTTTCTGAAGCTCTTTATTTGTTTATTGACTTTTGCTTATTAAAATGTCACTAAAGGAGATATGAGCAGAAAAACGTGCATTCGGAGTTGCGATTCGTATGTTACGCTGTAAGAAAGAAACGTAGTACCAGAGTGTCACTATGGTAAATAAATGTATTGAAAGTAAAAGTGTTATTTTCTGTAATGTGTGTGGTGTTATTTTATTGTGATATATAGCTATTCATGAGAAATAGAATAATTCAATTCAAGTGTGTTTGGTGAATTGAATTATTCTATTTCTCGTCAATAGCTATATATCGCAATAAAATAACACCACACACACATTACAGAAAATAACACTTTTACTTTCAATACATTTATTTTCCATGGCGACAGTCTAGCGCTAGCTTTCTTTCTTACAGAGTAACATATGATTCGCAACTCCGAATGTGTACAACAAGAATCAAGTTTATCGAAAATATATTTCAGCGGCGATTCTAGTGGCGCATGCGCTATTAGACAAGATTCTGCTCTGTCGCCAAGTATTTCTCAGCTAATACAAAACAAAGCCACTGTACTGAAGATAACACAGTTCAGTGAAAGAGTCTCTAAATGTCAATTACATTTAATGTTGCTGACGCAGACTCATTTTGCGTAGGATGCATATTCATAAATCGTTTCAGATGAACATACACTTGTTCGTGGTGATTAGAGAACCTTTCTTCTAGTAATGAAAAGGCTAATTTATAATTAGAGTCAACTATGGATATTGACTGAACAATACGATTAGCATCTCCTCTTAGCGCAGATTTTAAGTACTGTAATTTGACCACATCTGTTAAATTAGGATTTGAATCAACACTGGCTAAAAAATATCTTTAAGTGAAAGCTACTCGTGTAAGTTACCCGAAAACGTTGGCAAAATAATTTTGGATAATTTAACATTGACCTAAGCATTCGTGAAAACCAAAGGTTCCTATTCAATTTCTTTGGAAAGCTTAGCTAATTTACGATTTAATTTGACTTCTACATCTAAGACAATATCGTCAATCTCTTCTTTCTCTTTTACATAAGCATCAATACAATCAAAAGTCTTTAATCCGGACTTGTCAGGACTTCAGCGATTCCAGATTATCGGTTTTCCCGGATTATAGATCATCAGTTTAAATCTGGTAAAATGGCATGCATAAATTATAAAATTAAAAATATAAAACCGTAATTTATGAAATAAAGAGCAATTATGATCTAAAGGGTATCAAAATTTACAAAAAAATCTTAATATTTATTTGTTTACTTTATTAAACATTTGTTTCAACCCGCACATGCGTAAAGCATACATTATGCATAGAAATTAGAAAATTGCAACCAGAAAACTATTTGATGTGTATTCGTGATATTTATAATGACGAGGAATTTGATTTAAATCATATCAAAGAGGAAGCAAATCGAGATGAAATACTACATTTAATAAGGAATTATAAGCCGATTAAAATAAAAACATCTGCCATGAAGATGAGGATAGTGCTGAGAGATCAATTTCCAGTTCATTGCACGCCGTGACGTCCCCCCCCCCCCCCGCAGAGCAGCTTGAAATTGATAAACAGATTTTGGAATGGTTAGAGAAACAAAGGATATGCCTTTATCCATTTTTTGCAGCAATTCCACTTTTTGTTTGATGGACATCGAAACATGCTTTCCCTTTATAGATTCTTTGCAGCTCCAGTATCGGAAATTGTGTTTGACATAATCGAAAGTTCCAACTTACTTTTATTAAATTGCTCTAATAGTCTAAAAGAAAATAATAAGCCATATCCAATTAGAAGATTAAGGAACAACACAATCTGCAACATTAACTGAAATAGATTATTTTAGCTTAGCTTATACCGTCCGTTATACATTAAACGCGCATGCGTAAACGTATTATGCATATGCGTAAACGCATGCGCGGAAAATTTGTAGCTTTGAGGTCCGGATTATAGATCATTCCGGATTATGGATGTCCGGATTAAAGACTTTTGACTGCACTTTCTTCAATACATAACCCGAACAAAGAATCGAAATTGGAATTTATCTTTGTCTCGAACACTTTAAACTTATTCTTCAGCACTTCCAAATCACTTCTTTGGATATTTTTGTCGGCAACGTTTTGTTTTAACTTTGTTTTCAATGTATGTTTTTTCGCTGATATCTCCTTTAGTGACCTTTTAATTACCAAAAGTCAATAAACAAATAAAGAGCTTCAGAAAGAGGGATGGTACTTACTTTTTTGTTTCTACAGAACTTCAATCTGAAAGTATCCTATGTAATTCTTCATTTCACAAAACCGAAAGTAATATCACAGTCTCATAAACTTCATTAGCTGTTCCGGCTCTGACCGCCTAAACAATTAATTAAACAACGTTGAACAATTTAATTAATTGTAACAAATTGCCTCAGGCTCTTTTATAAGTATTAGTTTATGTTTTATAAAAATTTAGCAAATTTTTGATTAAGAAACATATTTTTAAGGCAAGCAGTGTAATTAATAAAACATTTGTATTTTAAGTGTGCAAGACAGTCTGTCTGAAATTGTAGCTTTTAAATACTTTTAGTCCAAAGTAGCATTAGCCCAAACATCTAATGATTGTCTGTAAATGAAAAAAATTGCCCGTTTGGACCTAATTTTTATCCTATAAAATCTGATATTGTTTTCATTATTTATTTGAGGGGTACTGAACCCAAGGTTTGCATAACTTTTCAACCACAAGGTTTGTGCTTACATTATTTTCTTATTTTTTATAAAAAGTTTTAGAAAAGTATTTAAAATAAATGGATCTTATATCGAGTTAAAGAAAGTGCTTACAGATTGTATTTTTTAAATAAGCTAATTATCTTTAAGATAAATGCTATTATTTTTTTATGATGACAATAATAGGAAAATAAGGGGAATAAAGTCTCCTGAATATTTCTTTTTGCAGAGTTATTTATATTAAAATAAATTTCATAATCCTTAATTTTATTTGCATGAATTTCACATATTTCATAAAAAAACAGATGCATATTTGTATCCTATAAAATAATTTGTTAAAATTCTACAGGATATTTGAGTGGGCTTCCCAGACACTGTTATTTCATAAAATAACAAGCAAATATTTATATTGTATACATCAATGCCTTTAAAGATTACGTTATTTCATGTAATTGTAAGATACCTGTTTAAGTATTTATTCCATGCTAAAAGAAATTATTTGTAAATTAGGTGATATTAATTTCTTTAAAAGTAATTCATGGGTTCAGTGCAAATTGCATTTTATTTTATAGAAGAAATTTTGTTTCACAAACTTTTTGCATACGCAAAGCTTTCGGTCGAAGGCTTCTTAGTATTTTTCGGTTTCGGCACGAAAATCGCCTACAGGTCGGCAGATAGTGTGGCTGGACACGAGGTTTTTATTTATGAACCTCGCGCTGTAACATCTTTCTCTATTGATTGCTATTTCCCTACTGCCAGTTGCCGCATTCATTCGAAACCATTTCGTATTTATCAAAATCTGACAAGAATATTCTGCGTGTCGTGATTTGGAAAGCCATCTTTCAATACGAAATAATCCGTAGATACACCTAGAAGATTAAAAGTGCCATTTAGTTGTTGAGTTATCGATGAAATGGTTTCATTTCATGGTTCTTGGACTATAGTTTAAGCCTAATTTTCTATCACGAATGAGGCCCACCAGCGGCCGAGTGGTGGAGTCGCCGAACGCTGGTAGTCGGTCCGAGGTTCGAATCCCAGGAACGGGCTGGGTGTTTTCGTGGTTTTCCCCATGTGTAACGTGTATACGAGCCAGTTTCCCTTAGAAAGTGCTCCACAAAGGCACAGGCAGATAGCCCTTGAGGCTTTGTCATAATCACACACAATCATGAATGATGCCTTTTCTTTGTCAAAATTTTATTGCAAATTTTTCATCTCTGGCAATTTCTAAATAGATAGATTCGATGCACTTTTAAAAAGTTTAAAAAGTATACCAGTATTTCAGTGGTAAATTAAAATTTAGAGCTATCTAAATTTATGTGCAGTCATAATTCACTTGCATTTAGAAGTATCTAAATTTATGTGATGTCAATTTATGATTTAAATGGATGTGTGTGCCAAGTTTGGTGCTTTTATGCATGTACTGTCACTGTGGTTTATTATGGTCTCGGTAATAAAATTGTACCTATTTTTGTTTATTATAGGAATGCGAAGCGCCCAAGAAGAGGATGTGAGCAAACAAGCCCTGTGGATGTGGAGGCTGAGAGGTAAGATACCAATTTTTTCTCTTGGCTTCTTTTTTTTGTTATTGTTGCTTCTTTGTCTTTGAGTATGGTAGTAAAGTCATGCTGCGATAATGATGTTAATGTCACACTGCGACTTTTGTATAACTTCACAAAGTGACATAAATTTAATTGCTTTAAAGCAGCGGTTCTCAACCTTTTGACTAACACATACCATCTAAACAAAAATTTAAAAACCTTAGTACAACCAGTATAATTATTGTACATTTTATAATACTTATTCAGTTTCTCAGTATAAATAGAAAAAATAAACGTTTTGCCATTTGCACAAGCTATTGGCTATCTGTATTAAATAGGCACACATAAAAAATATTAATTAAGAATTGGTTACCATTTTAATTATCAAAATTTAAGTTATATACTTAAATTTAGTGTAAAATTTGGGCCTGTTTAAGAGAGATCAATTTCTTTGTCTGGCCTTATTTCACTTAGCTTTAAGTGTGATCCACTTTTAATTTTATTCTGTATTTATTTTTCAAATAAAACATGGAAGAAAATCCTTGTTCACACAAATAGGTTGTGCGAAAAGGCAATAAAAATTTAGCTTTATTTGAAATGCCTTTAAATTCTTTTTTTCGGTGTAGCCAAAAGTTGTTATTTATGAAATCTTCAGTGGAAGTGCAATCACAGGAATTTTCTAACAATTGTTCTTTTTTTCTTCATAGAATTTTTGAACTTTGTTTCTTTGCCTACCACCTATTTTTTATCTTGTGTACCACCTGTTGAGAATTGCTGCTTTAAAGATCTGTGTGGGTGTCGCACAGTGTTACATTAGTTTAATCAGTATAATGTCGCAATAGCAGTATTTCAGACATCTCCTCCAGTAAAACTGATAACAGCAGAAAAGCGTTTTATTGATCCAGTAAGAAGTTACTCTTCCAGTTATTAAAATCTTACTGGAATCTTTGGAATTTTTTAATTATTGAATATAGTCATCACAATCATATCAGATTTCCTCAGTGATTATTGTTATATCTCATTGTATTGAAATTATATAACAGATGCGTTTATGATTAATTTACATTTTTATGTAAAACTTTGCTCTCATAAATTGCTATAAAACTATATGCTCATAGTTTTTGTGTATCACTTTTGTGTACTTGCGTGTATTGCTATAAAACATATGCTAATAGTTTTTGTGCAAATAAAACTTACATTTCTTCATTCAAATATTTAGTATAGCCAATAACTACAGTGAGCATAGTTATGTGAATGAAATTAAGCATATAAAACAATTTGTTTTCCAATAAATGTAAGAAAGTTTTAAATAGCAAATTTTCTAGTGTATAAGACGCACTTTTTTTCTTTGAAAATAAGTCTGGAAAAAAAGGAGGTGCATCTTGTATGTCGATACTCAGTTTTTGATTGCATTAATTTCTGGAAATTTCCTCTTTTTTTGGAGTTGTGTGATTTTTTTCTTGTTTCCTTGCGATGTGTGGGAATATTACAGTTACGGAGAGCTTAGTAAATGTGCATCTGGCATGAAAACTGCAATTTTTGCGAACGACTTTTAAGTGTGGGAAATTTCAACTGTTTGGTGTTTCTTAAGTTTGTTGGCAAATTATGGTTCAAAAACAATGTTGAAATTGCTGTAACAAAGCATGCAAGCTGGATGCAGGCTTCAAATTTTGAGGTTACACCATCAAGAAGAAGGGGAAGGCCTAACATTTGGAAAGTTTGTGAATGGGTCAAAGCATCTTGGGATGCTGTGAAAACAGAGGCAGAGGTTAAATCATGTATGAAGTGTGGCATTATTAATACACTGGATGGTACAGAGGACAATCTGTTGTATGAGGACTCGAATGCTGATTTAGGAGAGGTTTCAAGTGACTTTTCATTTAGCTATGGTGATGAGTGTTTAGGTTTTGATGAAGAAAATTAAAAGCTCTTCCCCAGATGAATTGTGGGTATAAAGTATTACTTTGTATTTATATTTAAAATACTGTAAATTCATTATAATGAAATGTGTATAAAAAAAGGGGGATGTGCCTTATGCGCCTGCAAATACGGTAATAAAGATATAAAAATATCCATTCACTTAAGAGAAACTTAAATTCATTTCCTGCAAAAATTTTAAAAGATCCTTTTAATATATTTAATGCAGCCTTTTCTTAATTAATAAGAAGTTAATATTGTTAATAACATATTTTATTTATATCGGCAATTCTGTCAATGTATACATGTTTTTCGAATGGCCTTTCATCGAATTTTACAAAATATGACTCGTATTCATAATATAAGTTTACAATGTCTCCTTCAGCCTCATGAAATTAAACAAAATATGCATTATTATTATAAAAAATATATAATGCTATTATATGCATTGAGATGAGCAGTGACTGGCAAGAGTTTTAAAGCTATTTATTAAATTTTAAATTACTTTAAAATTGAAAGAAAGCTCCAAATTTTTAAATAGGTACTAAACATTTTGATGATTGTTTGATTTACTATTTTGAAGCTTTATTATTTATCATTTATACTTTTATTATTTTTGAAATTCGGACGCTTCCAAACATATGAATTTATAATACTTACAATTCAGTAAAAACAAATACAAACTTAAAATTTTAGATTCTAAGCTTTCAAGACAGCTTCTGTACACAAAAGTACTCGCTGTTATACACTCATGTCCATAAATTAAGGATAATGCAAAATCAGGCAAAGGAAAAGTTAGAAGCAAAACAAATTTGACTTATTTGTAAAGCTTATTTATTAAACAAAAGGTAAAGAGCAAAAACAGATGCTATATGTTTGATATTATTAAAAAAATTAGCGATTTTTTTTCTCCCTGGAGCAAATTACCAAAAAAAAACTTATTTACAAAAAACCAATATTACATGGTTGGTTTGATTGTTAATACATTGTATGTCTCCCAGACGATGCAATACAGTCCGTACAACGCCTAGGCATGCTGAGTATCAAATTATCGATCTGATCTTGTGGGATATTACACCACTCAAAAAGCAATGCACTCCGAAGTTCCGGTAGACATGTAGAAGGAGGTTGACGGGCTGCAACTCGTCGGCCAAGCATGTCCCACACGTGTTCTACTGGTTCAAGTCTGGTGAGAATGCTGGCCAGTCTGTACGGGTGATATCCTCCGATTGAAGGCATTCGCTTACGATATTTGCACGGTGAGGACTGGCGTTGTCATCCATAAACAAATTGTGTGCCCATGGCACCCCGAAACAAATGTACATGTTGTTCCAGAATGACGTCCCGATAGATATGGCTTGTCATGATTCCAATTTGAACATGAAGGTCAGTTCTGGAACCCAGAATAATTCCACCCCAAACGAGCACTCCTACACCACCGTAACGGTGTCGTTCAATGATGCTTTCTTGGTGGTAACGAATACCTGGAGCTCTCCATATGAAAGTCCGGCGAGAATCAGACTGCAAGCTAAACCTGGACTCGTCGGAAAACATCACACAAGCCCACTGTTGCGGTGTCCACAGTGCATGCTCTCTACTCCAGGTTAACCGCAGGCGACAGTGAGTTGCAGTAAGTGGAACGCATCTGACAGGTCTACGAACATATAAACCAATCTGCCCTAAGCGTCTGTACACGGTCTGCCTTGAAATTGTCGTACCAGTGGCTGAAGAGAGCTGACGAGGCAGGTCTCAGGCTGTGCTCCACCTGTTTGTTTTGGCAGTAACTGCCAAATACCGGTCCTTATTCGGCGCTGTAACTCTGGGGCGACCTGTGCTGTAACGTCTACTCACATTACCATCATCTGGGAATCGTTGCCAAAGCCTGGAGATGACACTTTGGGCAATTCCAAGTTTGTCTGATACTTCCAGTTCGGTATGCCCACATTCCAGACGGCCGATAATTCTACCACGTAAAAAATCATCCAAATGCGTCCTTTGTCGGTTATTGCACTGAAATGCTTATAAAGCCCCTGCGAACTATTTGGTTATTGCACTGAAATGCTTATAAAGTGCCTGCGAACAATTTTACTTCTTTGCCTGTATTCGTTATATATCACTTTCTTACATTCTCGTCATTGTGAAGTACCATCGGTGTCATCTGGTTACTTCCTAAAATTTGCATATGATTCTTGAAGATGTGTGTAGTGATGTTACAGGTGATATTTTAGTATATTTTAGAGTTCGATTTCCGCGTGACTCCGAATTATCCTTAATTTATGGACATGAGTGTAGTAGCAACTTTGTTGCAGCATATTTTTGGTGCCCCCATGCTGCACAGACACTATACATTTACCACCCACCAACCTTTTTGAGATTAACTGTTATAGTAGCACCTTTCTTTTCAATTGTTGCAGGGAGATGAGTTTGCACTATCTCTAAAAAATACATTAAATGGAAAATTTACTTGTGAATTTTTAATTATAATTACTGCATATTTAAACAGAAAGTCAATTAATTAAAAACCATAACATTTTTGCGATGCAACTATCACACGGAGGACGAGTCCAAGGATTTTCAAGTTCTCTTTCCCTACGATCAGCTTCTTGAAAGAACTTTTCGGCTTGCAGCATATTTTGGGTGCCCCCATGATGCACAGACACTATGCATTTACAACCCCCGAACCTTTTTCGAGATTCGAACCCGAGTGCTTTGGTACGGCAGTCGGCCTGGTCGAGCGGTAAAATATAATGTAAAAGAACAAAGCTTTACTTAATTCAGCTCAATTACTGACAAATGGATAGATAACAAACTAAGTAACAATACATCATAAAAATTAAATAGCAGAACAAATGAGGATTAAACATCATTTTAAGAATAAAAAAAAGTTAGACATTTTAAATAACATTTTAAACATTTGCGATCAGATAAAACTGCTATTTTATGTTGTCTTCTAATTCATTTAAAGTCTTCTTGACATAACAGGTTCATACACTAAATATATTACTCTTCCTTCATGCATTGGGATATCTTTCCAGATGCTAATATCTACCTGCTTTATTTCTTCTGGGATGGTCACATATGCATTTAGTAGCACTATGCACTATTCATGGAAGTCTGGTCTTATTTTATTCGATTTTTTGAATAATTAAGATTTGACTCAGGCTGAGAGCTACGGGTGCTGGGTGTGACTTAATTTGGCAGATTTCATATTATACGTAATGTAAATTATCAAGATATTTTGTAAATGATGATGTACATAAAAATATATTTATAAATGTTTACTTATGTAAAATAACCTATGATAACTTCAGGGATTTAAATGCCCCCCTTTTTTTTTCACTTACCCAACTGTACTCTTCGGCTAGCGTGTCCGACATCACTTCAAAATATTTGTTACGATTACTATTAATATGTTTACGTTAGTCTCCTTTAACATTAATATGTTTCAATTCATTGACCTAAATAAATAAATATATAAATAAAAATTGACTTTAATCTATAAATGCATAACCAACAAGATTTCTTATTCTATCATTTAAGAAAATTATTTCAACTACACAGAACACTCAAGAAATCTAACTTTCCTCAAAATAAAATGCAAATGTAATGGAAACTTATTTATAAAATCATAACGTTTTCATTGCTTTGAGTTCCATATTTGTATTTTAGTACATTTTATGCAGTTAGTTTTTATGTAAAGAAAATAAGATAATACTGAAATAGAAAATTTCATTTAAGCAAAAACGTAACAGAAATTACTTTATAAAATGAAAATGTGTGCAAAAAGTAAACAAAATAAAATAAAATAAAAAAAAAAAAAAAACTATTAGGATTAATGTAAAATATTATTTTACAATACCACAGGAGCTATGTTGTTGAGAAACATTCTCTCTAAAAATTGAAGTTCTAATTCAGTTTTTAATTGGAATATATTTAATTCTGAATTTTTCGGTTGATTGCACAGTTAGGAGTTTTCAGCAACTCCACCTTTTCTTGCAATATTTGTAATCTACTTGATAAAGAATTTAAATTTTTTAAGATTAGATGTTGAAGTTCTGCGGAAGAGAAAAGGTCAGGGTATTACATATTTAATTCAGAAGTCAAACAACAAAAATCAGCGTTATATTTACAAAATTTTCACAGTGACTGTTTACTGTGAAAATTTTGTAAATAAACGCTGATTTTTGTTGTTTGACTTCTGAATTAGTATTTATTCGGCGTGTTATTGTGTCTTTATTACATAATTATTCTAAAAACCTGAAAACAGAACACTTTTAAGAAATTGACTATTGGCAAATTCAGAAAGTTACTGTTAAAAAATTTCCAGCTGCGGTAAGATAGATTTCCCACAAAGCAGGTTTAGGATTTGCTAGATTTGGCGAGAAATCACCCATTTGGCAACATCTTTCAGCGAAATTGGCAATATGCCGTAGACGGATGGAGAACCATTTAGAACGAGTTCTTACTGGTTTGACTTAGAATGTTCTCGAATGCATGCTAAAAGCTATATAAACCCTGCCTGTATGCGGAGTAGCAGTAGTATCTCGAGTCTATCGAGTTGATTTTCAGTCTAGTATTGAGTTGATTGGGGAGTGCGTAGAGAGAGTCTCTTAATGTATCGCGAGTTAGTGCATCATCGAGTCTTATCTTGGAGTGTGTTGAGCTCCAAGAACGATTGAACTGAGTCAGAAGCTGTATTCTAGTGCTTATTGTGGAGTGCATCGCGAGTTGTAGCGTCGAGAATCTCGACAGTACGTCGAGTTCTGAGAAGACTGAACCTAGTCGGGAGCTGTACTCTAGCACTTTGCTGTGAAGCTGTCTTCACTGTTATAGCCTAAAGGCTCTGTTGCTGATTGTTTCAATGTGCTTGTCGCAGTTTTTGGACGACTGTAAACATGTTTTTGGAGATGTCCTGAATAATACTGGCAAATACATTGTGTGTTTATTAAGTGTCATCGTTAATCACTCCAAATTGCATGAACCTGTACAGGAATGCAACAGTACGAAACCTTTATTGGGTCTTTCTGATGAGCCTGCTTTTGGAGTATTAGTCCTCAGATTTGCAGTGAGGACTAGCTAAAACAGATGCAGAAAATTCTGGTTGAAAATATTTTCCTTGTGTGCACTCTGGTAGCAATGGCAAGCACAGCTCTGCTAGCTTTTTTACTATAGTACTTTTTTACTGTTTTTTACTTGTTTACTTTTTTTACTCATCTGAAGAATCGGAGAATTTAAATCGCTGGTGTTTTTTTTTTTTTTTTTTTTTTTGTTTCCGCACCAAATTCTGCACTTTTCGATGTCTGAAAACTTCATAGCCAACTTTAACTTTTCTATGCCTTTTTCACTGAAAATTTTAAATTTCCGTTATCACTCATAAACAATAATTTAACATAAAGCAAAAAGAATGAATTAAATAATCGTTTAATGTTAGATTAAACATCTAAATGTTCTAGCAGCATTTATTTACTCATGTATAATTATCGAAATATTTGATGTAAAATTAAATTAACAGTCATGGCTACATTATTTTATAAAATTCTGCAAATTTCAGATATTTTGCAACAATTTATTCAATAAATAAATCAAATAGAATTTTTATGGTTTCGAATTGTAGGATTATACTATTTCATTATTTTTCCACTGCAAAATTAAGGTGACCGAATAGATTTTGAGAGCATCAAATTTGTATAAAAAAAATGCAGTTAAATGTTAAAGCAAATATATATTATATCCTGATATGATTGTTAATTTTTGAATTTTTTAATACATGCATTCCTATTTTTAAACAACTAGTCTGGTAATTAAAATAATGTTAAGATTCAAAAACCAAACTACCAACTCGTACTAATAATTTATGGATAAAAGTACTAAAAATGGAGATGTTACTATATTTTAAAAATATTTTGGTACTGATGTCATTCATAACAGCATTTTCCATGTTCTATTCAGCTTTCTAAATTATACAGTGAGAAAAATGAGCAACAAGAACACATAATTATAGAAAATATCATACTTGTCGATGCAAAAATTTAGAGAACCCGGTGAAATTGCCAAAGTTCTCAATAATCTGGGGCTTGATGTGATGCAATCATTTTGTTCAGTTTGATTCATTTTTTCATATTAGATATGTCATTTATCCATATCAGCCCAAAACCAAGAATTTGGCACCGTTTGTACACCTTCATCAAATTCAGCAATGTAAAAGAAACTCTTGAAAAGCTAAAATAATTATTTTAGGTATTTTAGGTAAATTTAAAATAGATCAAGTCTTAAAATAAATAAAAAAGCACTATTTCATTCAAAATATTTCAGGTTCAAAGCATAAGTTTAGAGAAGAACAATTTACAAATAGATTTGAGTTTTAATACAATTTATTCCTGTGTTCTTATTAAATACGCATTACTGTTCTTTTTTAATCGATACAGATTTAAGTTTTGGTAGAGGGATAATTTTTTTTTACTTTGGTGTAATAAAGGCGTTTCTTCGAAAACATAAATTGGAAGAAATATTCTTGATGAATTCTTACAAAATAATCTCTCCCTCTCTTTATTTATTTATTTATTTATTTTTAAATCTTAAATGATCATAAACAGCGTTTTTGTTAAAAATGCTATCTGTAAAATTTTCTTTAGTAAACACCAGCAAAATGGAAACTGCCCTAACATAATTAGAATTTTATTTATTTTATTAATGTATGTATAATGATGTATCTAAGTATGAAATCAATTAAAAATCAGCTTGCCATTTAAAAAAAAAGCCTTGCTTTTATCAATTAACCCAAGTACATTTAGAAACAAATTTAATTGGTTTAATTATTCAGAGACTACTTTTAAGGAATGACTATATAGAAAATATTTCATATGAAATAAAGTTGCAACACTTAACTAATAGGATCACGTTCATTATTCTTTGCAGAACTTTATTGACATAGCTAATTTTATCTGCATATACATGTTTATGAATTAAATGTATATTCAACTGAGTAAAAGGAAATAATTATTTAATTTAAATTTTGTATATTTTGCTCTTTAAACAACCTGTTATTAGTAGCATATTCTGAGGCAGGAAAGTGATGTTCTATTTTTATTGCATTGCATGATTATTTTCGTGTTATTTAAAAAAACATTAGCAAGCCTTGTGAAAACATAATCGAGTATATTTAGTTATCAATTAAATAAATTACATCATCAATTAAATAAATTACACAGACATCAGAAGTATGCAACCTGATAATGTAATGAAAGTATGTAGCATTTATGAAAAATTGTGGCTCGAATTGAAAGAACAGGAAATTTCTACAAATATTCTCATATTTAGAGTTGATTTTGGACTGACATCACTTTCATGAATTATTAGTTTTTTCTTCTTGATTGGTATGATGTCTCTTTCATCACTTGAGTATTCGTGATACGATTCTGCTTCAATAGATGATAAATTAGGGGAGATCTCACATCGACTAGACTTCATGATGAAATCCATAATTAACAATTGCCTGTTGTTTTTTTGTCCCCCTAAATCTTTTTAAACATCCGTATATAGATTTAAACACTTACTAAGCTCCCCTTGGAATCGGAGATTTCATTCGACATTTGTGTCATATTGTAAAAAATGATTACCTAATTTTCTTCCCAATTCAAGTCCTACACTGATGACTTTAGCTGTGAATGCAGCTGGTTCAGATTGGTCTTCATCATGTTTATTTGTTTCATGAATCATGTTAACTAACTCATCCTCATTTAGTTCTTCATCAACCATTATTCCTTTAATATATGCTTGAGCTAAATCCTCAAAACCTTCTCCTACTACAGTTTGAGCCAATTTAGTGATCTGAGAATATTCACACTCTAATGGTAATCTATCATTCTCATCTTTAGCAACATCCAGCGTATTGCTTTCCAGCATGCGTTGAGCATTGATTGTTTAATCTGAGTATATGACAGTCCAACACAATCTAAGATTGTAAATTTCTTCCAAGCATCCATAAGAGTAAGATTCATTATTCTCCATTTTTTCTAAAATATACCTAAAGGTTTGTTTGATATACACAATGTTGTAAAAGCCAGAAAATATTACTTGATTCAATGGCTGTAATAAAGAAGTTGTATTTTTTGGGCAAAAAGACTATTTCTACTTTTTTGTGTTGTAAATTTTGAAGATGACCAGGTGCATTATCTATTAAAAGAAGAGTCTTAAAAGGCAATCCTTTTTTACCTAAATAATGTTTGACATCTGGGACAAACATGGTAAGAAATCATTCGTTGAACCTTATGGCAGTGACCCGTGCTTTCCTGTTAGGCATCCAATAAAAGGGAAGGTTATTTATATTTTTTCCTTTAAATGAACATGGTGTTTTTGATTTGTTAATAACCAATGGTTTCATTATATAATTGCCTGAAGCATTGCAACAGAAAAAAATTGTATGACTTTTCACTACCTTATGACCACTAGCTGATTTGCAAGGTACAGTCAAAAGTCGTTAATTCGGACACCTATAATCCGGAATGATCTATAATCCGGACCTCAAAGCTAAAAACTTTCTGCGCATGTGCCGCGTTAGCACATGCGCACAGGCGTTTTACGCGAGCGCGTAAGAACTTGACTACTGCGCATATGCGTGTGAGCAAGCGCAGAATACGTTTTCGCCTGCGCGTTTAATGTATAACGGACGGTGTAGGCTAAAATTATCTAATTATCTATTTCAGTTAATGTTAATGATTGCGTTGTTCCTTAATCTTCGAATAGGATCCCGCTTATTATTTTTTGCAGACTGTAAGAGCAATTTTATAAAAGTAAACTTGAACTTTCGATTATGTCAAATAGAATTTCCGATGCTGGAACTTCCAAAGGATCTACAAAACGAAAGTATGTTTCAATGTCCAACAAACAAAAAGTGAAATTGCTGAAAAAAATGGATAAAGACATGAAGAATGTGACAGAGAGGTTAGTGAAAACGAAAAAATTTCCATTGACCAGTTAGTCGGTATTCTCGGCACAGCAATTAACGGGACTTGAACAGCAGAACTTTTTAACTGAAAAGAAATTATGTCTGTTTATAGAATTAAAGAGAAAATATTAGTATCACATAAAATGAAGCAACTTAAACAACTTACATTGAAAGAAATGTTTAATAAAGTAAACAAATATTAAGCTTTTTTTTTTTTTTTTTTTGTAAATTTTGATACCCTTTAGATCATAATTGTTCTTTATTTCATAAATTACGGTTTCATATTTTTAAATTTAGAATTTCTGCATGCCATCTTACGAGATTTAAACTGATGATCTATAATCCGGAAAAATCGATAATCCGGAATCGCCGAAGTCCCGACGAGTCCGGATTAACGACTTTTGACTGTATTTTTTTTTTTTTTTTTTTTCAGAACAACGTAGACACGTCAGCATTGAAGATCTGATCAGAAATGTAGGAGATCGTGGCAATTGATTTCAGCAAATTTTGCTGGATATTGTTGTTACATTCGAATCAGCAGATGCACTTTCTCCTTTCAGTCTTAGATTATGTAAAGAATGCCTTTGTTTAAATATTATTAAATCTCTCAAACCAACCATGACTTGTGGAAAAAGATACCTTTTTTTCATCTGACAAAGTCGATAGTGACCGATTCTTAAGTGCTTTATAAATTTTTAAAGCCTTGTTTCTAATAGCATCAGTATCAATTGGAATCCATTTTAAATTTTCGTCTTCTACCCATATCTAATTCTTTTTCTAGTAGAGTCTTCATTTTTTTTTTTTAATTGTCCTTATTGTGGCTTCATTCATGGAGTAAAATTTAGCAACATTTGTTACTCCTTCTCTATTACATAGATGATCTAATATTTTAATTTTTGCTTCTAATTTCATTTTTGATTTTTTTTTAAAAATCGTTTTGGCATTATAATACTTTAAAAAATTTACATAAATTATAAAAAATGCCACAAAAACTATAAATGTTGAAAACTTGCTAGTAAACATTCAGATATGTAGATAGAAATGATGTAATCCTTGCTGCTAAAATACTGATACTGCATTAGTTCGCGTGAACCATATAATTTAAAATTTTACTGTTATGAAATACATATACATACTATTGAGATTCCCCTAACACGGGGAATCCCCATCCTTGTTGTTGCCACCAGTGTTACCAAAGAAATGAGATTAAAAAATGACTTCAAATGTATGTATTTGCATTTATGCAGCAAATACTATTTTACTAAGTTTTTGAAATCTGTTAATTTTTAAACTGTGTAAAACTGAAATCATGTAAAACAGGTAAGTACTGTATAAATCGAGGGATAGGTGTATTTCCACGAGATGTTAATACATCAGAACTTTAAATGTCTGTACATATATACTTGAAGATGAAATCCTGCAAAGTTGACAAATGTTTTTAGGAAAATGAAAATTAAAATGGAAATACAAATTTAAATTTCAATAAATTTGACTTTCTTATCGTCAAGACTGCACTTGCATTGTTTTAGAGTGGAATTCATACAGAAAAGCTTCTAATTTCAAAATTGTCGTGTAGTTTTTGTAGTAAAATATATTCCTGTTTCTAACTTTTCCAGGTCTAATAAAGAATACTGCTTTAACATATGGTTAAATAAAATGAAAAGGCATGATCTTTTGTAGTATTTGTAATAATTTGTCTGTCATGTTACCACAAGTTTTTGTTGGTGTTAATTGTTTTTTATTTTCATTTTTTACTCAGAATTGCAGAATTCCAGGTCTTTAAATTTCTAAAAGATAAGCAACAAAGCATAGTATTTAAGAAAAATTTTTATTATTTGCACTTCAAATGCCGCATATGTCAACTAAGTTTAAAGTTGTATATTTTAATACAGAATTAAAAAGAATTAACACCAACGTGCTGCTAATTTGTGTGTGTCCAGTGAATTAGAGGAAAGACCATTCTTAATGCCCATCAACCATGATTTACCAACAATGCGAGAAACAGGCCATCTTTGGAAATCAGAATTTATTTTAGCAACATAAACGTTATTTATACTAGATTTGCATTTGCTGTCATGTAAGTTTTTGATGGGCTTCTGAAACAAAAGAAAATATTTGTTGGTGGTATGATGAAATAAAATATTTGATACTAATACTCTCCGACTGTCATCTAAAATCACACAATCGTTTCCTTTGTTGAAACAATTTATTGTGAATAGGTTTTCTTTTCCTTTTTTATTTGGACATCTGCAGCTTCATTTAGAGTATGCCCTTCCTCGATGAACTAATGTTCAGTTGTAGTGGGTTCCTGGGCATAGCCTTATCCCAGTGTAGTAAGTTAATACTTTTACGAATGTTAAAGAAATAATGTTGCTGAAGTTCGTAAAAATAAAAATTCGAAGAGCAGTTATGGCAGTGAAATGAAATGAAAGCAATTGTGACATTATAATCAGTAGTAATGGCAGAGTTTGCAGCAAATATAAGATGATGAGTTTTGAAGTTAAAACCTAGAGCTAGTTGGAGTGTGAGCAGCAGAGGCAATCAGGGGCGGAGAGAGAAGAAAAAGCCCTTTTCTTCTTTTTTCTTCCCCCTCTCCTCGAGTATTCAAGGCTGAATGGTTCAGTAGTCAGGTGGTAGGCGGGAGCTTGTTGAACTTCTGTTGGCTGGCAGAGGAGTAATCCTATTGGGTGAAGTGTGATTTACAGTGTGCTACGGGGAAGGCCTAGGCTGTTTTCAATCCATACTCCTTTAGAAGGGTACAAAGACACACATCATTTCCAGGTTCCTGGGTTGTACCTTATCCTGTGTATAGCACGTGAAATACACTGGTGTGCAAAAATTAAGGACGAAGTTGAAAAATTAGCATATCAGCTGAACGAAGAGGCAGAGCGGACAGAAAGACCAATCCCGAGATTAAGTAAGGTGATCTACGGTAGCACTTGCGCAGATATGCAGGTAGACATAATGGGGGAGTGTCTGAGTTGTATAAAGCATGTTGTCGGTGAAAGATCAGTATTTCTGGCAAAGAGATTGCACACCGTATAGCAGTTAAAATCACACTGAGTTGCTGCCTCGGCGAGAAATGGCGAATAATCAATCTGTTAGATGACATCTGGATGCTTTTACCCGAGGTCATTGGGAAGTTGGAGGAAGGCCGCCGTGTGACAAGTGTGGCTGCAGAGATCGGAATTGCTCACAGCATCGTTTCACGACTTTGGAGACAATTTAAAACTACAGGAACAGCTATCCGGGGGTTTAGTAGTGGTCGTTCACGAGGAACCACACCTGCAGATGACCGGTATATTGCCTTACAGGCCAGAAGAAACAGGCGGCAGACAGCGGGAGAAATCGCTAGACACACGACGCAGGCGACTGGACGACAGATATCGCGTTTTACCGTGGCCAGAAGACTGCAGGGTGGTGGTCTGTTTGCACGACGCCCTGTACGGTGTGTACCTCTAACGCCTGCCCATCGGAGAAGGCGTTCTCTGTGGTGCCGGGAACACCGGAATTGGAGACACAATGAATGGGGACGAGTACTCTTTACAGATGAGAGCAGATTCAGTCTGAGTAGCGATTCTCATCGCATACTCATCTGGAGAGAGCGGGGAAGCCGCAATAATCTATCGAACATAATTGAAAGGGACAGGTATGGAGGTGGCGGTGTTAACTTCCGAAGGTTTAGCAAGACGGATGTTGTCTGTTTTTGGTTATGAAAAGTATAAATTGTTAGTGTAACTAACTGTGCGTTCTGTGTCTGGGTGTGAGATGTTAATGTAAAACTGAGTAGCGTAGTGATCAGCTAGTGACTCAGCTTTCTCAGTTTCTGTGTATGTGATCCCAGAGGGGCCATTAAGGGGCAGAATATTTGTGTTGCATCTATTATATCTAGAAGCAGCTTTCCATATACATGATCATCAGTAGAGAGTGATTCTAAATATCTAGACCATTTGTTTTGTGCGTGTACTGACTTCCTGATTCAGCCGATTTAAAATTCTCTTAACTTCTGGGCATCTGGTCCTCTGCCATATTTTTCTAGCTATCTTTCTGTTAGCTAAAAGTTCTCTAATAGCAGGATCTCTGGCCCTACCAGTCAACGGGACCGCCTTGCTATTTTTCAGAGCACGGTTAAGTGTGCTAGTAAAATCTTCGATAACTGCGTCTAACTCGTCTTCACTGTGTATCGCGGGTAACGGGTACTGAGTGTTGTTTAGAGCTACCCAGTTCATAATAAAGGCTCTTTTGTGTGATGTACTATAGCTACTGATATTCACCTCCATTAAAACAGGGTTATAATCAGAGAATAGTTCACGTAATCTTTCTATCCTTGATGGTTGATAAATATTTTTTAGCAGGAAAAATTCAATAATGCTTGCAGATCTATAGCATGTTGGGTAGGAGGGAGCTACAACAGTAAAGTTGGCCGTTGAGGCAAATTGATTAACAATGTGACCATTTGAATTATCATTTCTGCAGTTCCGATTTTTGTGGTGTGAGTTAAAGTCTCTACCTATGGTAATTTTATTGTTTAGTTTGGATATAGCCATTAAATCGGCGAAAAATCCATCTGTGGTTTACGGTTGAGTAACTAGATCGAGACGAACGTGATTGGTTGTAGAGTGTGTGGTATGATTATGATAGCTACCGCCTTCATGGCCGAAAGCTGTTGAACTGTGATTACAAAGTGAGAGATGGAGCGCTTAAGGATCCTCGTTAAGCGCTCCATCTCTCACTTATTTCAATTTTTTCCACCAGCATTTTTGTGATTGGTTGAAATTCTTTCTTGTCTTCAATCCATACTAATTTAAAGGGATGGCTGAGTGAATGAGGGGGTAGAGGACATGATGGAAAAATTAAATTAAGCCTGCTTCAATATTAATTAGTGATCCGATAGGAATAAAAATTTTAATTTTCCCAATTTTTGGTGCTAAGCTAGGCAATTAGGTATATTACAATAATTAGTTAAAGAATAATTAATTAGTTTTTTGGGTCTTTTTTAAACTGGTGTAAAGGCCCTTATTTTCGTGAGCCCGTCATAATCGCAAAAATCAAAGCTTTGCGAAATACTTTTTTTTTCCCCCAACTTTACTTAAGTACTTTTAAAATTTTTCAACTTTCTGTTCTGTTCATATAAAATTCGTGAAATTTTCAACTCGCGAAATCACCGATATATTCATTTTTGTGAAAATTACGGCCTGCAAAAATAAGGGCCTTTACAGTAATTAAACGTTTATCAAAAACCTTTATTATATGTCTCTGAGGATGGTTTTAGGCCTTTTCCTGTGTTCTTCGGATTTGATATGATTTAAAATTGGTATTGTGGACTTGTTTGCCCTGGTTATATCATTGTAGAATTTTTGACTGGAGGAACAACTTTTGGTTGTGGTGGTGTAGGTAAATTTTGACTTGAAGTGCTTCGTTGATTTACAGTGTTAACTGCATTCTGGACATAATTAGTATCGTTTTCAGGGTCCAGAGGACGAAATATATTTTTCATGGCAATGAAATTTGATGCATCTCTAAGAATTACAGTTTTTTAAAATCTGTTTTACACGGGAACCGATTGTCCGATTTTGATGCGGTTTCCTGCATTCAATAGCAATTTCATGCTCCACAAATTTTATATCTGCATCTCAAATAGAATGCAAGTTGTAGGAAAATGCTTTTGAAATCACACGACTCGAAAGTTAATGATCCATTTTGATGCGTTTTGCTGCTTTCAACTGCAAATGCATGCCCCATCATTTTGATATAAGTTTTATGTCTGTATCTCAATTAGGGCGTAATTTCGCCGGGTTGTCTGTCTATACCAGGGTTTCTTAAACTGGAGTCGCTGGACTTGCAGCAGGGGGTTGCCTAGAATTTTAGCAGTTTTGATATTTCTTTAATTTATTATAATACTTTTACAATTACCAAATATTTTTACATAATACAATACATCTTAAAATAGATATGGCAATACAGACAAAGAAAAAAAAATGAATCCGTTTCGACGCCTTCATTTTATAATAGAAACGTTCATTTTTCTTGCTTTGCACGTGACGCTGTCATTTCATCTGTTACTTATTTAAAATGTTCACATTGTTCTATGTCTTAAAATTAGAAATTAAATGTAGTGACCTAAAACTGCAAGTGTACAAAAGAAAAAATTGACAGTTTCACTCACGCATGTGTCGGATTTGCGCAGTACTTATTGGGTTCCACAGAATTTTTGTAAATACAGTCAAAAGTAGTTAATCCGGACTCGTCGGGACTCCACAAATTTTATATCTGCATCTCCGGATTATAGATCATCAGTTTAAATCTGGTAAGATGGCATGCAGAAATTATACAATTAAAAATATGAAACCGTTATTTATGAAATAAAGAACAATTATGATCTAAAGGGTATCAAAATTTACAAAAAAAAGCTTAATATTTATTTGTTTACTTTATTAAACATTTCTTTCAACAAGCACATGCGTAAAGCATACATTAAACATAGTCGAAATTAGAAAATTGCAACCAGAAAACTATTTGATGTGTACTTGTGATATTTATAATGACAAGGAATTTGATTTAAATCATATCAAAGACGGAATACATCGAGATGAAATACTACATTTAGTAAGGAATTATAAGCCGAATAAAATAAAAACATTTGCCCTGAAGATAAGGATAGTGCTGACAAATCAACTTCCAGTTCATTGCGCGCTGCGATGTCCCCCCCCCCCCCCCGCAGAGCAGCATGAAATTGATAAACAGATTTCGGAATGGTTAAGAAACAAAGGATATGCCTTTTTCCATTTTTTGCAGCAATTCCACTTTTTGTTTAATGGACTTCGAAACATACTTTTGCTTTGTAGATCCTGTACATATTAGTAAATATATATCGGAAATTCTGTTTGACATAATCGAAAGTTCAAGCTTACTTTTATAAAATTGCTCTAACAGTCTGCAAAAAATAATAAGCCTGATCCAATTCGAAGATTAAGGAACAACGCAATCTGCAACATTAACTGAATTAGATAATTTTAGCTCAGCTTATACCGTCCGTTATACGTTAAACGCGCATGCGTAAACGTATTATGCGCATGTGCACAGGCAAAGTCACAGCCGTAAAGGTCTTACGAGCACACGTAAACGCGACGCATGCGCAGAAAGTTTGTAGCTTTGAGGTCCGGATTATAGATCATTCCGGATTATGGGTGTCTGAATTAATGACTTTTTGACTGTATTATGGCGTCCTGGGAATCGCAAAAAATTCTCAGTGGTAATAAGGTATTGCAACTGAAAAATATACTATACGTATGTATGCCTTATAGGCTTACCATCCTCGTGGTTAGAATTAGCGTTTGAATTATCCGAGATTTCATGTTGTTTTCTTTTTATATTTAACTTAAAATTATCATTAAAAGCATTAGCAAGGCTATCTAAGGGTTTTTTTAGCATACTGAGATATTTAAAAACACACTTACCCTTAAGGGGCTCCAGTACTTTCAATGTATCACAGTTTGCTTTTGCCGTAAGAGGTGTATGCTGGTCCATGTGCGATGCGACTCGTACAGCATCCAATTGTTGCTTGAGGAGACGAGTATTCTCAATCTTAGCTTCTAAGGGGATGATTTGAGTATGGAACGAGTTAAGAGAAGATTAAGAGACATATCCTAAAATAATATGTCCAATTGTATCAAAATATTAGCAGTTTACAGCTATAAGGTGAATTATTCAGTATAATGATTTTTTAATGTTGACACTGATGGCAAATTGCTGCTAGAAATTCTGTGGTTTAGAGATATATAATCGTCCAGAATATAATATTTCATCACAATTATTCTTTTTCAAAGTAAAAAAATAAAATTTACAATAAAGCTTAGAACTAACATGAAAACTAATAGATAGTTCTTGTAACTATGCAATACATCTGGATTTATATCATAAAAATATTTTTCAATAAATAATAGATCAATAAATAAGTATCTTAATATTTTATTCATACTTACGAGCCAGATGATGGGTAACAGGTATAAGAACACACCTCTATTTTCCATGCAATGCAGAAAAATACATAGTAGCTTCATCTGCCAAACGGTCTAGTACATTTATGCAGCATTGTTGTCTAACAAGACTCCAGGTAACTCGAGAATCATGGGAATATTCCAAGTAAACACCACTTTCCCATTGAAATTTTTAAATTTCAGTCACTTAAATCTAATATCCATACATAATTTACATAATCTTACCACATAAAAGATTAATCATTATTATAATTAAAAGATTTACTTCAAAAGATATTTTACAAATAGATATTTTAGATAGGAGAAAAACATATTTATTATATATGCCTTGTACAATGACTAGAACTTTAAGCACTTAAGTGTAACTAAGCAGATGGAACAAATAAATATAATACTGGTTTTTAAGTAAATGGAATCTAATTTCAAATTTTTAAACAAAGTAAGGGGGGTATCAAAGTATCAATATACGACAATTCCAATAATGAGTATAAGGATGGTACCTTACTCTAGATATAATATTACATGAATAATTAATTTTTATTAATCATGTATAAATATTCCTTTCTTTAGTTTTGTTAGTCAAAACATACTTTTATTTTTAATTATTAACTGTACAATGTTTGTCATTTCACAGCAAAATGCATTGTGAAGGAAATACATAAAGTCCATGCGGTGACCAGACAAAAGGACGAAAGTGCACACGACAAAAGCCCACAAAAATGACCCCACTGGGATAATTGCCCACGCGACTAATACCCACACCGATGAAAGCGCACATTGATGAAAGCCCACACAGATAAAAGCCCACATAGATAGAAGGGCACGCTGATAAAAGTCCACACTAACAAAAACCCACACCGATATATACGTCATGAATAGAGATAAAATAAAAAATAAATGAATAAGAAATAATTGAACAATAAATTTAAGTAGCGGAACACATTTCATTTTCGTCTCCGGCTGAATTAAATTCCTATATATATATATAGTACAGAGAGTCAATCAAAATAATATAATTAAAAACATATACATGTATGTATCTTTGTTTTTATATTTACGCAAGAAATGGAAGTGCCTTTGTATAAGTGTGACAAAGGGAGGTGAAAGGGAATACTGGCCACACTGCTTATTTTAATTCTACAAAATTATAAGGAGTATAATATGTATGTAAATTTTCATCATATACAGAGAATAATTTATGAATAATTTAACACTACAGAAAATTTTGCATTATATGAATTTAATATGGAGAATTAAAGCCGAACTTTCATTTTAACGAAAAAAAATAAAAGTACAGTATTCTATTATGATTAAGCGCAAACACCGTTTTAATGGTGAATAAAAAGCATGGTTTCAAATAATCCAGTTAAATTTTGACAACTTGGATTTTACATAAATTAATTTCATTCCCACTTGAAATTTAATTTTTTTAATCATAATAATTACTCGTAAAATTTTTCAGGAAGTCATAGTTATTTTGGATTTCCTGAAAATGTGTGCTGGTTTTAAGTGGGCATTCGTCTTGTGGGCTTTTGTCATGTAGTTTTCTAACTGGCCGCTGGCTATTCAGGCAGGAAACCATTGCCTTCCTTTTCTTTTGCCCCCAGCTGTGTGAAAAAGCAGTTAAAGAGAGGAGAGCCTTGCTTAATTGCTTTATTCCCTATGGAACCTGGGGCGCCAAAGAAGGCCTCAGAAGGGAGGGTGTGGCAGGAGAACAATTAAAGAGGATTTTAAATGTTTTTTGTTAGTTACCTACTAGAAAATAACATTATCTGAAATTCCGCTTGTAACTGAAGTTTAACCCCTTTCTTACATTTCTTTAGTATAGTTCTTGAATAACCTTTTGTCTAAGGATTTAGTTAGAATTTCAATTATTTTAAAAATTTCAATAATTGGAAAATGAAAGGAATTAAATATTTTTTAACCATTTTTAAAGGGATAATTCACTGTTTTTGCAGTAAAACTGCAGAGTGGAAAAATATGCTAGTTCCTGATTTGATAGTGTCTCTAACAACTTTTTGATGAACTAATTAAACATGCTTGTTATATCAAAGCCATTGTTTAAAAGTAAAACTACTGAACTATTTCTAAAAACATTAAATTATTACATATATTAAAATTTACGTACAAGTAATATTTTTCATTTTAACTTTCATATGGTTGAAAACGCAACCATGTGAAAGTTAAAATGAAAAATATGAAACCGTAATAAAAGTTAAACTATTCGAATAATTTTAATAACACAGGTTTCTGAACTTAGCAACAAGAGGATTTAAGAACCATGAGCCCAGCGTTGTAAGAAAAGTAATCTTGCACATTAAAAATAATTTTTATTTCAATAAAAATATTATATTACTCGATTAACTGTAAACGCTTAAAAAACAGTTCATTTCAATTTACCGTAATTATTTATATACAAAAACTTTGATTGAAGCAAATTTAAACAGCATTTAGAAACTGAAAATTCACTGGAACACTTCTTTTGTGGGTTTTATGCTGTTATTACGTGTTGAATATTATTTCGCCTAGATTAAGAAAAAGAAACTCATAACATGTAAAAATTTATTAGGTAGAAAAACTATCAAATTAAGGTCATTTTCTTCTCCTCGAAGTGCATTGATTTCCTTATACGAATTTCATATTCTGACAGCACAGAAATAGTGGCCACATATCTTGTAGGAGGTATTTCTTAAAAGCCTCATGTGTTGACGATCAAGTAGAAAAAAAATGTTTTGTTATGGAGTTACGTTTTGAATAACTTTTTTCTTCTATTGAATGAGTTCAAAGTTTCTAATATCTTGTTTTCTAGCATGAAATGTTTCACCAGTTTTTAAGGTTCTTTTCTAAGAATAATTCTAATTCATTAAGCAGAAGTTAGTAAGAACAAGTAAGGTGTACTTCAAATTTGATCTCTTAGGTTTATTAGGTCTGGCTACCAAATAACTGTTTTTGAATTCAACATCAAATTTTAAACATATATTTTTTTTTAAATTTGTGTCTTTTATTTTCAAAAAACATGCACGTAATCCAAAGTTTCTGTGACAAAAGTTAGTATAAGAAAAGTGGGACAAATTAAATTATCTGTATATTTAGTCACTATTAAAAACGAATTCTGGCTAGACTATGGGTCCTCAATCAGGAGGAATAGCCCTAAGGGGAATTTCAAAGTTTCAGAGAGTAATTTAGTCCACCTTTTCTTTACGTATTAAGTATTTAGATTTAGTTTATGAATACAAAAAAGAACATTTATTCAAATTTTGGTATTTACCAACATGTTTGATACTTGTTTAATTTACTTAAAAAATAATCCGTATTTAAACAAACACATATCTACTTTTCAAGTTTTGGGAAGGAGAGGTTGAATGATCATTTAGCAATGGTGGAAAGGGTATATGGGGAAAAAGCTGGTGAGAATCACTGGTCTAGACTGAGCCAACTTGATTTAAATATAGAATTTTATACTCTATATAGAATTTTATACGAATCTTTAATTCTTACTGTAGAGTCATTAGGTTATATATATATATATATATAATGTTGTATGATCTTAAATCCATTTAGTGCGAATACAAGTTATTATTACTTGCGCAATTGCTGCAAAGTTAGTTAATAATAATTTATTTCCTAAACAGTATTGATTAATTGATTATATTATCTCCCGAGTTTAATTAAAGTAGAATTATTTTAAAAGTGTGAATCTATATTGTATATAGGTATACAAAGATACACATACATATACATGTATGTGTATCTTTGTTTTTATATTTACGCAAGAAATGGAAGTGCCTTTGTATCAGTGTGACAAAGGGAGGTGAAAGGGAATACTGGCCACACTGCTTATTTTAATTCTAAAAACTGGTAAGTTACTGGTTAATACTGGTAAGTTATATTTTGAAAGATGTTTTGAAGTAATTTGAAAGCAAAATGTTAATAATGTTTTAACGGGGACTGGAGTTAAATCATCACGAAGAATAAAATTTCAATTGTAAAAGGAAAATTAAAACATATAATCATTGTCATTGATCGAAAATTAGTTGACTTTTCAAGGGAATCAAACCAACTCCCGTTCAATGAACAATAATTGATAAAAATACGTAAATACGAAAGTGTTTCGTCTGGTGTCCGCCGACAACATCGCGGCAAAAACATCGCGGAGGAAAACGTCGCGGAGAAAACAACGCAAGGCGAAAACGTCGTGCTACAAAACATCGTGGGAGAACACATCGCAAAGAGAAAAACATCGCAGTTCTAAAACATCGTGGTACAAAATATCGTCGTCGAAAATAAAGCGGTTCAAAAACTTCGCAATTTAAAAACATAGTCGTCGAAAATATCGTGATAAAAAATAAAGTATCTACAAATCATCGCATGACGATAACATCGCAGACATGCTTTTTTCAGACATGCTTTAATAACTGTAAATGGATATTCCCATAATGATTCGTGAGCGCAAGAGGGTAAGAAGGATAATTTTTACTTTCATATTTTTTATTAATACATTTTTGCTGAGAAAATAAAAAGGAAACTTAAGCATAGAAAATTAATGCAACTTATAGCACTTAATAGAATTTTAAATCGACATAGTTAACTAACAAAGACCATAATAAATTATTTTTAATAAAGATTTTGCAGGTAATTTTTCATAAAAAGTATAATCTATTAAGTTGCATTTAATTTTCTATGCTTAAGTTTCCTTCTTATTTTTTCAGCAAAAATTTATTAGTTAATAAAAAAATGTGAAAGTAAAAATTATCCTTCCTTACATCACTTGCGCTCACAAATCATTATGGGAATATCCATTTACAGTTATTAAAGCCTGAAAAAAGCATGTCTGCGATGTTATCGTCATGCGATGATTAATAGATACTTTATTTTTTACCACGATATTTTTAAACTGCGAAGTTTTTGAACCGCTTTATTTTCGACGACGATGTTTTGTACCACGATGTTTTAGAACTGCGATGTTTTCTCCCACGATGTTTTCGCCTTGCGTTGTTTTCTCCGCGATGTTTTCGTCCGCGATGTTTTTGCCGCGATGTTTTCGGCTGTAACCGTTTCGTCTTTACTCGAGTTATAAGTTAAAGCCAAACCGGCAATTCTAGTCAGGCCAAATATTTCCGCGAATAGAAGGAATTATGAACCAATGCTGATATTGAAAGAACTTATTCTTATGAAGCATTTTAGTCAATTCAATTTGGAGTAAAAATCAATTACTGTAGAGAAATCCTATTTAACTCGAGTAATCGTCCCCGACACTTTGATGTTTATGCATTTGAGTACTATATTATTTGTAGAAATTAAACATTGGAAATTGTCATTATGAAATCGAATTCAAAGTAAAGTTGAAATAAACATAGAAGATTATAAAAAAAGATAAATAATGCAAAATTTGTAAAAACAAATCAAAGACAATATAAAAATAATATAAAAAATAATATAGAAAATAATATAAATAAGATCAGTGAATGTACATGAAGATATAAAGGCCAGAAAAGGTATTACTGTATGTATTATGTGTACTTACTTCAGGTAAATATTAGGTGGCTCCTTTACTTCTACGTAACATAACATCACAAGCAGTAGTCTATATGTTAAGCACAAGGTGTACTCTTGGATAAAAGGTTTCAACCTTTAACCTTATTCTATTGTTACTGAACATCAAGTTGATTAGTGAGTTTGGTTTGGTTTAGTGTATGTGAGCACAGCAAAGCCTCAAGGGCTATCTGCCTGAGTAGAGGGATGCCTTCGTGGAAGTCTTTCTAAGAGATACTGGCTCATGTACAAATTACACATGGGGAAAACTACGAAAAGGCCCATGCAGTCAGCCCGTCTGCGGGATTGGAAACTCTGACTGAACTTCCAGTGTTCCACGACTTTACCGCTTGGCGGACTCTTTTGACTAGTGAGAAGTCACCAGCAATCTTACAGAAGGTCATTGACAGTTTGCATGCTCCTGTGAAGGATTATAACTTGTTTGTTAGCTCCATTCTTGAAGCTAACATTCAAACATAAAATTCTATGTTTTACTGGGGTTAGTTTCATAAAAAAAATTTCTATTGATTTCAAAAGAGAAAAAAAAAATTGAGCATTTTTTGAGATAAGAATAGTTGAGATAAGCAGTATGCATAACAACTTACATATGTTACATTCTAAACGTGAAAAAAAATTTTTTGATTGGTAGAACGTATCTCATCTAAGACTTAATCATTTATTTTGGATTCGCAAAACTTTCTAGACATTGTTCCTTTGAAAATAAATCTGAGAAAAAGTTCAAATATCAGAAAAAATAAATAATTAGTTAGACAAATAAAAATTAATAAATAATGGAGTAAAAGCTGTACATTAAGCAAGCGTCAGTCATCCAATTCTCAAGCTTTTCATGTAGGCACAAGGCTCAACAGCGGCTAAGCGGTAAAAAACATGGAGGTAGGAAGTAAGATGGAGTCGCCCTAAACAAGTTTCTCCGTACCCTGCTCTGAAGCACCGGCGATCCCTACGTGGTGACCAAAAAATTGGGTCATTTACCATTGAGTTCTATGGGATTTGACGCATTCTGGTGTAAATATTTTGTAATTACGTCGCAAATATACATATAAATGTATATATTTTCTTTTTCTACAACACTTCAGAGTCCTAAGTATGTGAAAACAACATATTTTTAAACAGCATTTCATTCTGAACTGAATTAAATGCTATACTTTTCACAGGACGGTTTAATTTGAATGAAATATTTTCACAAGTTTTCGTTAATTACATTAGGAAAAAAAATTAAGGTAATTCGATTTTATTCGGTTAAGGTACAAAAATTAAGATCAAAGTTTATTGTATTATTAATATTAAAATTATGCATTATTTCTTTTCTATTTATAGAGCTTCTTCCTAAAATTCTTTCTTAAATATGACATGGTTTTTTGGCTTCTTTTAAATCGAAAAATGTAAGTCAATTTATAATTAATGCTCTATTCGGTTCATTTTAAATTAGAGAATTATTAGGAATTAGCGAAAAGGGAATAATTCTTTTAATTATACTTATCAGATTTTTTTTTTTTTTTTTTTTTTTTACCCTTCATTTCAACAATACATATTCCAAAACTCTTTATTACGTTCTTAAGTGCACATCTCATAGCATTTGCTTTACAATACCTTTTAGCAGATTGCTTTCCAATACGAACAATTCTTGCTTAAATAGTTTTATAACGTATTTGTCAACAGGATTTCAATTTATGTTTACAATTCAATATTAAAGTTATTATATATTTAGATAACATTTATAATTATTATAAATTAGATACATTTAATCATTAGATTTCTTCACAGTACTTTCACAGTTGTTTATAAGTGAATAAATTCTTCATTTCAAATACATTTATAAATAATTTAATGAATATTTAAGTATTTTGTCAAAGGCAGATATATGCTTTTTGCAAGCACGTGCATAAATACCCATACATATTTCCTATTTATCATTTCCGGCATGTGCAAATCTTTAATTTCTGTGCATTCACTATATTTTTCGTGTAAAGTAATTTACACTAATTTAGCATACACCCGAAAGTTTTACATAAAAAATATATATGAATATAATTTGAATGAAAATTATAAGTATTATTTTTAATACCCACTCAAAGGTCAGTTTTTCTTCAAAATTCCTCCACGATGGCATCTATCTCTTTAGGCAGATAGCCCTTGCATGCGTTACTCTATTTAATAAAAACTTAATCTGACCTATGTGCCTAATTACAAATATTTTAACATACATAATTTTATATTTACATTTAGCCATCAAGTTTCAAACTTTTCAAATCTTCTAGAAAATAAATTTTGGCAGATCTCTTTTAGCAATTTTCTTAAAATCTATATTTTTGTAGTGCAACAGCTTAGAATTTTATAAAACAAATTCATAATCAAAATCGCTGTTGTTAGTTATCGAAAAATAACCAAGATGCGATTTTTGCGTAAATGTCAGTAAACTATACAAATTGCTATTATCCATCACACTATGAATGTTTCTTTCATGCGAAAGTGTCCCTTTTTCGATTTCTATGGAACTGTCCTGTGTCGAAATACTATCAGAATCTTGTCAAGCGAGCTTCTGAATGTAGACAAAGAACACCCCGTCTGGTGACCCAAGCTTCAAAGCAGTGCTTCACTTCTACCGCGGAATGGCCCCTCCTCCCTTTCCTACCTCCATGCTAAAAAACGCTGAACACTGGTAGCTCGGTCCGGGGTTTAAATTCCGATGGAAAGGCTGACAGCATGGGCACTTTCGTGGTTTTCCCCTTGCGTAACATGTATACGAGCGAGTTTCCTTTAAAATGTCCTCCACAAAGGCATGCCTTCCCTTGGCTTAGTGTCATTTCGTCCGTTCTCTTTTCATGCCGAGTTTGAAATAGTGTCGTTCGTCTGCTGCCATTCGCACTTATTCTGTCTTTCCCATTTCATTCGATGTTCGAAAAGTCACATTATGATTAAGAAAAGATATTATTCAAACGAACTGACCCTTACTACTTTGACCTAAGTTAGCCTTTGTGTTCTAATATTTATTAAACATTTTCTTTAGATAAATTTATTCTGAGCAGAATAATGAATTTCAGACATGTTCAAGAGGTGTGTGTTTGAATGTAATTCCATTTTTGTCATATAGTGTCTTTTTTTTCAATTTCACATACTTCTAAATAAAAATAGAACGCCTGTTCCTCTGCTTTGACAGAAAATCAAAATGTAGCAAGTGTATAACGAAGATGTACATGTTTTATTAAAAATATAGCGAGCCCTCTATAACGCAACCATTCATGGTTTTAAAGGATTTTGGTTGTAGATATGGTGATCTTAGAAATGTGATATTCACTGGCAATGTTTGTTTATGTTCACAAAAAATACAGGTTTCTTTCAAAAGGTGACCTCTTAGAAATGTCGTCAATAGATATAATTCACTGTAATTATTTTCTAATGGATAATGGAATTAATTTAATCTAATGTCTAGAAAACAGCTATTTACCGTAGGGAGATTTAAAAGCACTATAACTGTAATTAAGAGCACTGTAATTGTTCCTTCACAATCAGCTGTAATATAAGATTAGCTGGTTTCTGTGTATTTTTCATGTTATGTAACTGATATCCATAAATCTTGAACAAATATACAGCAAATGCAAGAGAAATTATTAAAAAATTACAATTTGAAACATTAATACTATTTTTCTATTACTATATATAATACTATTAATGAATGATGAATTTATATAATATGTATACTTAGAATCTAAAAGCGATGAACTTTGATGACTCTATAAATATATATTTATGTAGTTACAAAATTTTATTAGATGTTATTGTATGCATAGTTCTTTATAATCTTCCCAATCTCTAATGAAATGTTACATATTTATTACTACAGTTTGAGATGATTTTACTTAAATTTGTAGATATGCTGACTTCTGAGAGTTGTTCCATCCCCACCCAAAATAAATAAATAAATAAAATAAAAATTAAAAACACTATTCCGAATTGCTGTAGTTTAAAGATTAAGAGGTTACATTTGGAATTCATTTTTTTGACAGGGTGTCAGCTGACAATTTTAATTTATTCTGAAGTCCAAAAGAAACTATTTCTAGAAAATCACCAAATTATAATTGTTACATTCAAAAAAGCTTTCAGTGAGAAATATGTTTAAACTTTGATAATAAGCTCAGTCTAAAGTAAAGAATAAAGTATCTCTTAGCCAAGTTTTCATTGTGCTTAACTGTTTTAATATTCCTAAACTAAAAAGGAACTAAAATGAACTTAAAGGAAAAACTAAAAAGAAATTTAAAAAAAATCTGAAATGTTTCAGATTTTAAATTACGTCCAAAGGGGCGTTTTTTAACATTTTGTGTGTTACCTTTCTTTATCAAATATCATGTTCCTCGCACTTAAACCATAAGATCCAGTGCAACAGCAATATCGCAAAATACTCGTAGTTTTAAAACGAGCATATCTTTAGAATTTCCGATACAGAGACTCACGCGCTGGAGATAAAAATGTTTTTTCTGCACAACGTTGCCATTGCTCGCTTTGAATTCCTTGAGTTTGTTAATCAAAAATTCGTCAAAGTTTTAAAAAATAGGAAATCGATCATAAAACAAATTTCAAATTTCAAATTTGGTCTTCCACATGCTCATATTCGTTGGAGGATTACGTTATTCAAAATTCGATGACTCTATGTACCATTGTTTTATCACAATACGAGAAATATACATACATTTATGCAGATTTTTCATTATTTAATTTCTTCAAATATAATGCAGGACTCTAACATTTTGTGGCAACAGTTTGAAAAGTGAACCGACGTTTATGAGTCCGACGCAAAATGCCAAAACGAAACTAATAGTCCTTCGGGATTCAAATCCCTTTGGACTAAAAATAAAATTCAAGTGTTTTTAATTAAAAAGTTAATGGTTTTAATAATGAAACATAATTATATTTAATCTCAGTCATATTACCTTAAAAATGGCATGTGAGAAACTCCGCAATGATATTTTTCATTTTCACATACTCATACCAAAGTTAAATAAGTAAATAAATAATAAAATGCAATTTCAGATTTATCATCCAAACGTTATAGCTAATCACTTAATCAGAGAGTATAAAGTTTGCTTTCAATGTAATAAATTAAACAAATAAAGAAGTGATAAAATACAAACTAGACATATATTTGAAACATTGAAATTCAGATTTGAGTACTCCATTTATTATAATTAAAATTATAAATACACGATTTAGTAATAAAAAAATAAGCCCCTTTTATCGGCGTGTGCTTATATCTGTGTGGACTTTTATCAATGTGCGCTTTCATCGCTGTGGGTATTTGTCGCATGGTCAATTATCATAGTGGGCCTTTTTTTTGTGGGCTTTTGTCTGTTAACCAGTCCATGCATATCATTAAAGCTTCTTTTGATAAACATTAAACATAACAGTAAATGGCAAAAAATAAAAATTATCTAATATAAAGTATAACTGTGTGTGTCAGTAAGATAGAATAAGAAACAGACTGTTGTTTAATGCAATGAATAAGTAAGAATAACAAATAGTTTATAAAATACACATCATAATACGTGTACATCCAATGCACATTAACTTTTTGGAAAATTTTGGAATGTGTATATTGAAATCACTTGTGAAATGCAGAGTTGCCAACTCTCCCGATTTTCGACCGCTCTCCCGCCAATCCGATTTACAATATATTTCTCCCGACTTTTTCTCACGAATCTTTTAATTTTTCTGGGGGCTTCATAGTTCGTGCTGGTCTTTTCTGTACAGAATTTCCATGACTATCATTTCCAGGTTCTTCATTTATTTGTGGATACTCGGTTGGCTTTTCCAATGAATTGTTATCATCGTGTTCATCATCACTGTTGGATGGCAAAATTTTCTCAGCTTCTTCATCTGTTGTATTACATGCTATAGCCTATCATAATTCCTTTTTTAGCTTTTAGATCCATCTTTCTATGTTTCTCTCGTCTTATATGAACATATGCTTCACATCCAAATCTTGTAAGATAAGTAATGTTAGGCTTGCGTTCTTTATATAGTTCATATGGTGTAAACCTTTTATCATTTTTGTGACTCCTGTTATTCACATGTACAGCTACCTTAACGCTTTCAGACCAAAATTTTATCGGTAATTCTGCATCAATTAACATAGTTCTAGCAGATTCAATTATAGTACGATTAAAACCTTCAGCTTTTTCGTTACTTTCCAGAGTATAAGGCGTTGTAAGTTCATGTTTAATTCCCATTTTTTCAAAAAAAAAAAAAACTTATATTTTTAGCTAAAAACTCACTACCATTATCACTACGAATTCTTTTTAGTTTGTTTCCTGTATGTCTTTCTACTTGAATGATAAGTTTGATTAGAGCTTCTCAAGTTTCACTCTTCTTCTCAATTGTTATCACAAATATGAAATTACTGTAATCATCTACCACTGTTAAAAAATAACAGCTTCCATCTATTGATTTCTTAATTGGTCCAACTAAATCTATGTGCCATAATTCTAAAATATCTTCAGATTGCTTAAATTTCACACTTTTATAAGATGTTTGTGTTATTTTACCTAATGTATAAGGTTGACAATTGTTTTCAGAAATTTTTACATTTTCTAACCCAATGACCGATGAGTGTTTTTTCATTTCTATCAGCCTTTGATAATTTATATGACCTAATCTCTGATGCCATAGTACATCATTAACATAACTAATTTTAGCTTCTTCAACAATATTTCCTTCAACTTCAAATTTATTTCCATTTCTGTTAGCTATATATAGAATGTTTCCCTGTTTATGATCACTTCTGCTTTATTCTTGATAAAAATTACTTTTAAATCATGATCTACAATTTTTGATACTGACAGCAGATTTTCCCTTAAATTCGGTACTTGCAGAACATTTTCTATCAGTTCTTATTTCTATCAGTTTGCATTTTAATGTTACCAATACAACTCTATTTGATCATGGCCCCTTTTTCAGCCGTCATTATTTGTCGTTCTTCATCTTTAAAATGAGTAAATATTTCTTTATTAGTTGCCATGTGAGATGTGGCTCCTGAATCAATAATCCATTTAATTTTTCTATTCTGTTGTTCATTTATTTTATTCTTTCCATCATTTCTATCTTGATTAAGATATGTGCTTTCGATTTTCTTAGGTACTTCAAATAAGCATGTAGCTGATTCATATTCTCTTTCCTTGACATTCTATAAGTTTTATTTGTTACATTTCTCTGCTGTCGGTGTTCTTGTTTAGTTTTCATTTTACATTCAGTTGATTTGTGGTCGAATTTTCCACAGCAAAAGCATTTTATAATATTATTATTATTTCGACATTCTTTTATTAATTGTCCTAATTTTCCACAATTAAAGCATCTTCTTTCATATTTCGATTTTATCCAGTTTTCTTTTGCCTTAGAACTTACTTCTATTTCTTTTCCTCTTTGTTTATTTTTTCCTTCTGTTTCTTTTAAAGCTTGTCTAATTGAAGCTAGATCTTTCTCTTTATTGCTTTTAATAATTTTAACATCAAATTCCTTTCTAAGTCCTTCTAGTATGAAGTAAATTAATTCTTTATCTCTTATTTCATCTCCAACTTGAATACTTTTACTTTAGAATTACAGCTCTATTCATATAATCATCTACTGATTCATTTTGAGTCATTTTCAGTTGAACTAATTCTATTCTACATTTGATTTGAATATCTTCTGTTCTTGCTGTGGGCCCACCAGCAGCCGAGCAGTAAAGTCGCTGAACACTGGTAGTTCGGTCCGAGGTTCGAATCCCGCGAACGGGCTGGCTGCATGGGCGTTTTCGTGGTTTTCCCCATGTGTAACATGTATACGAGCCAGTTTCCCTTAGAAAGTTCTCCACGAAGGCATCCCTCCTCTTAGGCAGATAGCCCTAGTGTGCTTTGCCATAATTAAATACACCAAATGAATGAAATGTCTGTTCTTGCCGCCATTTCATTTTTGATTTTCTCCCATAACTTCTTTGCGTTCTTTTCATTCGCATGTTTTAACGCTTGTGGAGCTGTCATAGTTTGATTCATTATATTTCTTGCTATCGCGTTATTATCATCCCATATTTCCCAAGTTTTTATTTCATTTTCGAAATTAACATCATCCTTTTTATATGGTTTTGGTGGTTCATCAGCTTCTATCATACTTCTCCATATTTTTAAACTTTTTAATTCACTTTCAATTCTGTTGGCCCAAATAAAATAATTATCATCACTTAATTTTTCTGTATGACTCAAATTTATCATATTATATGCCATATTTTCTGATTTATATTCACTAATTATAATACAAGTCTAATTTTTCTCTTAGAGAAATTGGCGATTTTGTTAAGCCTAAACAACATTAATGTTCTGAAAGTTATAATGAAACTCTTCGTCTTCCAGATACATTTTTAACTTATTCATTTTACAATTTACTATCAATGTTGCCAAAATATTAAAACTTAAAATTATGCTTTATAAACAAATACTATCATTTTTTCCCCTAAATCTTTGTAAACATCCTCATATTGATTTAAACTCTTACTAAGCTGCTATTGGAATCGAAGAGCTCGTTCAACATTTGCGTCATATTGCAAAAAATGATACCTAATTTTCTTCCCAATTCAAGTCCTACGCTGATGACTCTAGCTGTGAATGCAGCTGGTACGAATTGGTCTTCGTCATGTTTATTTGTTTCGGGAATCATGTTAACTCATCCTCATTTAGTTCTTCGTCAACCATTTTTTCTTCAATATGTGCTTGAGCTAAATCCTCAAAAACCTTCTCCTCCTATAGTTTGGGCCAATTTAGTGATCTGAGAATATTCGTACTCTAATGGAAATCTATCATTCTCATCTTTAGCAGCATCCAGCCATATTGCTTTCTAGCATGCGTTGAGCATTGATTGTTTAATCTCAGTATATGGCAGTCCAACATGCTTAACACAATGTAAGATTGTAAATTTCTTCCAAGCCATCCATAAGTGTAAGAGATTCATCATTCTCCATTTTTTCTCAAATATACCCAAAGGTTTGTTTGATATACAATGTCATAAAAGTCGGAATTATTACTTGATTCAATGGCTGTAATAAGGAAGTTGTATTTTTTGGGTAAAAAGACAATTTCTATTTTTTGTGTTGTAAATCTTGAAGATGAATAGTCGCATTTTCAATTAAAAGAAGAGTCTTAAAAGGCAATCCCTTTTTACTTAAATAATTTTTGACATCTGGGACAAATATGTTTAGAAACCATTCATTGAACGTTATGGAAGTGACCTATGCTTCGAGATTGTAACATGAATCTTTGGCATTCGGTAGCATTACTAGATGAAGAGTCTGTGCTAGCAGCTAGATGAATATGCGTTTAGACTAACATGGGAACAATGGTTATACCTAAAAAGGGAGAAAATATATATTATAAATAATTCTGCATGAATTAAATGTTTTAAATTAGCTATATTGTGAATTTTTATTTAACTGAATTATATTCAAAAGTTAAAAAAATTAATCTATTGCTTTGTTATTAATATTATTAATCTGTTTCTTAATGTCTTAGTTTATTCATCAGTAGGAGACCAAATAACTTTAAAACATAATTATCTTGTATTTTTTCGAATGGCCATAGGCTAGTAAATGTGTTAAAGTAAAATAACATAAAAATTGCATTTCAAGACTATTGGCCCATTTGGGCTAATAAATTCATCTCTAATTTCTATGATGCTAACTATTTTCTTGATCCATTGAGTATTTCTGTAAGAAAAGAGTATGTATTAATGTTATTATAATTCATATTGTAGTTTTTACAATTGCTGAACAGTATTCTTTACAAATTCTTCTGTTTAAACGAATTATAATATAATACTGTGTAATTTAGGCCAGGCAGGATGTTAGACTCCCTGTCGTTTCAAAACCTGGTGGCATAGGAGGTGATGTGAGGATCCAGAGGAGACACCACCGATGTCCCCTCGAGTTGGGACTGAGACACAAAATGTGCCTCCAAGGAGCGACCTGGGTAAAATTAATACTTTATTTTAACTTTTTCTTTTTGTACTTTTCATGAACAGCTTTCTTTTATAAGCTAAACGTTTGGAATAGTAATTTTTCCATCTTTTCTCAATAACAAACTCTTTTTAGAAAAGGCCTGGTTAATTTCAAATTGCGTTAATAGGGAATCTTTCATAAACTAGCAACAAGCATTCCAGAATTCCTTTGTTATTAAATTAATTTTGTCCCTTGTGCTGAGAAAGGACTATGATTTGACACAAGATGCTTCCTAACTGCATAAATAAGACATTTTTCTTAAATCCTTTATGAAAGTCTTTTTCTATTGAGTTGAATTGAATTTATGAATTTTTGTGGAATTTTTGCATGCTAAAAACAGACTTTTTTGTTTTACATGATGCTAAATTTGACTTTTGAGTGCCATTTTTTTTTAATACAGTTGCAAAATGTATTGCAACTGTACTGTAGTTCTACTACTGTAGTTCTCTAGGAAAAACGATTTGACGATTTAAATGAGCATCTGAGATGCTGCAATTTCTTCTTGGTCTATGATATCTAAAATAAATAAAATAACAGCATTGGAAATTTTTGCAGATTTTATGTCCTTCTAGGAAAGTGAATTTTTATATTATACTGATATATGACATGCTTTTATAAGATGGTAATGTTCTTTTCCATGTAAAGTCATTAAAAATGGGAATCTAAAATATTTTTTGTTTTATGGAAGAATTACTTTTTCCAATATCTACAATTAAAATAATTTCGCAGATTATTTTTCTTTGACTGAAACATGTTTACTATGGGTTGAGAAGTGAATAGAGTGTTTATATCAAACATTTAACTGTATAGAAGTTTGAAAGTGATTTCAAATATCAATACTGCTTATATTTCCTTTCAAAGAAAAACCTTTAGCTATCCCCATTAAATTTTAAAATATTTGCCAGAAACAAGAATACTGCTTGCACTGATTAAGAAAAAGCAGAGCTTTTTGCCAACTCTCTCAAAAATCAGTTCAAGCCAAACGTTTTTCCAGCTAACAACCCTCTGGATCAAGAAATTACGAACTTCATGACTGATGGGATTTCCTCCCCAAAGAATATCACACTTTACCTCTCCACCTGAAGACCTCATGCAGCTCATTAAGCTAGATAAATTAATTACTAATATATTTCCACATATTTGCTTTAATTCCCACATCTAATGATGAACTTGCAAATCAGTCATTTGCCTGATCCATATGGCAAGCCGCCACTGCCTGTCACCTACGATATCTGATAAGAAAAATCAAACATTTATTTAAGAAATTAAAATTTTGTATTATTTCATGTTTCCATTAAAGTAGGGGTTTTCAACGTTTCACGCCTGAGAGCCACATGGATAAATTCATAAAGATCCGCGGGCCACGTGTCTGACAAAAAAATAGTGTAGTCTGAAAATTTATAAAAAAGGGAGCTTTGTTTTGTAAGACTATAACTCATTCTAGCCAAAGATATAGTGTTACAGATTTGCAAATTCAAAATTATTGTCATTCAAAATACAGACAAAATTATGTTTAAACTCTCCCCCCCCCCAATTCACCAGAACTAATACTAAGTTCTGATTTCTTTGCAACAGAACGCTTTTAATTCTGTGTAGGAAATCTTTGCCTTTCTTTTAAAACACTGACAAAATTTATAAAAAAATACCTTTCTGTCAAATTTTTTAAGTCTGGTTTAACCCTTTGCGACACGCATATTTAAAATATATTTTAATCTTTAAAAAAATGCCTTAGAATAAGTCAGATGGACTTACTTAAGTGCCTTTAAGGCTTGAAAAAAATTCTGCGCTTTTATTTTTTACGGTGGAAGGTGGGATACCATTTGTCCCACCATGCAACTAGCACATGTCTTACAGCATATTGGTGTATAGCAGGGAAAAAAAAATTATATGTGGAATGAATAAACAAAATAAAGCGTGCATTCTAAAATATTCATAATAAACACACTAAAATGCATTTTGTACTTATTGCATATATGCATGACTTGTAAAATTTTGCATATGCACATTTTGCATGTAGTATATATTTAATATTTTTAAATTTTAGGAACAAAAGAAAATATTTTCTTGAATATTATTTTAAGATTAAAATTTGATACTCGTACATATGATACTAAATAAAATATTAAAATTGGCACTTGATTCAAAAACATTTATATATGACTAAAATTGAAAAAAAAGTCACTTTCATGAAACTTTGAAAAACATGTTATTTCATTCTTTTGTAAGCATAGAGGCACTTCACATGTTTCACACATGCAAAATGTTCGTCGTTATTCTTTCGATATGCTGCAATATGCACATCTTCTCCTGCTCGTTCTCTTTGGCGTTTTACTTACATTTTTTAGTGTCTTTTCTGGTTGTACGAACGGGTTTTTAGTTTTATTTGAACTGGGGATTTCAGTTTTCTTTTCAGCTCTTTCTTGCCTGCAAGTGCCATTAGACCTTCTGTAACTGAGAGAAGAAAACCTTTCATTGTTTTTACATCATGATCAGGTTCGCGAACAAACTTGAATAAATGTGTTTACTATACTTGCATCTAAAAAGTAAAAAAAAAAAAAAATCATGTGCCACCATTTCTTGCTTTTGCGGTCTATTTCATATAGTCCTTTCAGTTGATCAATCAGTCGACATATCCCATATTCTTATTGTATGAAATAATGCTGTTTGGGCACAGTACTTTTTTTTTTTTTTGTCTTTCCATCTCGTTCCTTTCTATTAATTTCTTTCATTTCAGTTGCCTTTTCCAGGCAAGACAGGATAGAAACGGATCTTTTATCCTTCCATTTTATGCAATAAATTGAATCATCGCTAACTGAAAAGTCTATATATCCTCTTGACATAAATTTGTGGGTAGATACTTCCGATTCATATTTACAGTGCCACATGCATAGATGCATCTGTGTCTTTAAAAAGCGAAACAAATTATGACTACTTCCCTTTCTTCTTCAGCAATAACTTCAACCTCAGTTATTCTCTCCTGGATTTCAATTTCATCTGAATCAGAAACTGACATCTGAAGCATTTGAGTCGCAATCAGATGGCAATTCAGCAAAAAGATCCAAAGCTTCCTGAGTTGTTAATTTTTTCCTAGACATTTTAGCACATCAGAGCATACAACGGATGTAAAAGCGCACGCAATTACGAAAAAAGTAGATGCATAAAAAAAAATTTATGCCAGTTTTACTGTGGATTGAACCAAGACCAAGAAAGAAGAAATGGGGGGGGGAGAAGTAAATGTATATGAGGCTTAGTCTAAATCTGAGTCTACATATTTTATATATACAGTATGTATATATAAAATAATAATAATCTTCATAATATGCACATGGAAATGTAAATTTTAAAATTTAGTTTAATTAAATATTTATTTTATAAGGCAAATGGATAATTTTAAGAAAAAAATTGAAAATTATTTTGAGTTTTCTTTTTCTGTGTGACAAGTGAAATATCTGTTAAGAATCTATGATAATTATTTAGGAAGATCAAATTAGATTCAACATTTCAAACCTAACAATTTTTATTTCATCTTCACCTCCAAACTACACACGTGCACCATCGCGCGCGTTCGACGACTGACTCTCTCCTTGAGAATCTTATGATAGAATTTTGTGGTCTGTAATTATATGCTGCCATCTCTCAGCTGTTCTGGGGTTAAATTGGTATGATATTTTTTTAGACTTTTTCAAATAAGATAAACCACAACAAGAGTATCCCCCCAGTGAACAAGCGAAGTGAGAGAACGACAGTATTTACACATACATAGCATAAACAAAAGAGAATTGGGATGCTGGGTTGTGTCAGTTGCTGAAATCACTTACATACATGAAATTAAATAAAAGTAGAAAACAAAATAAAGTAATACAGGTTAAATCTAATTGACATGAATAAATGAAAATAAAGGTTTTTCAGTTCTGAAATTTGTAGAGAATAATTGTGATATGATGAACATTGAAAATCGAGTGACTCAAGAGTAATTATGATCAAGTTAACCAATTTCTGTGATGAGTCTCTTGCTAAATTTCACAATTCATCCAGATTTTGTGGTTTTGGAATTGTTGACAGAGTTTCCAGTAGTATTTCCTGGGACTTTAGGTTCATGCTCGTGAGGAATTTGTTGTATTTCATCATTATATATGAATGCAGGTTTCACTCTGTCTAGGGAAATATTGCTTTGCCTGACATTTATGGATATTTTTATAACTTTGTCGCTTCGACTTATGACTTTGTGGGGACCTGTATATGGTTGAGTGAGCGGTGGTGTTATTTTGTCCACACGAAGGAAAACATGTGTACACTTTTGCAATTCTGGGTGCACAAAGATTCTTGTTTGGTGATTTTGGTTGGGAAATGGCTTTAACTGCTGCATTTGTGCCTGGAGTTTCTGCACATACTCATAAGATGGAGTTGTATTTTGGGCACTTTGGGAAAATAAATCTGCTGGAAGTCTTAGTGAAGTTCCATACACAAGATCAGCACTTGATGCTTGTATGTCTGTTTTAACAGCAGCTCGAATGCCAAGGAGAACTGTTGGTAATGATTCAGTCCATCTTGGGTTTTCATGGGCTTTTAAAGAATTTTTCAAGACTGTGAAAACGTTCTACTAAGCCATTTGCTTGGGGATGAAAGGCTGTAGTACGAATTCTTGTTGTTCCCATAATTTGTGTGAGCTCACTGAACAGAGGTGACTCAAACTGGCGACCCTGATCTGTGGTGATGGTAGATGGGTATCCAAAGCGGGATATCCATCCTTCGAACAAGGCTCTGCATGCTGTTGCTGCTGTCATATCAGCGATGGGTATCACTTCAGGCCATCTGGTGAACCTGTCGATGATGGTGAGGCAGTACATTTTGCCCTCTGAAGGAGGCAAGGGTCCGATTAAATCCACATGCAGATGAGAAAATCGTGCGTCTGGTGTAGCAAATGTACCCAGAGGTGTTTTTGTGTGTTTGTGAACTTTGGATTGCTGGCATGCATCACAACTTTTTACCCAGTCTTTAATATTCTTTTTCATATTGGGCCAAATATAGCGAGCAGAAATTAATTTGCAAGATCCTGTTGTTCCTGGATGCGAGAGGTTCTGAAAATGGTCAAACACTATTTTACGAAAAGATGCTGGCACAATAGGTCTTGGAATTCCGGTTGATACATCACAGATGAGTTCTGTTGCTGACACTGGGCTGGGCATGGACTTTATTTCTAGTGAATGATTGCTGTTTTGCAGATTTTGTAAATCATCAGCTTTCTGAGCGTGACTAAAGGCTTCAAAATCAAGAAATGAGGAATTTGAGATGTTGTTTATCTCAATTCTGGATAATGCATCTGCAACGCTATTATTAACACCACTGGTATGACGAATGTCAGTGCTAAACTGAGAAATGAAATCAAGTCGACGCCATTGGCGCGGACTGCACTTCTCTGGATTTTGCTTAAAGGCGTAGATAAGAGGCTTTTGATCAGTGAAAATGATAAAGTTCCGACCTTCGAGCATGTGCCGGAATCTCTTCACCGCAGTGTAAATGGCCAATAGTTCTCGATCATAGGTGGAGAATTTTTGTTGACTGTTGGTGAGCTTAACAGAGAAGAATGCAATCGGTTCCCAGTTGGTTGTGTTGAGTTGCATCAAGGAACCATCAACTGCCAGGTCACTGGCATCAACCCAAACACTAAGTTTGGCTCCTGGAATTGGGTGACGAAGAAGAGTTGCGGTAGCTAGTGAATTTTTGGCATCTGTAAATGCCTGTTCGCTAGCCTCAGACCATTGAAGTGTTTCTTTGGGATCGTTTTGTTTAGGTTTTCTGCTCTTTTTATTATTTTTGATACCTTCTGAAAATTTATTTAAGGGTGCTAATATGTGTGCTGCTCTAGGAACGAAACGTCTATAGAAATTGAATAGACCTAAGAAGCGTCTTAATTGAATTATGGTAGTAGGTTTAGGAAAATTCAAAATACAGTCTACTCTATCTTTCAGGGGTTCTGTTCCTTCTTCAGATACTTTGACACCTAAGAAATTTATTGAGGAAACACCAAAAACACACTTAGAAGGTTTAAGGCTAAGGCCATAATTTTGCAATCTTTCAAAAAGTATTCTTAGATGCGAGATATGCTCTTCCTCAGATTTAGATGCTACTAATATATCGTCTACGAATGCATAAACAAATTTTAAATCTCGAGTAACTTCATCGATGAATCTTTGGAATGTGGCTGCAGCGTTACATAGGCCAAATTGCATGCGAGAGCTTTCAAATAAGCCGAAGGGGGTGATTATAGCACTTTTGTGGATATCATCAGGATGTATAGGGATTTGATGATAGGCTTTAATTAAATCAAGGTGCGAGAAAATTTTGCAGCCATGTAGTTCAGAAGTAAAATCTAAGATATTAGGAATGTTATAATTATCTTTTATTGTTTGTGCATTGAGGGCTCTGTAATCTCCTACAGGACGCCATTCCGTGCTGTCCTTTTTAGGGACCATATGCAAAGGTGATGCGTAGTTACTTTTTGAAGGACGAATGTGGCCTAATTCTATCATATTTTGGAATTCTTCTTTGGCGATTCGTAGGCGGTCTGGGGCAAGACGTCGTGCTTTAGCAGTGACGGGAGGTCCTGTGGTTTGGATGTGATGCACTACTGTGTGCTTAATTTCTTGGTCAGCACGGGGTGGTTTTGTGATTTCTGGAAATTCTAATAATAATTTATGGTATATACTGTCGCCAGATACTGTCTTTATTGAATGTATTGCACTAACTCGTAAACTGCATTTAGAGCCAAGATTAGTGTTACTGTCGATTAATCTTTTTGTGTGGAGGTTAGGCATCAAGTTGAAATTATACAAAAAATCTGCACCAATAATAGGGGTTGAAACACTGCCGACAAGAAAGGTCCATCTGAATATGCGTCTTAAACCTAAGTCTAAGGAGAGATTTTGGCTAGTGTAGACGGAAATTGGTGTAGTGTTTGCTGCTGAAAGGGTCATTTGGATGCGATTTCGCCTTTGCAATGCTGTTGCTGGAATTATAGATACGTCAGAACCCGTGTCGATGAGGAAGTTGACATTTGTGCGCGCATCTCTAACAAAAAGGCGACGAGAATTGGAGGGCAAGGATGTAGTCGCCGCTATGCCTCGCCTGGGCCGTTTTTTGAAAATTTACAGGGCGGGGTACACTTTATAGCTCTCTCACCAAATTTAAGGTGGTACCAACAGGTATCAAACTTGTTTTTATTTTGAGAGGGGCTGCGTTCTCTTTAGCCGCGATATTTATTCTGACTACGAGTGCGGCGACGATCACGCGAGATATTATCGATTCTTACGTGCAATTTTTTTATCTCTGCGAGTAAACGTTCTTCAATGGAATCTGAAATATTAGCAGAACAAATATTTGTGGCACTTACCGCTACAGGAGATGGTGATACATCGATGACACGATCCGCAACTTCCGCAGCTTTATCCAAGGTTAAAGGCGTGTTCGCTGCGAGTATCGACCTGTACGAAACTCGGGATATGCTGTAAAAACAGTTAGCATTAGTTCATCGGAAATGCTGTATGACTCAGCGCGTCGTCGCATTATGCGTAAGAGTTCACTTGGCCAGCGATCTCCCAACTGTTCGCCGCCGAGGAGTTTTTTCATTTCTTGATGCGTCGATTCTCCGCACCGCTTGATTAGCTCAGTTTTAATGTGATTGTAAGGATCCGTGGAGTTGGGGGCTTTGATTACATCTCTCACAATTGATGCGGCTTCGGCGGGCAGGTGCGAAACAATGTAATTATACTTCGTGCGAGACTCCGATATCGCTTTCGGTGTTCCCAATTCAAATGTTGCTTCGCACATAGTGAACCATAGTGAAGGATCGGCGAAGTTGTACACAGGTATCTTTACTGCTCCGATTATTGCTGTTCCTTCAGTCATTTCCAGTCACGTGGCTAAGTCCCAAGTAATATGTAAAAAAAAGAGGATTTTTTTTTTTTTTTTTTCCGTGCAAATATTAGTTTAAAACAATAACGCTTGGTTGCTGCAAGGCCGGGTCACCATTGTTAAGAATCTATGATAATTATTTAGGAAGATCAAATTAGATTCAACATTTCAAACTTAACAATTTTTATTTCATCTTCACCTCCAAACAACACACGTGCACCATCGCGCGCGTTCGACGACTGACTCTCTCCTTGAGAATCTTGGGATAGAATTTTGTGGTCTGTAATCATGTGCTGCCATCTCTCGGCTGTTCTGGGGTTAAATTGGTATGATATTTTTTTAGACTTTTCCAAATAAGATAAACCACAACATATCTAAAAGAAGTTACTTCATCCTTATACCAAGCATTTTAGGCCACTTTCTGTGGCACATGTTTGCATGATTCCTGAGTTTTGCAGAATTACATAGTTGTTGTAAAGAAAATAAACAAATCATTTAAAAAACAGTGCAATGAATGCAGTAATGTATGAATGGCAACATGTCTTTTGACCAGGTCTGGCACTAGTAGGAATTTATTCACTCAGTGGCTAAATATATTATGCAAATCAGATCATATTCACACTACATACCTAGGAAAGGAAAAAAGTTAATTCCCTTCCAGTCCTACTATTATTTTTTGTAATAAAATATTATAATTGTGTAACCAGTTTTTCATAAATTTCAGATTCACATGCTTCACTAAACCATCTAAAAGACCGAGACAAAATTATTGTCATTCAAAATACAGACAAAATTATGTTTAAACTCTCCCCCCCCCAATTCACCAGAACTAATACTAAGTTCTGATTTCTTTGCAACAGAACGCTTTTAATTCTGTGTAGGAAATCTTTGCCTTTCTTTTAAAACACTGACAAAATTTATAAAAAAATACCTTTCTGTCAAATTTTTTAAGTCTGGTTTAACCCTTTGCGACACGCATATTTAAAATATATTTTAATCTTTAAAAAAATGCCTTAGAATAAGTCAGATGGACTTACTTAAGTGCCTTTAAGGCTTGAAAAAAATTCTGCGCTTTTATTTTTTACGGTGGAAGGTGGGATACCATTTGTCCCACCATGCAACTAGCACATGTCTTACAGCATATTGGTGTATAGCAGGGAAAAAAAAATTATATGTGGAATGAATAAACAAAATAAAGCGTGCATTCTAAAATATTCATAATAAACACACTAAAATGCATTTTGTACTTATTGCATATATGCATGACTTGTAAAATTTTGCATATGCACATTTTGCATGTAGTATATATTTAATATTTTTAAATTTTAGGAACAAAAGAAAATATTTTCTTGAATATTATTTTAAGATTAAAATTTGATACTCGTACATATGATACTAAATAAAATATTAAAATTGGCACTTGATTCAAAAACATTTATATATGACTAAAATTGAAAAAAAAGTCACTTTCATGAAACTTTGAAAAACATGTTATTTCATTCTTTTGTAAGCATAGAGGCACTTCACATGTTTCACACATGCAAAATGTTCGTCGTTATTCTTTCGATATGCTGCAATATGCACATCTTCTCCTGCTCGTTCTCTTTGGCGTTTTACTTACATTTTTTAGTGTCTTTTCTGGTTGTACGAACGGGTTTTTAGTTTTATTTGAACTGGGGATTTCAGTTTTCTTTTCAGCTCTTTCTTGCCTGCAAGTGCCATTAGACCTTCTGTAACTGAGAGAAGAAAACCTTTCATTGTTTTTACATCATGATCAGGTTCGCGAACAAACTTGAATAAATGTGTTTACTATACTTGCATCTAAAAAGTAAAAAAAAAAAAAAAAAAAAAATCATGTGCCACCATTTCTTGCTTTTGCGGTCTATTTCATATAGTCCTTTCAGTTGATCAATCAGTCGACATATCCCATATTCTTATTGTATGAAATAATGCTGTTTGGGCACAGTACTTTTTTTTTTTTTTTTGTCTTTCCATCTCGTTCCTTTCTATTAATTTCTTTCATTTCAGTTGCCTTTTCCAGGCAAGACAGGATAGAAACGGATCTTTTATCCTTCCATTTTATGCAATAAATTGAATCATCGCTAACTGAAAAGTCTATATATCCTCTTGACATAAATTTGTGGGTAGATACTTCCGATTCATATTTACAGTGCCACATGCATAGATGCATCTGTGTCTTTAAAAAGCGAAACAAATTATGACTACTTCCCTTTCTTCTTCAGCAATAACTTCAACCTCAGTTATTCTCTCCTGGATTTCAATTTCATCTGAATCAGAAACTGACATCTGAAGCATTTGAGTCGCAATCAGATGGCAATTCAGCAAAAAGATCCAAAGCTTCCTGAGTTGTTAATTTTTTCCTAGACATTTTAGCACATCAGAGCATACAACGGATGTAAAAGCGCGCGCAATCACGAAAAAAGTAGATGCAAAAAAGAAAAGAAAAAATAATCGTGAGTGCTGCCATCTATTGAGCGGAAATTCAAGTGTGTGGTGGGACAAATTTTAACCCACTTATTTCAACTGCAAAATTAATGTTATAAAATATTGAATACAATTAAGATTTTTGAAAATAAAGTACTTTTGAATATTAAAAAGTATCATACATATCATAAACTGTATACCAAAATTTTTAAAATATTGAAAAATGCGAGATACAGGGATATCACTCTTGTGATCCTATTTTGAATATTTTTTGCTTATAAACTTAAGCCCTGGTATAGTAGTAACATCTACTGAGAAAAATAATAACTAAAATAGATTATTTTTAAAAGATTAGAAAATTTCTAACGGAAATTGCTAACTGAGAAAATAAATATTAATTAGGTGGGACATATATTGACCCACCATGCCGCAAAGGGTTAAGTAATTTATTATGCATGAATTGCATTCTTATATAATTTTTTAATATTATAAAAGCTAATATAATATAGTACAGTCAAAAGTCGTTAATTCGGACACCCGTAATCCGGAATGATCTATAATCCGGACCTCAAAGCTACAAACTTTCTGCGCACGCGTCGTGTTGACGCATGCGCGTAAGACCTTTACGGCTGCGAATTTGCGTGTGCGCGTGCCCAAAATACGTTTACGAATGCGCGTTTAATGTATAACGGACGGGATAAGCTAAGCTAAAATTATCTAATTATCTATTTTAGTTAATGTTGCAGATTGCGTAGTTCCTTAATCTTCGAATTGGAGCAATTTTATAAAAGTAAGCTTGAACTTTCGATTATGTCAAACATAATTTCTGATATGTATTTACTAATATGTAAAGGATATACAAAGGGAAAGTATCTTTCGGAGTCCATTAAACAAAAAGTGGAATTGCTGCAAAAAATGGATAAAGGATAAAGGATTTGTTTATCTAACCATTCCGAAATCTGTTTATCAATTTCACGCTGCTCTGCGTGTGGGGGGGGGAACGTGGCATATCCTTTGGATAAAGGCATATCCTTCTTTTATCTAAACTTTAACGTTTGTTTACCTAAACTTTGTTTATCTTTAACGCCGCGGAGCGCAATGAATTGGAAGTTGATCTGTCAACACTATCCTTATCTTAAGGGCAGATGTTTTTATTTTATTTGGCTCATAATTGCTTACTAAATGTGGTATTTCCTCTCGATGTACTCCGGCTTTGATATGATTTAAATCAAATGCCTCGTCATTATAATTCGCTTCCAATAGCGAAGAAAGTGACAGAGGTTATTGAAAACGAAAAAATTTCGATTGACAAATTAGTCGGTATTCTCGACACAGCAATTATAGGACTTGAACAGCGGAACTTTGTAACTGAACAAGGAATTATGTCTGTTTATGGAATTAAAGAGAATGTATTATCACATAAAAAACGAAGCAACTTAAACAACTTACACTGAAAGAAATATTTAATAAAGTAAACAAATAAATATTAAGCTTTTTTTTTTTTGTAAATTTTGATACCCTTTAGATCATAATTGTTCTTTATTTCGTAAATTACGGTTTCATATTTTTAATTTTATAATTTCTGCATGCCATTTTACCAGATTTAAACTGATGATCTATAATCCGGAAAAATCGATAATCCGGAATCGCTGAAGTCCCGACGAGTCGGGATTAACGACTTTTGACTGTAATATGCAAGACTGTCTGAGTTTTACTCCAGTAAAGTATTCATCTGAGAATTTATTACAAATTTTATGAAGGTTGATGATATATTTTTATTTCAAATATTTTATTTCACTTTTTTAAACATGAAGTGGAACAAAAATTTCATATTATTCATGACATTATTAAACTACCTTCTCTATGGTTTTGCTGACCTCAGAGTATTGAGCTAATACTTTAATTCGAAAGCCTCTTATACTATTCAGTCACTTATAAATTACTCCTTTTATCCTTAATTAATTTAAATTTTAAATGTTGGCATGTCTTTTGTGTAAAGCTTAAACTGTAATTATATAATTTCAACATTTTAGGCATTTTAAATTTGTGTGTGCATTAAAACAGTTGTCAAAGCACACTGTTATAATTCTTGACACTATATTTAAATACAATTCATCATAGAAAATTTTTTAAAGAAAAAGTTTATTGTGTTAAGGCTATTGAAAATCTATACAATAATTTTTTAGTAAAAATCTTTTCCTTTATGCATATAATTTCTAAGTAAATATTTTTGTTTTAAAAAATCGTCATGTTTAAGAAATTATTAAATAGATGCAAAGTAGTTTATGAAAAGTCAGTTATTAGGTTATTAGAGGAAGAAAATTTGCGTGGCACAATATATAGAAATGTGTAAATCTTTTCTGGGAAAATTTTAATCAATTTAATAATATCAATGTTTGTTGAAAAAAAAAAAATGTCATTTTATTATGAGGAATGGAAATAATAAAATTGTATGCTTTAATTTGTGCATTTTCTTATTTTTATGTGCAGTATGTACTAATTCTGTAAAATATAAAAACATGACTGCACTTAGTTGAAACATGACTGTTTAAGGAAATCGGTTGTTTTATAAAAATTTGTGAATTTAACAGATTTTATTGTTTGAAATAATTAGCGAAATTATTGTATTATGAAGATGCATAAATACAATTTTTGAATGAAATTTTAACATGCATTTGTATTATATTTATATAAAAAAACAAATTTACTTTTTATTGAGATAATTATGTCCATCTTTATTTTTTGTGTATCTCTTACAACTAAAAATATTTTATCAGAAATGCTAACTTTCCATAAAAGTTCTATTTTATTAGAACTGAGTATTTTTTTTAATTGTTTTTTCTTTATATATTGATGAGCCAAACTACATTTGCATGCAAAAATATTTTGTTTTATGTATTTTAATACATTTTTCTCATTTTATTGAACATTTGTAATTTAGAATAAATTATACACAGTTCTTGGCTATGTTGACCCATTCTGGCATAATCTGTTATAACTTTCATCATGTTAGGTTATATTTCTGTGTATTTGTTTTACACATTAACTCAGTATATTCTGCTTAATTCTGCAGTTTCATCTTATGTTATATTTTGATGATAAAATCTAAGCATTTTGCTTTTAAATGATCCTCTATGCACTTGAAATGTTATTCATATTTTTGAATAAATTTGCTACCATTTGTGAAAAACATTTTTTCGCTTATGCATCTCCAGTAGGTGGGGGGAGGGCACTGAATAGGGCACACTGCTCATTCCCTCACATATATGCATTAGACACTCATCAGCTGAGCTGTAATACACAAGTTTGGACCGCAAGGAGAAAAAAAAAAAAAACTTTTATGCTCAGCCAGAAATGAGAGATATTACTGGTGCATTAAAATTAAGTCACCAATTCTTGTCTCTCTTTGACTTTTTTTTTTCTGATGTTAGAAATCATCAACCTCACAGGACTGCCAGCTCCAGCAGTTTACTAATTATGACTGAATTTGCTACTTCAACATCGTCTGGAAAACTGGATGAGAGTTATTGAGCGCCAACACTGTGTGATATGATTTTAAAGCTTCTCTTTTCAAAAGAGATCTTCTGTAAATCAAAAATGAACTTTTTAACCACAGTAAAATCTGTTGCCTTCATCATGCATTCTTTCTTGACTGCATCAATTCCGACATGAGAGCTTTCAACATTTCTATGAACTCTTTTTGTTGCCTAGGGCAGATGGATTTATTGGATACAGCATCCCACCTCCCGTGGAAAAGAAATGTTGTCTGCTTCCCGTAATGTGCCTGCGACCTCAAGTCATGTGGAAAGAAATCTGTTTTCGGCAAAAATAATATCGATGCCCCCATTCCTCTGCAGTGTCACCTTTATATGTTCCCAAAGAAGGTGAGACTCTACAAAATCGTAAATGTTTAGGAGAATGTTCCTGAATGTTCCATGACTGGCACAGCAGAGAACGGGCTGTCAGTGCCTTTCGGTGCAAAAGAACAACTTCCACTTAAGGTTGTCATATGTGGCTTAATCAGTGGATGAAAACTCTGACTCCACCAGAAGCAAAATACAGATTAGGGAAGCAAACAACCAGCAGCTGTTTCAGGTGTCAGCACTTTGGCCATATGCAAACTGGATGTCCTAACCATTCTGGATGTCTTTACTGCTTATCATGTACCTGCAAGTTCCCAGGAGATGCAAAATACCTGCATAAAATGTAACTCATACAAATTTGGTGACTTTTACAAAATGTCCTTTCCATCACAGCCATAGCTGGGAAAATTCCAGCTTCAACTGAAAGCCTAGAGTTTTGGACTTTATCGAAACGACTCCCGAAAATCGAGGCAAACTTTGTCGAACAATTTGAAAATAAGGAATTTGACCAAAATTTCGGTTTTAAGGTCCTCCACGATTTAGGACTTTCTGTGCAAAATTTTAGAGACTGTAAAATTGTGTTCACTTATGTTTGGCGAATTGTTTCGAGAAAAAACTGTAAAGGTGTCGACAATTTCCATAATAATGATTCGCCTGGACAGTTCCTGAGCAAACAGGCAAGAAGTGCCTATCTGTATTGATTTTTCATACCCCCCCAACAGAGGAATCAAATCAGGTACATTTTACTGCCAGACTCCGTAAGAAACACTCTGAATGTCTGCGAAGTATCACTGCAGCTGTGATTTGCCTAAGTTTGTAAGTTCACTGTGTGTTTTCGTAGCAGTTCCTTTCTAGGTTAACTACCTGAAAGGCAAGGACACTTATTATGAAAGAGAACACTTATTTGTTATTTAACTCAGGACTTGCAGTCTGCATTGTTCAAATGTATGTTTCCTTGCTCCTGCTGACAGAAATACTCACAATGTATTTCTAACATTACTTAAGCAGGAGAAACTGTGTTTCGAGATTCCGTAGTATTTAAGTGGGAGAAACTGTATGTATTTCGAGCTCCCATAGTATTTGTTTAATACTTATTGATACAGGTACATGATGGCAATGAGTTTTTGCATCTATTATCTTTTTGTATTGTGTTAAATAACTGATGTTTGTGACAAATTCATCACTCCCCAGTGATCTGTATTGTTTAAACATGTACAGAAAATTTATGTAAATGAATTAAAAAAAAGAAATGTGAATAGATGAACATGTTTTAGAAGGCAAATAATTTTGTGTATTTAATAAATAACCAATTTTTTAAAGTTTATTTATCTTGATTAATTTTCAATTTAAATGTTGAAATTAATTTTTATTAACTTTTTCTGCTGTTGATAAACATTTAATGCTCTGAACATTCATATTTAAAATAACTTTCTATTTTTAACATTTTAAAAATTTATATTATATGAAATTATATATAATTCTTTTATTTTTAGAATTATTTTGATTTAGAAAACTAAGAAATCGGGAGATAAAGATGAAATTTGTCACAAAAAAAAAAAAAAAAAAAAAAAAAAAAAATCTCCAAGATATATGTTGTCTTTGTTATTGATATTTGTTGTTATATCTGATCATGTTTTTCTGCTTGCAAAAGTGCAACTTCATTTGGCATTTCTGTGTAAATTAGAAGCACTAAATAACAACATAATGCTTTGTAATTTCAATATTGAGAATTGAATTATTATTCAGAATGAATAATTCCTAAAATTCAATATTTCAGAATTGTGCCACGAAATGTTTAATTTTCTTAATTTGGAAGCATTATTTTACAAATATTTTGAAAAAGGAGAAAAATCTTTTCAATACTTTATATTTCTTACATTTATATTTTTTGCCTCCTCCTTGAAATTTTCCAATTAATATCTAATGTTAATTAGTTGTTAAAAGAAGATATTTTTGAATTTGATATCTGAATTTTTTGTTTTCTGTGAAAAAAAAAATGGATGCAAAAAAGTATGTCACAAGACATATTTTTAAGATTTTAAAATTTATTCTTTTTGACAATTACAGTCAGTTTTCGAAGAGCTATTATTAGATTTATTCTGAATTTTATTAATTGCTTTATGTTGTTCAATATATTTAATGCAAGATATCTTGCACTAAACAGTAGGTATGACAATGACAGCTATTTAAAAAAAAAGAAAGAAAGAAGAAGCATTTCTTGTGGAAAAAAATTATTTCTAATTATAATTTTCTCTGTTACTGAGAAACGTTAATTCCTAATATTAATTCAGAAGTTATTAATATATTTTTATTTTCTAAATCTGTAAACATTATTTAACAAAATAAAGGTTTTTTTCATATTTCCAAGAGTTTTATTAAAAAAAAGCAGGAAGTGTGGGAACATTTTTCTCAATTTATTATTTTTTTTTTCTAATCATAGAATTGCTTCTGTCTTGAAAATTTCTCATTAATAACTAATATTCAGTAATTGTTAATATGAATTAAATTTATTACCTCAACATTTTATTTTATATATCTGAAAATTATTACAACAAAATATTGCTTCAGAAATAAATTTTATATGTTGTGGAAAAAAAATTAAGGAGGCTGGCAAAATTGTCTGTTATTATGTAAACCAAACCCTGGTACCTTGTGTTACTATGGAAATGCATGTATTACCTAAGAATTACGTAGAAAAACTTTGCATCTATTTCATATTTCATAAGAAATATATTTGATATTTTTTGTTGTAATTATATATTTGTGAAACTTAAATTTACATAGTATTAAATACTACATTTCTCTAAAAATTTCAAATGGGAAATGACAGTTTTGCATTTTAAAGCTGGGCTAATTTTTAGCATTCAAGAAGTATTTCAGGTCTTGTATTTAATTTTTTTTTTTTAAATAAGATCTTAGGCTAAAAAATGAAGTCTAAGAGGATTTTAATATTAGTGTTTCAACCTATAATTAATTGTTTTTTGTTAAAACCCATGAATTTTTATGCAGGATAAATCAAAGCACAGGATAAAAGAAATCCACTTTTTTTGTTAATTTTTTCCTTTAAATATAAGACCATGTGGAATTTTTTTAAAACTTTTCTGTTGTCTTTCATTCTGAAATACTTCATTTAGCTGTGAAATCTGTAGAGTTCACAGCTAAGTGTTAAGGAAAAATATAATTTTTTATTCTTACGTGCCTTAACGTTTAGCTTTAAACAAATTATGCTTTGAAACATTCTGCATATACTTTTTAATTGTAAAACAGTATATTATTTTAATATTAATAATATATTAAATAATAAATATATATTATTTTATATATTAAATAATAAAAATATATTATTTTAATTATAAATAAGTATTTTGTAAGGAGGCAAAGCTAATCTTTGAGGAGTAGTATGCATGTGCATCAAACTCTCTTCAGAGGATAATGCACCTGGTGAAAGGGAGACATGAAGTAATTTTCTTCCTTCAATTCCTTTGTTCCTAAACATCTTTCATGTGTTTTTTTTTTTTTTTTTTTTTTTTTAATCAGCACGATTCATACAATAAAATTGATGAAATGCAATTTTCACTACAGGAGAGGGGGGAAAATAATGCTTCAAAATAATTTTATCCAAGTTTTTTAAAATGGTTAGTTAAGGTAAAAGAATTGTTGTAAAATACGTTTTTGTGAAAAACTAGTCATAAAATGATATTTTATTAAAAAAAAATAATTGTGAGAAAGGAGGGGAATCACTTTTTTCCCTTCATAGATATGTACTGTGAATTTGATCAATTTTGCATTGGAAATTTCTTCATGAAGGCAGTCCTTTTCATCAGTCAATATCATGTATCATGTCAGTGTCGTGTATCAAGAAAAGGACAAGTCAAACAAATTTAGATGAAAAAACAAATTAATTATAGAAGGACTGTATCCTGTCCTTTTTAAATAATTTATTTGCATGTTGTTATCGAATATTTTGTCTAATATTCATGAGGAACTAGATTGAAAGTTTTAAAACTTGAATGTCTGAAACATAAAAATACCCTTTAGCTTAGAGAATTAAGAGAATTAAGTTTATTAATTACGAGAATTAAGATGTAGAGAATTAATTTTTAGTTCATATATATTTTAATTGTGTAACTATATTACTGAGATACCAGATAAATCATTTCAAGGGAATAATTTATTAGTTTAGTCTTAAACAAATCATTTCTACCTCTCCATGTGCATATTGTTTTTATTTAACATTTTGGGGCACAAATGATAAGCCTTAATAAAGATTTAAAAATGTGCGTTTTTGCTTAACTAATGAAAAGGCATTCTGTGAATTGAATTTGCAAGGAGAAGGAATAATTTAATTGAACATTGTGCAGGTGTTATTGAAATAAAACTCAAAACAACAGTTTTTAATTTATATAGGGAGAATAATTTATAAAATTTCTAAAACATTTATTTTGGTAAGTTGTAAAATTTCTTTACAAATAATTTTATGGAAGGATTGCATCCATTCACTTGCTAATAGAAAATGTTGATTTTTGTTTTAGAATAAATTTAATTTAAAGCAGTTTTCTAATTTCTCCACCAAATACTCAAAACTAGGCTTGAGTTTTCACATGTGTTATCATTTACCCAGGCTTACACATAGCATGTGAGGCATGAATAATCATGAGATATTTAAGAATTAAATCTTAAATGATTTTAATTATTAAATAATAGTTGCATTCATTCCGAACCCTTCTTACGTAATTTTTTTAAAAAATTGATAGCTTAATATCTCTGTTGCAATGAAGTGAATGAAAAATCCGACTTTTTCACTTTAGATCTATATTTGAACTATTTGAAAGAAAAGTACTCTGAGAATTTCTGCTTTTAAGTTGTGTTTTATATTTATGCTTATGAGAATTACCCCACTTTAAATTTCTACACTTTTTTTCTGCATTCATCATTTTCATTTTGCTGAGCTACTGTCTGTGTACTATAGCAAGTTACTTTATTATGATTAGCTTTGTCCTTACTGTTCAGTAATCTTAAAAATTATTTACAGTACATGTGAATATGAAGTTCATAATAGTTGAAGATAACAGAGCATGCAGTTATATCAGTATTTCTATGATAGGGAGAGGTTCTAAAATCACAGATTCATAAGTGAAAGCTTTTATATTCTGTGTATAAAATCTCAGGAAATTGTACAGATAGCCTTAAACGATTTTTATTTTTAGTCTTTTCTTCTTATTTTGATTTTTAATGTATTCCCCCTACCCCATATTTAATGTGAGTGATACTGTTTATTTTGCAAAATGAAAATAAGTCTATGATTTTAGCAGACATTTTTGAACAACTTATTTTTCTATGCATAGACCTGATATGCAGTTCTGTTCTAATATATATGAATAAATGTTCTGATATGAATATTTCATCCTACAACCCCTCAAGGCAAATCAACAGTTATATATTTAATAACTTTAGTTATTATGTGTTTTTGTTTCTGGCTTTCACAGGAATAACACCTTTTCTAATAAAAAGCTATGTTTGAAATTTATATTGTTGAAAATATTTAAATGTCCGCTGAAAAATTATATAGTTAAAATATAAATAAGTAAACAAAATGAATAAACTTTTAAAATGACTTTTTCTAAATTATAAATAAAAAATATTTGCTCTCTATGGTTGCTGATTTAAGTCAAAGATTACTGCATATTAATTACCGTATTTTTCGGCGTGGGACGCCCACCAGTGTATAATGTGCATCTATAATTTTACGCTAGATTTTTAAATTTTTGTTTGTATATCTGTATAACGCGCCAATTCGAACAATAATGTACTGCATTGACAAGTCTTAAGAGGAACAATATGTGTGTGGGTTAAATGCTTGAGGGAGTAAATATTCCTGCAAAGAGGATGGATTCAATGCAAATGTCCAAAAGAATGCTATGGTAGGGTTTCGAGAGAAGGTGGATATAATCTGGAGAAAGAATGCACTTCCAACACGAAAGAAGTCATGGAATTAGATTTCAGATGTTTTCTCTTTCTGTGAAGCTGTGATTTTCAAGTGAACATCGAAGGTTTTAGTTGAAATACAGTTGATCTTGTGTTAATTTTAGTAGTAAATATGGTTCCTGCAAAAAACACACTGCTAGTTTTAAATGCAAAGTCATTCAGTTTGTGAAAGAAAATGGAAATTGTGCTGCAGCAAGGGTGTTTGGTGTTGGTGAATGATAATGATTCACCAACAATGATGTTTGTTTATGTACCAGATTTGCAGTGACGGTGAAGATAAAACAGAAATCGATGATGTGCCTGAGGATATAACGGAATACCAGCATGTTGAACATTTTATGCTATCCGATAATGAAAAGATTTTAAATTTAAGAGGTATGTCATTTCTTTTAAAACAATATAAGTAAACACAAAAATGTAACTTATGTATGCCGATTTTTTTCCATATTTTTAATTTATTATTTTTATATCCGTCGTGCACTCGTATAACATGCACTCGTAAATTTCAATCATATTTTTGGCAAAAGTGCATGTTATACGCTGAAATATATGTTATGTACTGTGTAGAAATACATTACTTGCCATTTAATGTCAGAATTAATAATATAGCTGCTAAAAATAGAACATATTTTGGGTTTCATATGTTAATTATACCAAAATGTATCATATTTGCATAAATTTATACATTTTGAGCAGAAGGCTTAAATAAGGAGGGATAAATATTATTAATTCAGTAATAAGAATAGAAAATAGGCAGAATATAATTGAACATTTAAAAATTGATACTTATTGGAATGAACTATGCTTCAATGCGTATGTTACTTTGTACATGAAATACTAATGACAATTTTAAATAATCAAAATGACAATAAAATTTAATACATCAAAGGCAACCTCATGGACAGAGGACTGCATATCTAGTAGAATAAAATATTGTTAGTTCTGTCTTGAGACAAGTTTTGGAATTTTATTGTTGAGAGACTTTAATAATGAATAGTCTTTTAACAAATTTTTAATTCTTTTTTCAATTAAAATAATATGAGATTAAGCATAAATATGAAATTCTGAGACGACAATCATTTTAAACTGCTTAATATGTATTAAAGGAAAAGATTTGTCTATTAAATAGTTGATATTTTGAAATATGTAATTATAAAATTAAATTAAATAAAAATGTAAAAATTTATTTTGCTGCTGTCATAAAAGAAATACAGGAATTCATAATTTGTTTCACCTTTTCAACAACATCTCTTCACTGAATATATAAATATTCATGATAGCTAATGATATCCAATTATCTACATATCTTGTTTACCAATCACCAGTTTACCAATTATCTTGAGAGTTTATTGCAATGTTTTGGTATCTGAATGTAATAATTATGATGGATGTAGAATTTTTGAAATATAAACCAGGTTACAAAATGCTATAAAATAAAAAAGAACATTTATTAACACAATGTAAAGAGGAATAAATGGACAGTCAGCAGCACTGCATGACCGAAAGTGTAAATCAGTCCGGAGAATACAGCAGCACTGCTATGATGACGTGGCTATTTGACATGGCAGTAATGAGCCATCTTCATCACTTGTAATATGCTGCAAATGTGGGTAAAAACACAGATCCCATGTGGCACACAGCCATCACACCTGTCCTGAAGAAGTGGATTCTTAATTAACTTGCTTGAAATAAAACTTGAGCTTACAAGAGCAAGTCCATGTTGTGCTGGATATATCTCTACTATTCTTTTTAATGGCCATGTAGCTGGGAAAATGTCACCTTTTAGCAGAATAATATCACCAATTTCCAGGAATGACCATTCTCATCTGGATTTCAGCATATGCAAGCATTCACTGTGCCATCTCTCTTCTTCATCTTCTTTATTTTCTGCAACAGAAACCTCATGGAATGAAGGGGAGGCCTGATACAATCACATTCAGGAACACTTGTAGTAGTTTCTCATAATTCTTTCAAAGTTCATTCAGTTTTCTCTTTGCTGCAATAAAGTTACTTCCTTATCACAGGAAATGTGAATGTAGGCAGGAGAATTAACTTGCTTGAAATAAAACATGAGCAGTAATTGTTACAAACACAAACAAGTCCATGTTGTGCTGGATAAACCTCTACTATTCTTTGTAATGGCTGTGTAGCTGGGAAAGTGTCACCTTTTAGCAGAATGATATCCCCAATTTCCAAGATTGACCATACTCATCTGGATTGCAGCATTTGCAAGCATTTCTTCCAGAGCTTTATTTTCTGCAACAGAAACTTCTTGGAATGAAGGTGTGAGGCCTGATAAAATCACATTCAGAAACACTTGTAGTAGTTTCTCGTAATTCTTTCAAAGTTCATTCAGTTTTCTCTTTGCTGCAATAAAGTTACTTCCTTATCACATTAAATGTGTCAGGTATGCCTTGGCTTGCAGCAAACCTCTTGAATGCAACAGTCAATTGTTAAATCTCAGACAGCTTCTTGGTGAGCTGTTGTTAGCTAGCTGTTGTTGCCATGCAAACGAATACAGTCAAAAGTCTTTAATCCGGACTCGTCGGGACTTCGGTGATTCCGGATTATTGATTTTTCCGGATTATAGATCATCAGTTTAAATCTGGTAAGATGGCATGCAGAAATTATAAAATTAAAAATATAAAACAGTAATTTATAAAATAATGAGCAATTATGATCTAAAGGGTATCAAAATTTCCAAAAAAAGAAAGCTTAATATTTATTTGTTTACTTTATTAAACATTTCTTTCAACAAGCGCATGCGTACAGCATACATTATGCATAGCCGAAATTAGAAAATTGCAACCAGAAAACTATTTAATTTGTATTCGTGATATTTGTAATGACCAGGAATTTGATTTAAATCGTATCAAAGACGAAGTACATTGAGATGAAATACTACATTTAATAAGGAATTATAAGCCGAATAAAATAAAAACATCTGCCCTGAAGATAACGATAATGTTGACATATCAACTTCCAGTTCATTGCGCGCCGCCACGTTCCCCCTTCCCCCCCCCCGCGCAGAGCAGCGTGAAATTGATAAACAGATTTCCGAACGGTTAAATAAACAAAGGATATGCCTTTATCCATTTTTTGGAGCAATTCCACTTTTTGTTTGATGGACATCGAAACATACATTCGTTTTCGTAGATCCTTTGGGAGCTCCAGCATCGGAAATTCTATTTGACATAATCGAAAGTTCAAGCTTACTTTTATAAAATTGCTCTTACAGTCTGTAAAAAATAATAAGCCGGATCCAATTCGAAGATTAAGGAACAACGCAATCATCAACATTAACTGAAATAGACAATTAGATAATTTGAGCTTATACCGTCCGTTATACATTAAACGCGCAGTGAAAACGTATTCTGCGCTTGTGCACACGCAAATGCGCAGTCGTAAAGGTCTTACGCGCACGCTTAAACGCTTATGCGCATGCGCAGAAAGTTTTTAGCTTTGAGGTCCGGATTATAGATCATTCCGGATTACGGGTGTCCGAATTAACGACTTTTGACTGTAATACAGCATAGCTGTTAGCAGTCCATTTACCATGTCCTTAGTTAAATTTTAAGTCATTGGGACCGTATAATTAATAACAGTTAGCAAATGGCCCTTATAATTTGCAAACTATGCATTTTGCTTTGAAACTTTTAATAATTTTCTTTGCTCCATTGATACAACAGTTGTGTTTTAAAATGGAATTTACCACTATACAACTTGCATATGGAATTTCATTCAGCTCAATCAAGAGTTCATCCAGTCTATTAGGAGACTGAATAATAAATGAATGGTTAGCATTATAATTTATTCTAGTATGCTGAATACAACCTGCCACTTGTAGGAGGCTATCTTCAAAAAAATTATTTGATGCTGCGAACACTATAATTTTCAAAGGTTTCTTGCAACTTAATAATTGTATGCCATCTTTAAAATGCACTTACTATACCCACAATACTAAATAATGCCTTGATGCTTTTCTACATTCCAAAGAGTTATAGGGAAATGTTCACCCTTGAAATTTGGCAAACAGTTTTGTATCTTTTCGATAAGGGAGCTGTGCTATTTAAGAAAGTACTTAAAGTTTCAATTTTTAAACTGTGTCATGAAAGTATGGTATTAGTTCTCTTTTCAATCAATGCATCTGATCCTCAGTGATGTTACAGAATTCAAAACTCAGTCAAATTCAAGGGGCCTCTTTTACCACCACAGTCAGTTTATTTTGAGCTTTTCTAACAGACTCCCCAGAAAGCAAGGTCTGTTGGGTATAATTTTGATGGAATGTAATTCTGATCGAGACCTCAGTAAAACTCCGAGATTTCCGTACTTCAGTTAACAGTAAATGTTTTCCATCTGCGACAAGGTGATGATAACCTTATTAGTGCAACAACATACCATGCAAAGATTTGAAACTTATAGTAACTCAGAATATTTTGAATGGAACCAACAAACTTTGATAGCATTCAGTTCTAATCTAGGAAAAGAAGAATAACTGTAGTTATGACAGCTATTGTAATATTAAGTTCTTGCTGTTATAATTAATCACTTTTTGGTATGCAAAATCTGATGCATTACGAAATGTATCTCAACTGCATTGTCTGGAAGTGAATGCATCTAGGAATTTTAATATACTGAAACTTTATCCATTTTTCATTAATACTATTAGGAACCAGATCATACCAATCACTATCGGAAATCCAAAGATGTCGATACGTAATCTCCATCGCTTTTACAGCTATTGAAAGGTTAAAAAATCTCCGATGATTGTAATTGTAATTTTCTTCAACAGCCAAGACTGTCTTAATCCCATTATATAATAATGTTGAATCAGATTATAATTTCAACAATTTAGACAATTTATTAGGCATAATTTGCACATTGAGAGAACCAGTTTCCTGGTTTAACAAATATTGGCTTTAGGAAAAGCTAATTGGTTCACCATTTCCTTAGTTTAAACCACTTCTTTGGTTCCTTAATTTCTTTAGTCACCTGTTTCGTAGCTTCCAATATATAAACTGCCTACAAGTATCAAAAGCCTTTTCAGTGCTTTTCAATCTAAAGAAAAGATCATCGCATAGAAATAATTTCTTATTATCTCTGATGCGTGGCGAATCTTTTTCACCATCCACTGGAATTGTTTCAAAGTATCATTGGCAGAAATGAAGAGGAGGCATGAAATAAGTTACCATGATTAATCGATCCCATACTTCTGAATCTTTTTCCCCCACTCACTGCAATTGTTTTAAAGTATCATTGGCAAAAATGAAAAGGAGGCATGAAATAAGTTACCATGATTAATCGATCCCATGCTTCTGTTCTGCGAAGCATTTCTACCTTCTTTAGCTATAAGAATGTGCTCATACAATTCGGCAGTATCAGACATAAACACTACAACATGTATTATGAAACTTCCAAGTACCAAAACTAATCCCACTTGATAGTTAGTCCTACAAATAATATGGAATTCAAAGACTTTCCTTTATATTAGGTTTAGAAAAACCATAGCACTATTTGATATAAATGCAGAATGTTGAGGAATGTATTATGCATTATCAGGTAAACCTGTGTGTTAAATTAACTAGACTCATAGACTCAGTTTTTCATAATCGGACATGTATTCTTTATAACCTTTTTACAAACTATTTTTACAAACTAGGATTTCACTTAAATTTGTGATCAATGGCAATTAAGTGTGAAATTGCCACTTCTTTATATTCTCTCATATTTTCAGCAGAATCTCAAAACGGAAGCTTCACGAAGAGTCTAATCAGAATTCACTTTGAAAAGCTTTAGATGATATTTCTCTTTGTGTGCTATCACTGTAACCCTTTGAAGTAACTCACTAGTTTCCCAAAACCACTTCAGGGCTTTGTCAGTGTTTAACTCAGTCCAAAAGTTGTCTAGTGCAATTGCGGTTTCATTATCACGAAATGTGTTTCGAATTCTTCCAGAAAGTACTCAACCAAAATATGTGTGTTGTGCCACTACTGAATTTTTATTTATACCTGGCAACAAAAGGCAAATCCATTATAACTGCCAATAAAAATGTCAATTTTTCTCACTATATTCAATATCAGCTAACAACAGAATCTTCAGATGACAGAATATTATGATCCGTATGCCTCGGTGGAAGAGGAGAGGTAACTTATTTAGCATAACACTCTCTTGCAGAATGAAATTTTAGAATCATGAGCGGAAAAGCACATCTGGATAAACAGTAGATAGAGCATAACTTCTTTTCAGTGGTAACTTCAGTGTACAAGACTCCAAAATAAAGCTGCATTCATTACCAGTATGCAGAACAGAACAACTGTGCTGGTTTCCCATTCTATCAAGTGCTTGAATGATTGCAGTGGGAAACAATACTTCTTATTTTTTCCATGTTAAGCTTTAAATTATAAGAATTTGAGATCACAACTGGATATAAGTCAGCTGTAAAAAAACTGACTTACTGTTCTCATGTAGCAGTGTGTATTACTTAAATTTCGAAAAACTAATGCAAGTATGTTAAGTACCACAGAGACAATTAAAGCATGGATTATATATTTTTTATGTTATCTTTCCCTCTGTTACATCTAATTCCTTAAATTTAAATATTTTAATGGTACCCATTCTTTAAACAAATAAACATAATTTATTCCTTTACATTGATAAGAAGCAATTTTATTTGCACTTGTATTAGAAATACATTGGCATTTTCGCTAAGGTCTCTTTTCATGCTCAGTATTACAAATTTCTAATGAAGCACATCTATTACTTAAATTCTAAGAAGCTGTCACATAAGGAATGTCAATAGCTACTTTCTGAGACCATAAATAATGAGTATTGGAGCCTACGTTTTGACACAAAATAAATATTAAAACAACTGTTCTCTTGTAGAAGCTTCTACATGCAATGAATATAAGTTCCGAATTATCTCATTAGAAACATCACCCTAACACTGTAAGCTTGAATGATTTGTTACTGGTTAATCTGAAAAAGTTTTTAATAAAGATATTGTTATCTCTTTTTGTCATTATATTGCTTGAAATCGTTGTATTTTCAAAAATAACAGTTACCCACTGATTAATATAATGTACTTTAAATACCCAAAATATTACCTGCCTTATTAAATCTACCTTAGCAGCTAGAAGCATCTCTCATTGGTCTTACTGGGATACTGCACATCTACTGTATCTACATATATTATATATATAAAATCTTGTGGCACTTTGCATGTAATATGCAGTTCTTCTGTATAAAGTCTGAAACTTTCTGAGTGAAAATTCACTTTGCAGCCCATAGCTACCATATCGAGTTAACACTAATCTAAAACAAATGGCCACTGTAAGATACATAATCTGTTAATTACTGTAATGAAAGTTGGTACAGAACAGGAAGTCTTTTTTGGAGAAGTTTTCTGTTACGAGAAGTTGATTCTCTCACGAGTGGGATGGAGTTGGAAGTTATCTTGTCTATAAGAAGATGTCCAAGACTGTGGCCAGTAATAGACACTTAGTAAGGTATCAGGATGGTAAGTAACATCATCATATTTTCATCTATTTCGCAGAGTATATAGAGAGCAGTAAATGCTTTTACCAATTTCTACTGCACTTCTACTTTTTATATAGCCTTAAGAATAGAAATAATTTTTTATTGCTTTGAATGTTTAAATGCACCTTGAAAATTGAATATCTAAAAATTTTTAAAAAAAATTAATAAATAATTACTTTGAATGTATGTTCATTCAAATTAGAAATATTTGTGTTAATTATATATTTTTATCTAATTCACAAAGTAGCAAAAATAAGTGTCTGTCTTAATTGCTTAAAGCAAAACCAGGAAACACAATTTACTGCAAAAAGAACTGCATCTGTGTCATCTATCCTTTTCTCAATTTAAGGGAACCACTTACTATATATGTATTTAAAAGAAGACTGTTAATTATTTAAAAATTTTTAATCTGTTTGTTTTCAGTCCCAAATTTAATTAAGTAGAAACCTATATTCATATAGAAGAGCATCTTATTGCTAGAAACTAATTAATAATAGAGTCTTTTAATGCAATCTTCTGAGTCCTAATATCATGTAAATGTGATGTGTTTGAATTCTGCACATTTGTTATTGAGAAAGCTGATACAGATGACATGGCAAATACTGTCGTTCCATTAGAAGGTTACCAAGTTATGAAGTAAATATGAGGAGTATCATGTTTTCTGATTGATTTCTCATATCAAAAGTTACATGCTGATGTTGTAGTGACACAGCAATCTCATTGTGCATAATGTTGCAAAGTCGCAACATTATGTCATCTTTAATATGTCCAGAAGTCCGCAAAATTCCATGCTTCTGCGACCATCGCAACTTCATGTAATTTCATGCAAAGATATTGCTTTCGCATCTTTCCATACCACATTCTTTTGAAAAAACATACGATCTTAGGTTGTAACTATATGGTATTGTGATGACGTACTAAACATACCATTTTTGCTCAATTACTGAAAAACGAATTCCTTATTAGTTTTGTAATTACCTTTTTTTGGGATTGTTGCAAAGACTCATTATAATGAATACCTTTTTGTAAATATAGTCTGTTTTATTAAAAGATTTAATTTTTTAATTCATTCTTTTCCTAAGTTCCGACATATATCTACTTACTTGTTATTGAGACATCTGAATATTGTGCATATTTAATATAAAACTACATCTTTTAACAAACTGTTCAGTACCTCAGATTGACTTATAAAATAATGAACTTAAAAAAGGCATATTTAGATCTTTCTGCATAAAATATAACTGACCTAATAATATAAGCATCATTATGAATTTTGCTTGATTTTCATTGTTTTTGTACATAAAAAATTATTACATTTAGAAAATAAATTTTGCAGGAGTCCTGTTTCTTCCAACAATTTGTTTCAGTACATTAATACTGAATTTAATCTACAGATTTTTATTAAAATATTTACCTGATAAATGAAAGTACAGCAAAATATTATTCTTTGTTTCTGCTGAACATACAGAACTTTGTTTTTACATGCTGAGTTTTAAATATTTTTCTTTCATTAAACACTACATACATTTCAACTCTTCTTCAAATTCACTGCTCGTTTGTCCCACATTTTCTCAAAATATAAATTGTCTGCTGCATTCATTGTTTTATTATGTGCTTCTATGTGAACTTTATATAAATTGTCAATTTTTACCCTATTCATGATATACCAGTTTCATTAATCAAAATGCATAAAATATGTTCCTAATTAAATTCCACAATATTGGTTATTAATTCACATGGCATACTATATAAAGAACAGTGTTTACTGAAAAGATAATAATGTTTTCAAATTCTGTTAATCCCTTCTGGGTACATTCATAAGCCGTTTTAACAGAAATATTACATAAAGCATTGGATTTTAGTACGAAGGAATAACTTTTAATTGAACTGAATAACCTTCACTGAAATTTAATGTAAAACAAATAACCTTTTAATGCCGCTGTTATGCAATAACAAAGGATATCTCAAACTGCAGAGTAATCCATAATTTCATATTTTCTACATCCCACTTATTAAATTGTAAATCCACAAGAAAATTTTTTAAGTCTTGAAACAGAGGAAGATCTTTCTCCTGATGCATTGGAAACTGTAATGGTCAAGAAAATTTCCAAAATAATACATTGGGAAAAGTTCATGACATTTCTCAGGCAGTGTGTACTTCTGTGGCAGAACTAAATATGTCTTCATCTTTCTTTAAAAATCATAAAAATTGTCGTACTTCATCATCAAATTCTATAACACTTATATCACCTTTATAAATATTTTAATTTTTCCGTGCAGACTTTTTGCTCTTAACTCGAAAAATTTAAAAGAATATTTTAAAATTTTCTGTGTTATTTATGTGAGCTATTATATTGTTCCTCTAATATATTGTCACAAATAACAATAAAAGAATTAAAAATAAAGTCTTCATGTTGTGAAAGTGATTTCGATTCTTCAATAATCTTGTCAAAAATATTTTCTTTATTTGTGGTCTGCGATTCCGCTTTTGATATGTCAGAGATGTTATAGAAGTTTCTTCTTCTTTTATGTTAAAAAATTCATGACGGAATCCTGCAATAAAATTTTCTAAAGATTTTAAGAAATCAGCTCCTTTAAATATGTTGCATTGAGCTGATTGTATGGATTTGCTAGTAGCAATGATTTTCTGTAAAATGGTGTTCCAAATTATTATAATGAGTATAGTTCCGTATCTGCACATTTTTTAAATTAAAGATGTGTCCTCCACTACAGTTACTTTTTTTTTCTGAAAGTTCATTGTTTTGTTCCAGATTGGATGTTATCCAAAATTAAAATACAAGTACCAGAAAGAAATATCTAGAGTTTAAATGGAGCTAAATTAAAAGCATGTTTAAATATGAGAACATTTGGTTTCATTCAGAATATTACAATTTTAAAATTTTAACTAATCTTCATAATATAGTAATTTTGTAAATTGTAATAAAACTACATAAATGACGTTATATTATTTATTACAGTATAAATAACATTATATTATTCGAATATTATTATGAATGCTTATACTTATCAGTTTAGCAAATGAGACATGGGAATAATTTTTTCATGTATGAACAAAGCAGACTGAGCAGTGTACTGAAGCAATGTTTAAAATGTTAGAGCCGTATTATAACAGTCATTGATGACTTTTTTGTATAATGCTGGCAAATTTAGTTAGAAAGTGAGGAAGTCGTTTGAAGCTTAACGCCTCATCCAAAGTCATCAATAAAAAAGATCATCTGTCAAACAGAACAGACAAAGAGGAGATAGATTGTTTTATTGCAGTTTCTGGCACAAAACATTACGAGGTTATCTGCACCAAACAAATGGTAAAAACAGGGAATACAAAGTATGTTAAAAGTTTCTTATGTATAATTACTATACAATTTAGGTGTGTTAAAAACACAATTAGTATGCATTTTAGGTGTCAAATATAAAGGTGTCTATTTTATGTGTCATATATAATAAAAGTCAGACTCCTTTAAAAACTGTAACACTTTGCGATGATGGTTTTCCCCCATTGAGTTGTTTAAATCTGATTTTAAACATTTAAAACGTTTTTGGCAAAGATAACTAAAACTCCAACATTATAACAAAATATGGCCTACTGTCAGATTTTCATTACAATTTGTGCAATGGGGATTCTTGCCTTTCAGCAGATATTCCTGAGTCAGTCCAAAATGACCTATTCTCAACTGGGTCAAGATAACTTGTTCTCCTCTATTTGCCATATACAGCCAGCATTCAATTGTGGATTTAACACTTCTCAGCTCGTTAATCATTTGGTCACCCAATGCCTCTCTGCCATTTAAGATTCATCATCGTACTAATATCTATGAGTGGAATCTGGGAATTGGATATTGTATTTAGCAGTTTTAGCTGTAATGTCCGCAAGTTCATTCGCTTTTATGGCACCCTGGCCAGGGATCCAGAAATAAAGAATCTGATATCCTCGATATTTTAGTCTGATTAAGCTTCAGAATTCTGGTAATACTGCAATGTGAATTTATACTTAAGCTCTTTCAATGATGTTAGGACACTCAATCTGTATAGATAACGAAAGTCCTGCAATGTTCTTTTGACATAAATGTCAGAGCATGACAAACTGCAGTGAGTTCAGAGGTAAAAACGCAGCAAGCCATGTGTAATCTCGATACCCCCAATTTTTTTTTCCTACTACAACGTGATCTCGAAATTTTAATCCATCTGTACAGAGGGATATCATTTCTGTATTTGTGTCTCTGTTTCACAATGATCTGGCTGTAAATAACATCACTTTATTGAGTTGGTGTGTTCTTTTTGGAAGTATACAGTGTGAACTCTGTATAAAAGACAAAGTAGCGAATACTCGCTATGTCTTTGAGGAATAAATAGTGCAGAAGAAGGTTTTAAATAACCTTTATATTTCAACTAAATTGAACAGATGCATGTACTTGGTGCTCACAATTCACCACCACTTGTGGCTAACGAAATTAACAGAAAATAAAAATGTGAAATGCACATTAAATTAAGATGGCTATCGATTGGCTCCTTAGCTTAAAACTAAACGCTAAATTGGCTGCACATGACAAAGCCAGGCCTAGGAATATCAGTATGAACTGAAAGGTGTCTAACGCTGACTAGAGAGCTAATTGCGAATTCAGAATTATCTCTGCTACTACTCCTTTTCGAACTTTTGAAACGCAGCTCAAATACTGCTTCTGAAACACACTTAGATTAGCACATGATGTCTTTAAAAATTTACATTCCATCAGGAAACTGAAATCAGGAGGGAAAGGAAAGCAAAACTAAAAACAATTGCTTAGAAATAAGGTCGTTACAACTTGTGCTAGATTTATCCCAGTGTTGGAAGGTATCTAGAGACTGACTGTTCCAGTCCTCCTATGGTGGCATCTCAAAAGGATTCTCCAGCTGTGTATTTAGGTTAGTCATATATTGTAAGGTGCAAACTCTTAAACCAAGCGTTGGGATACATGTTGGGCATGCCTGATATAAACGGGAGCATGAATCATTGAGTAAGTGTAGACGGATGGGATTCTGGATCTGTGTTTAAAATAGGACTTAAGACAAAGGTGCTTGCTTCTTAAACTCAGAGAAGTCTCATTGCTTTTCACTAAAGAAAATCTAAACTCATAAGCATAGATCCCAATTGCTTGGTGGTGTACTGGCTCAAGTTTGTCGAGCACGAAAGACCTTGCTGATCCGTAAATGACTGATCCGTAGTCGAGTATTGAACGGATAAGGGACCTATATATAAGAAGCAATGATTTAAAATTTTTTCTTTGTCATTTGTTTTTAGATTCAGGCTTTTTTTTTTTTTTTTTTTTTTTTTTTTTTTTTTTTTTTGTTCTGTAAAATGTGTAAAGTTTGGGTGCATATTGATTGACAGATAAGATTTGGTGGCTTCAAGTCTTTCTTGGTTGACCTGTGTTGTACAGTTTTCTAGCGTCAGGATAAGGAGGTTTTATTTAGTAATCTTAATATGCTGTATTTCTTTCTTTCCATTTAGGCCATTTCGTGAGTATGACGGATGGTCGGCAAGACGGTTTACGCATTTTGGATCGGCTATTTAGTCCTGATTTTCGCGACCGATTACAGAGCAGCGAGCACACGCCAAGTTTCCACCACATGCAGCTTTTGGATGACCAATCCAATGGCACTTGAAAGCAGCATAGTGGGTTCAGAATGTAAGTCTGATGGGACAATTGAAGTATCCTGCCTTTATGGCTTTCAGTAGATCTGGAGATGAGCATGTCAGGATATGTTTTGTGTTAACTGTGTTCTGTCCCTACGGATTATAATTCGACGAACTTCAGATACGTTTTGCTCAGCTAGTTTTTCTAACAGGTCTGCCTCAGATACTGATATCTTGTCTATTTCTGAAATAACACCTCAGGCTGAGTTCAAAGACTTATGTGGGGACACATTAATAGAAGACTTATGTTCAAACACATATGTGGGGTCGCCCACGTTTCTGATTTTGGGGAGAGAGAAGGATTGTGCATCAGATATCATTTAAATAAGCAAATATCTTGAACTGAGCATTTTTATGTATTTTGTCCCTCCAGCTGCAGCCAAAATATACTCGTGGACAAGGAATGGTGATAGATTTCCTAGTTGACCAGCAATGACTAAGAACTTTCGACTTCTATTCGTGTTAACAATGGTAAAAGTGCACATTCACTTAGCTTAACCAAAATTTTTCATTTCCATGTGATTGGGGGAAGAATTTAAAGTTTCCATATTCTAAGTAGGTAGGATTCGGGTCCGACCGCCCCACTCACAAGGACACAAACATGGAGCTCAACAAGAGTCTTGTATTAGAGCTAGCCAGACGTATATGCAGACTGAAGTCCCCCAGTCAGCTTTCGTAAACGCAAGAACTTCCAAAAGCTTGACTTCAATCTGCTGACCAGTTAAGACTAATGACTAGCTGGTTGACACTAGCGGTCACAGCTAAATGCCTCCCGTTTAGGCAGAAGCAGAAGCCAAAGGATCGTGTTGGGAATTGTATTTTGTCCATCAACTAGCAGGATCACATTTTCCTGCCATACGAGTCTCTATGGGTGATGCTGCGCAGCTTCAATGTTAAACGAGCCCAAAGAGTTACAACAGCAGCTTATAGTGTGCAAAAAGTAGGCAAGCCAATTGCATATAAATGATGTGCAAATCATTCTGAACTTTTCGAAATCGACAATTTCTCTGATCCATTTGAAACAAAAACCTTGGGTGTGTCATGGAAACCAATAAAGGATCGCATTTCCTTCAAAGTAGAGCGTAGTGTTATCATAACATAAGAGATGTATCATATCACATACATAAGTGATGTGTCTTATCTTCAATTGCTAGATTATTTGACCCTTTTGGCCCAATTATAGCCAAAGCAAAGATTTTTATGCAGAAACTGTGCCGTCTTAAAATTGATTCGAATGATGGACTTCCTTCTGCAGAAAATTAGGAACGGCATCAGTTTCTTTTGACACTAGAGAGCATAAACAGCATCAATGTTGTCAGACGTGTAGTGGTTGATCAAGCTAAAAATGTTGAAATCCATTGTTTTGTCGATGCTTATGAACTTTGTTTCAGAGGAGCAGTTTATTGCAAGTCTGTAGATTCTTCTGGGAGAACATTGGTAAGGTTAATCTTGAGCAAATCAAGAGCTGGTCCTTTTAAGAGCCTATTGATTCTCGAGGCTTGAGCTATGTGCCACTGTCCTATCGTCCGAGTTGGTGAAAAACGCCCATATCGCCTTGAAATTAGTAGTGTCTCAAGTCTACTTATGGACAGACTCAATGATAGCCCTCGAATGGATATAAAAGGAACCTATGGATGATAAGATGTTTGTTCAGCATAGTGTGGCCACAATTCAAGAACTTTTCATCTGTTCAACCGTGGCATCGAATCAGAATCCGGCGGATCTCCTGTCACGGAGTGTGGATTCTGATAAGCTAAGTGCATCATAAATTGTATTGTCCAGCGTTGCTGGTGGGCAGTGACTATCCAACTTATGCAGTATCTATCTGAGATTAATATTTTACATAATTTACTGAAATTGAGTAATAAATATATAACTATTTTATGTGTTAGTAGTTATATTTTCAGGTTTATTTGAAAATGCCCCTAGCAAGATTGTCACGACCAGCTAAGTGTTCAGTATAGCCAAATATTCCTGATACAACAAACAGAAAATGATTGCTTTGGAAAGGACATCCACCAATTAATATGGCATGGAACTGTCTTGGGTAAAAAGTAAGTTAAAAAATGTGTGAATCCCTACCTGGATTCTGATTATAGTTCTCAGAGGCTGTTTTTCAGTCACATTTTTGAAGGAACAACCAACTTTATTAGTCAAACGTACAGAATAACTGAGAGACATTTTAAGCGCATGCATCTTCCCGCACTGATATTCTATGCTCCAGGTTTCCCTACATTTCTTACTGGTATTATGTTGGTAGCATAGCAACGTAAATACGTTACAATGCTTATTAACTTTACATTAGATTAACACCTTTAAACCTGAGCTGTATGAGCAAAATTGAATGAAAGCTTAATGGTGCCGCATATATAATGATCTTTAGCCTCATCTTTTGAGCATAATTCAAGCAAAACTTTCATTTATTTCATCAAATGATGATCTTATGGGTCCTAGATTCACCAAAAAAAGTTTGCCTCATACCAGAGACGAGCCAACTTTCGTCTTTGGTATCTAAAAACTTCCATGGTATTCCAGCAACAAATTTTACAGCTTTTTTTCATTTTATTTGGAAAATTTTCACAATGATTAATATGAATACTAAACCTGATGGCTAACAGGGTAACCTTAACATGCTGGTAAATTAACCGTGTTAAGTTCTCTCTGATTATTAACATACATACTTACAGATATCCGGTTCATTCCTGGTGATTTATAACTGAAATTTAACTATAAATTTGGACAAGGCCTAACTAAACAAAGGTGAGGCTACTTTGCCTGCAGTTAAAACTTCGATATAAGTGCTAGCATAGTTACAACTCAAAGTGGAAGACTGTGAATGGGCCTAGCCCAGATGTTCCCCCCCCCCAAGTTTAGAGATAAATATAACCAAAATGTCTGTACATTTTAATAACAGGAATAAGAAGGCTAGAAAATATTTTTGACCTTGTCAGGCGTATGAAATTACCCAAGACTGCTCTTTGCAAGGTTTCAGGATATGTTTAAAAAGGGGTGTTTTCTTAGAAGACCGTATTGCATGAAGACTAATTAATTAATATGTCTAGAAAGACTTTAATAAGTCTAGTTTTATATCACAGGAAAGGATCTTCCTGCATTTTTTTTGCCGAAAATGGGTAGCTACTAGATCACTTATACTTTCTATGCTGCATTCATGAAAGTCAGATACAGCAGGACTCGGCCACCTTGTCGCCTAGAAGATGTCCAAGAACTTGTACGCTGACTGTTCTCTTGACCGTGATGAATTAATTCGGCTAAATAAGATTATGTAAGGTAAGCCCATTTTATGTATTTAGTCTATATATTTAGTGTCGGCAAGAAGTACCAACTTACTGGTAGTGTTAGCAGTATTACTTATCTTTAGATATCGAGAAGAGTTTTTTTTTTGGGGGGGGGGCATTATAGACGAATAATTTTCTTTGCAAAGATCTGAAGTATAGCCTTTCATCCATGACTTCTTTAAAAGCGCCATTTTGCATAAGAATAAAACTGCCAAGTAGCAGATGATTATTTATACCTTTAAAAATATAATCAGTGAAATAAAGAACTTCCCAGCAGACGGCATTTTTTATGGCAAAGCAAAATCATGTAAAATATGTGCAAAAAGCCTCTGTATTCTTGTGGACAACCAAACACATTGGTTGTATGATGAAAATATATTTATATGATAAAAATTCTGCTTGAAATGGTAACTTGTATATATACGTGTTGTTATTGAAATCAATTATAATTTACACCTGATATTTTTTCATTTACAGAGATATTTACAATATTTTTCAAATAATCCAAAGATTTTTCTAATATATAAAGGTATGCTTTAATTTTATATTGTCTTCCATGTTAATGCACCTTGAAAGATTAAATTGTTAAAAATAAAATAAAGTTAAAAAATTAAACAAATATTTACCATGCATGCATATTTGTTCATTTGAATTAGAAAAATGTTATTATAGATACATTACGCATTATAGTTTATCCTTTGTTTGTGGAATTATTAATATAGCAGAAAAGTGTTGAAGAGGGCATTTTATGTTAATATTTTACCCGTAATAAACTTTTAACTCTTTAAATAAATAAAATTAGGTGACAGGATGACTTGAGAAAAAGAACACAACTCATTTATTTTTCATCAATTCAACTTACCAGTTGTTGGTGGGCAACAATCCTATGTTGTCATCTTACGAAAATTAAAACATACAGAAATTTAAAGATAATATGAAGGAGAAACATAGAGGATGTTAGAGTGTGTGTCTTGCTTAAAGCACAATCTGGAAATAAAATTTACCACAAAATCTAATCCTTAAACACTGCATCTGTGTCAGGCCTAAGACTTCGTGTCGGGAACCACTTACTGTATACTTTAAAAAAACCTTAATATTTCAAAAATTTTAAATCTGCTAGTTTTCTTAAACTTGATCTGGAGGAAGCGTACATTCAAATAAAAGAGCATCTTGATGCTAGAAATTAACATCAGAGCATCTTAATGCAATCTTAATATCCTGCAGTATGAGTATGCAGGAAATCTATATAGTTAATAGAGAGAGCTGCTATGGATGGCATCACAAGAACTGTTATTGTTGGAGTAGAAGAGGACTGAATTCTGCAGTAAGAATGAGGAAAAATTGGCTATACGGATTATTCGTATTTTCTGTTTGTCACCTCATATGGTGGTTTCCCTGAATTTAACTCTTGTCATGAACTTCCATTTCCTTGATTTGCAGTATTGGAGGAATAATTTATTTATTGTATTATCGCTTTGCCATAGCCATGTTTGAAGTTCATCAGAAGTTTTACAGCATGCACAATAAAACTGTGTTGCATAATAATTTGCAGACAACAATAAACTTTTATTGACTGCATAGTAAAAGCCTGACTATTGGGTACTTAATTACTTGGAAAGTTCAAGTAACTAAAATATTTTAGACTTTTCGAAAAAGTTTTTGCCCCGAAAAATTCAGGAAATGAGAAATTTGTAACATCATTATAAACCCATATATACTGTTGCCAAACAGTATGATAGAATGTTAGTAATGTCCCACCATGACGTCCTAGCACAATCAAAAGATCTTTTTTGGTTTTATGTCAATTCAATTAATTCTCAATAAAATGGTTAAATTTTATAATGAAGGACGTAACTTCCATTTTTCCCCCGAATTTTGAAAAAAAAAAAATAATATTCGGAACTGCAAGACTTCAGAGTATTTTCAAAGTTACGGAATCTGGGCATAAAAAAAGCCATGATATGCAACTTTGAAAATGGATTAATGATGGTAGAAGGAAAGCAGAATTTAACAGAACAATATATCTTTAATTACCAATCTTGTGATTACACTGCAGTGGATGCTAGCTAAGCTTTATGATGATAGTCAAGAATTAAAAGATATTCAAACTTCAATTCTGAAAGATTTCAGATATTGCAAACAAAAATCGAAATTTTGCAATTGGGAAGAAGTAATATAACGGAAGTTTTTCATTGCGATCACAATATCCAAATCATTAATCAACTAATGGATGACAAAATCTGTAATACAGTTCTAAATCCAAAAAATATCATATCAGTAGTCAAGAAGTTGACATTGAGAATAAAAAAATTTGGTACTTTTCCATTTTGCCAGCGCAAGCGATAAAGTCGCCAAAAATAGTACAACCGATGCCAAACAGAATTTCCTTGCTGGTAACGTTTTACACATCTTTTTCAAAACAAGTCGCAACCATTTCTTATTAGATTGATTGTTTCTTTGAATACTGGCATACAATTAAATAGAATTTTTACCAGATAGTCCAATTTTATGCCCTAAGGCCATTCGCAGTAATAAGGTCAATTAAAATGCAATCACACCACACACCTGAAAATATAGAATATTTAAATTCATCCATTCTAATGAGAATGCACTAATGAAGTAAAGCACTGTGGTTTTACATAATTTCTGAGTAAGCTATTCGTCCGAATTGAAATAATACTTGCATTTAAAATTGTATTCCAAATTAAGATTTAACTTGAAATTAATGTAGATAAATTACTGAGATAATTAGATTTTGTAGTTTAGTTTACATGAGATGAGATAACTTGGTATCACAATGATATGAAAAGGTGAATCAGGATGTTGTACCATGAAAGCATCTAGTAAATTCTTAATTAATGTCTTTTTACAAATTTACCAGCTTTATTTATTTTCTTTTTACAAAATATTAAAAAATATTCAAATGTTTATGCCTTCAAAATAAAAAATTCTTAGAATGTTAACATTATTTATGTGTACTGTATGTTGTCGCGAAAACAGTCTGCTTGGCGAGATCTGCGCTGGCGAAATGGAAAAGTATCGTTCCTTTGTCTACCTCCAGAGTTTGGCCGGTATTAATCAGGACAGCTCCAAAACACGTTTTTATAGTTGTCGAAGGTCTACAATAAACACGCTGACACGATCAGCGACACAGCCTCCAGGTTATCAGGCTATCATGGTGGAGAGGGCTTCACTGCAAAGAACCAGAGAACAGCTCCCGACTCTGCTCGGTCATTCTCGGAACTCCACGTACTCTCGAGACTCTCCACACTACAACTCGCGATGCACTTGACAACACACCGAGCACAGTTTTCGACTCTTCGGTTAAGTCGTATGCTCTCTCGACGATGCATTAACCGCGATACACAAGACTCTTTCGGTGCACTCGACGACTCACTCGGCACTCGCTGCCCGGCTGTCAACTCGATTGACTTGCTAGACGAGACACCAACTCGGTACTAGCTCACTCTGTGCGTACCAGAAGGGTTTATATAGGTTTTGGCTGGTTGGACTAAGCCAGTAAGAATTCGTTCCAGGAGGTTCTCCATCCTTCCATGGTATATCGTCTATTTTGTCACCAAATGGGCGATTTCTTGCCTAATGTGGCAACCTTGCCGTATTTTCTCATTTTATGACAACTCTAAAACTGCTTTGCTGGGAAGCTATCTAACCGTGCCTGGAAATTTCGTAACAATATCCTCATTCATGCACATCATGGTCCAAGTTTCATATGGATATGTCAAAATTGGTCTTATACAGTAAAACCTCTGTTTTTCTTTGACTTGCATTTGAGTACATATATTTTTGCATTCCACTGAAGCAGCTATTGACTGTCTCTTTTGTATTTCTGTAGTAGTATTGTTCCTGTTGAAGTTTTAGTCCGTAAATATGTGAAGCTGGCAACACGTTCAAATTTATATTCTCGTATCTAAGTGTCCTTGATGTCTCATTTAGTGCATGGCATATATTTTATTTTCATTAATTCTCAGGCTCATCCTGTGAGCCTTCTCTAGAGATATAAAAGCCCATTTTAGTACAGCTTGTATTGTAGCTGTAATGATAATGTCATCAGGAAAAGCCAATATCTGTACCAGTTTATGAAAGATGTTGTTTTAATTATATTAACATTTATTGTTCTATAATTAAGTTCATTACAACACTTTCACATAGCACATTGTTTATTCCACACGAACATTAACTGACAATTACTTCACTTCAGTTTGACCAGCAACTAGTGTGTTGCCACATATATGTAACATCTCCCCTCTTTTGGGAAACTCATAGGAATCAATGCATTACATAATTATCATATTTGGATGGTCAATATACATTACGACCACTTCTTGTTTTATATACACAATCACGATTAATATTATTGCGATTATTTTGATGGTGAGGATCATTATGTATTTTTGGATGTTCACTACTTATATTTTCCTCATTCTCATTACATAGATTATAATAGTCTAATGTCACTAAATTCTGATTTTTAGTTTTTCTTAAATGGAATTTATTCCATCTAATTACCCTATTAGCTTTTGTTCTAATCCAATATGATCTAGGAGTTGAATGCTTTTTTAAAACTATAGCAGGCTCCCATTTATTTTCCCATCTCAACATTACCTTTTCCCCAGGAATAAATTCAGGTCTTTCCCTTGCATGCTTATCATAATAGATTTTAGCCTGTTTCTGTTTACTCCTCACCTTTTCTCTATATTGATCTTTTACAGTTGGCTTCAATTCTGTTTGTGTAATTGGTAATCGTGTTCTTAAATTTCTACTTAATAGCATTTGACTTGGTGATAAATTTATACCTGAAACTTGAGTATTTCTATATTCCAGTAAAGCCTCATTTAATTTCTCTAATCCTGCTCTTCTAAATAAACTCTTAGCTATACCTACCAACCTTTCTGCAAATCCATTAGATTTAGGATATTGAGGACTGCTAGTGATTATTTCAAATCCCCAATCCCTTGCGAAACTCTTCATTTTTCAACTATTAAATGGTATGTTATCACAAATTAAAGTTTTGGGTATTCCATGTGTTGCAAATATTGATTTCAATTTACTAGTAACTTCCACTGCACTTTTATTTTTTAGAGGAATTATGTCTACCCATTTAGTTAAGTAACAGCCTATTACTAGATAACTTTTTCCTGCATACTCACAGATATCAGCACCAACCTTTTCATAAGGTAAACTGGGAATTTCATGAGAAACAAGAGGTTCTTTTACTGTTTGAGGCCTGAACCTATCACAAATTAGGCATTCAGAAATCATATTCTCAATGTCACTGTTGATTCCTGGCTAAAATAGTACTTATCGAGCCCTAGCTTTTGATTTTTCAATCCCACAGTGAGCTTCATGTAATAATGTTAACATACACTTTCTTAATGCAACAGGTACTGCAATTCGATTATTAAAAAAAACTAAATCTTGTTCAACACTCAACTCATTTTTAAATTTAAAATAAGATCTTGCTTCTTTAGGAACTTTATCAACACTCAAAGGCCATCCATTTTGCCAATATTCTTTCAATAGCATTAACCCTTCATCTTCTAATGTAGCTTTCTGAAATTCCCTTTTCTTACTCTCAGACATTTGCAGTTGTTTTGTCAGTGTATGAACAATCTCTGTCATATCCATGTTTTCATTCGTGTCTGTATCAATAAAGGAACGTGACAATAAATCTGCAATATACATATATTTCCCAGGCAAATATTTAAGTTTTAAGTTATATTTTAAGAGCTTAATTTTTATCCTCTGCAATCTATTTGACAACACATTAGCAGTATTTTTGTTCATAATTGAAACTAATGGTTTATGATCAGTAAGCACTTCTACCTCTCTACCATAAATGTAATAGTGAAATTTATTAGCAGCAAATAAAATACTAAGAAATTCTTTCTCAATCTGAGCATAGTTTTTATCTGCATTATTTAAACTCCGAGACAAAAAAGCAATTGGTTACCCATTCTGCAATAAGCAGCAGCCTAACCCATCTTTAGAACTATCTGCCTGTATAGTTATAGGTTTACTGCTATCAAATATTCCTAACACAGGTGCACTGGAAATTAATTTTTTTAATTCTTTGAATGCTTTAGAATGTAGCTGTAACCACTGCCATTCTACTTTGTTTTTCAAAAGTTCCCTTAATAGGGCTGTTTTCTCTGAAAAATGTGGTACAAATTTCCTCAAATAATTACACATTCCCAAAACATGTTGTAATTCATGCTTATTCTGAGGTTCCTGTAACTCACTAATGGCTTTAATTTGATCAGGATCAGGTCGCATGCCTGACGCGTTAAATAAATGACCTAAATATTTAACCTCACTAACCCTATATTGAAATTTTTGCTTGTTGAATTTAATATTGAGTTTTTTAGCTCTGTTGATGACCTCTGTTAAAATTTTATCATGTTCTTGTATAGTGCTAGCAGCAATGAGGATGTCATCAAAATAGACCAATACTCCTGGTATATCACCAAAGTTTTCAAGATTGCGTTTTTGAAAAATTTCAGGTGCACAGGAAATACCCATTGGAAGCCTTAAGAATTTATAGCATCCAAATGGTGTGCTAAAAGTACAAAAATCACTACTATTTCCATCTAACGCTATTTGAAAAAAAACCCATCCTTTAAGTCCAAAACAGAGTAAATTGATTTATTACATAGCTTTGGTAAAATCTCCTCAATTGTTGGAATCAACACATGTTCTCTTTTTATTGCTTTGTTAAGATCTTGAGGATCAAGGCATATTCTTAAGGATCCATTAGCTTTTTCAATTATTACTAGATTGCTAACCCAGTTCAAAGGTTGATCAACTTTTGCAATAATGCCCTGTCTCTCTAATTCGCTTAATTTTAATTCAAGTTTAGGTTTTAAACTAAGTGGTACTCTATGTGGTGGTCTCACTGCAGGAGCTATCTGATCATCAACCATGATTTTATACAATTCACTAAATTTTCCCACACCTTCAAACACTTCTGAATTATTAATAATAAATTGATCTTTAGATGGAGGTAAAACAATTGTATACTGATCCAACTTACCTTTAATTGATATTCCAACCTTATTTATAAACTGAATTAAATTAAGTTTAACACATGCATCAATTCCTAATAATGGACGTATATGCTTGCTAGAAACAATTAAAAACTCTAGAGTATGATCCACACCATCTGAGGAACACTGTAACATTAATGACCCATCAGGTTTAACCTTGGACCCCCCTCCCCAAATGCTTCTAATACAACATTATACTTGTTTAAAATAAGATTAGAGTTCTTAGCACTCAGTGTTTCGTAAGTTTTCACAGGCAAAACATTCACTTCAGACCCTGTGTCCAACTTAAAAGTCACAGTTGTCCCTTCAATTAAAGTTTTAGTCCACTCTTTTGTAGATGATGTTGAGCACAGACTTTTAGTTCTTTGAACATTTATGGAATTCACGAAGAATTCATTATCAGATTCCCTATATACATCTCTGTTATCATGCTGAGAAACAGTTTGGATGTGCTTCAGTCTGCACATAGTCAAAAAGTGATTTAGTTTGCCACAATTAAAGCATTTTTTCCCATATGCCGTACACTGTCCATTAACGTGATGTCTGTTGCATTTTTTACATAAAGATGTCTCAGTATTTGAAGTGTCATCACTCCATCCTCTGTGCTTCCTCACTTCACTTTTTCTCTAGTTACGCTGTCAACATTGTGTTCTCTTAATGTTTGAGCACGAGCTTTGCTCAATTCAGCTGCTTTCCCTAATTCAATTGCTTTTTCCAAACTCAGATTATTTTCTCGCAGCATCCTCTCCTGTAAACTGGCATCTGATACTCCAAGGACAATGCGATCACGTATGACAGAGTCACTCTGCTCACCAAATCCGCAAGATTTTACAAGTTTTTTCAGGTCGGTTACGAAACAATCAAAAAGTTCCCCTTCTTCTTGTTTTCTCTTATTGAATAAAAATCTCTTCCACAAAATTTGTTCTAGGTGTCGTGAAAGCTTCAAACCTCTCAAGCACTTTTTCATAGTTACCCTGATCTCCTGTTGAAAGATTGAACGTGTTGAACACTTCAACTGCTTCCTCACCAGTGGCATTTAAAAATAAAGCAACTTTCACATCTGAATCTTTTGAAGCATTTCCTAAAGCTTTCATATAAATCTGGAACAGCTGCTTGAATCTGCGCCAGTTTTCAGCCACATTGCTGTCGAAACTTAGGCCTTGTGGTGGGCGACAAAATTCCATCTTTCGTCTGCTGAGAAGAAAAACAACAAAGGCGATTGATTGCCTGGCAATTAGTTGTAATACTATTCCACACGACTACGCCATGTTTTAATCATATTAATATTTATTGATCTATAATTAAGTTCATTACAACACTTTCACATAGCACATTGTTTATTCCACACGAACATTAACTGACAATTACTTCAGTTTGACCAGCAACTAGTGTGTTTCCACATATATGTAACAGATGTTTCCTCTGGTATTGATGTTTGAATCTCTTATTACTTTTTCCAAGACCAGATTGAAGAGAAGGCATCCTAGTGCATCACCCTGTTGAATGCCATTTTGAATTTCAATTGGTGTGGATTGTTCATTCTGTAATTTTACTAAGTGATGCAGGGAAAAAGAAGGAAGCATGATTAGCATGATTTTTAATTTTCCTCTATTTCTGAATAGAATTAAACAGTTAATTTTAGCTGTTATCTTTCTAATACTTCGAATGTTTTTCTGTCCTATCCCAAAAAAATTCACTATTGAGTTTAATTGTGAGGACCCCATTTGTAAGAGAGGTATTTTCTTCCTTAAAAGACAATTTCAAAGCTAGTGATAAAATTATAGGATGACTAAGAATTAAATCTAATGTATATGAAAGTGCAGAATGGGGGGAGGAAAAAAACTGCATATTAAAATTACAGTTTGAGAACAGATTCATGCTGTTGATGATCTGTAAATAATTTTTTTTTTTTAAATGTGGGTTTGAAGGTTAGTTTTTTTTGGGGGGGGAGGAGAATGCTGTAGTGCTTTGGTATTATGTCATTAACCTGTTTCATATCCTTGGACAAGAAATCCTGCCCATTTGAGATCTAAACAAACTTTTCCAATAAGGGGAAAAAAAAAAAAAAAAAGGAAGAAGTAATTATTTGGTTCCTAGAAAATTTTATAGTTATTATCATAACACTTCTTAATACTAAAATGCAAATACAGTGGGTGTAATGCATATCATACATAAATGAAGCACAGCACGTGATAATAGCCATAAATGTTTTTCTGCTATGCAGGTCATAAGCAATTTTTCAACATATTATAATGTCTCCAGTCTTTCTTTGTGATCACTTTCACACCTTTCAGAATGTTAGCCTATTTAATAATGTCACAATCATAGACACCTTTATTCTCAACAGATGGTAATCAAAAACTAAATCATAGAAACATCAAGAAAAGTAATAACCCAGTTCTTAACCACTGAGCATCTTCAATCCATGATGAAGATGAATTTTTAGTTAACTTCTGTAAAAGACTACAAGCTTTATCAGAATCGAAACATCAAGGTGTAGTGAGAAGTAATAAAATATTAAATTAACTTTTTCTAATTTGCAAATAATAAATATTTGCTTTATATTGTTATTTGTTTAAGTCAGAGAAAATGTAACTAATTAAAAAATAAATAAAATTTTAAATTAACTTTTTCTTATTCATAAATAAAAAAATATTTGCTTTCTGTGGTAGTTTGTTCAAGTCAAAGCTTACTCTGTGTTAATTATGTATTACAGTTTGTCTGCAGTATTAATAATGTAGCAGAAAAAAGTGGAGAGAATACATTTTGGTTTCATGTTTTAAAACATATTTCTGTCTTTCATGTTTTGTGAAAGAGGGAAATTTATTTTTTAAAATAAATATAAATTTATAAATCATATAAATCTATATCTATATATATATATATATATTGAATATATAAAGAATATAAGGCTTATATATATATATATATAGGAAAGTTAAAAAAAATATTAGTTTAATAACTATAAAAATGAATTTTTTTTTAAATTAATATAGTCATTGAAGTTGACTATGTTTCTACACCTGTGTTATTTTATATATGAAATATTAATGATATTCTTTAAATAATTTCATACATTAATACATTTAGATAATTTTTTCACACAAGTCTTTCCAAAACGAAAACAGGTTGTTACTTTATGAATGCAACCCCCATTAAGGTATGTAACATCAAAAGAGCTTAGACACAAGGTGTTTAAATTGATTGCTAGCAAAGGTAAAACCTCAACTGGTTGGTTTTTTGGATCATTACATTTGATTGTCAATTATTTAATTTACTACAGGTAAAATCAATGATAGATTCCCAGTAGAAAATTTATTTAAAAATGTGGTAAGCAAAGTATTTGCCGATAAATTTACTTCAGTAAAGAATTGTTTGAAAAAACTCATGGAAAAAGGTATACAACTGATTACTCAAATCAGAAGCAATATGCAAAATGCTTTTATGCCAATATGGGATAATTACAGCTTATGGACTAAAAGAGAAAAAAAAAAAAAAAACTTTTATAAATAATATATATGGCTCATTTAATATAAATAAAATCCAAAACTGATGCTCTTACGCCCAGTGGGAGCGAAGCTACAATATGGGGACATTTGCGAGAGGTTTCAGGAAAAAAAGTAGTATACTACAGTATTCACAGATACTGGGCAAGATAAATCTGAATGGAAAGATGTATGGGTATTGACTCCAGAACAAATTTCGCTATTGACTGGCATGACTGATAAAGGTCGCCTTGGTTTTTTTAGCCAGTTAAAATTTATGGAGATATATGGCAGGTTTCCGGGATCAGCCTGGGATATCATTTCCGATGTTATTCAGTACCTTTTTCAACAGCTCGGGGTTCCTTATAATATTTTTTCTTTGTACGAACCTACCGATCGCCAGTTTAAAATGGCATTGTCAGACTATTTGTCGTTTACTTGGATATCTTCCTTCCTCCGATGCTGACCTAATAAGGGTATTAGGCAAAATGGTGCATAAATGACTAAGACTTAAATCATTTAATTAAATTTTTATTTATAATGTACTCTCCGTATAGCAATACATTATTCCATCCGATATGGCTAATGTGCTCCAATAATTTAAATCCTGTGTTCTTGCCTTCTATAGCATAGCCGAGGTGATTGTCTAATTCTGCATCCATGGCACGTTCTACGGTGAGTTTTGTAGTTGCTTGCTGAAAACAGCTAAATCTTCGATAATTCATTTAGTAGATTGGGATCTATGCTTATTTGTTCTTGTTCCATTGCTTATTCTTCATTTATCATTAGTACTTTAAGGTGCTAGCTTAGTTAATAATAAGCACTTACACAATTTTATTTGCAGACTCGGTAAAGACCATTGAAAAGTATAATGAAGTATTGTTTAATCAGGGATTATCTGACAGTTATGGATTCACTGATAGAACTATCTAATGAGAGAGTAGAAGTATCACTTACATCCCTCTTTAGAACCATCATCGTGCAAATTTCTTGCAATGAGCTCGAAATAAATTCACTCACTTGATCGGGCTATAGATTCAGAAGAGTGTATAGATGAGTTTTGCTTTTGGAAGTGGATTGGCTAATAGAAATAAATGAAACCTTTTCCAATTAATCGGTTTCCTTTGACTCCTACGGTTTAACCATTTAAACAAACATGATCTGCTTTGTATGATGCAGGAAAGTTTCTATCCCTTTATAGCTTAGCCATAATATTGAATGTGACTTTCAAGTTTAATATAAAGTTTTTGCCATATTATTTTGGGTTTATTAATATCTCGAGCAATGCTCACAAACCACAATTATATCCATCAGATTGCTGTCGCTTAAATTCTATAAAATCAATCTTTTTATTTTCTAAATCTTATTTAATAACAGATGGAATTTCCCAATTGTAAGAATCCACGTAGAACGCATAGTATTAATCATTGCGACCCACTACTACAAGTGTAGCCCAATGAAAGTTACCTGTATTAATATAAAATGTCCTTGAGGATAATTCAGAAAAGTTAAAAAAGCCATCAATGAATAGTTCTAATTGACTATTTAATTCATTACCTAATGAATAGGACTTTTTTCATAATCATCATGAATGGCTTGGATACGCGTATATGGGATATAAATTTGAACAACATCCCTTATATCTTGATCTTCAAGCCAATATTTACTATCATTAGTTTTATAGACTAGATTATTAGTATGAATACGATAAGGAATACTGGAATTATTATTTAAAGTTGAAGGTATGACCTCTACACTAGTATTACTCAAATACTGATTGGTATAATCAATAAAGGAATTTCTGTTTTCTTCTTTTACATCAGATTGATTATAAGTACTTGAAAAATCAATACCATACTAATACCTTAATCATTTAAATTATAAGTATATAAATTATGATTGATTATAAGTACTTGATCTTTTCCTTTAATTGTTTTTAATTAATAAAATTATTGTTTAAATCTGATGGTAGAACATGAGAAGTTCTCAACTCTTTACCAGTATTTTTCAAATACTGATGAGTAGAATCAACTTTGCATTTTTTTAACTCATTTTGTACATCAGTGTTAGGTGAATCTTTTTTTATTCCCGAAGATCTCTTAGACTGCTGAGGAATTTCTTGTTGACTAACCTGCAAGTATCCTGACAAACGAAAAAAAGATGAAGTTACACACAATATGACAAACAAAACAAAAGATGAAGTTACATTGACACAATAGCTAAAACTGTGTATAAAGTATTATAATGGTCCTGTCGGCGTCTGAATAGTTTGATGTCTAGTGTTTTAAGATAAGGAAAGCTCTTGTGCAGGATCTTGATGAGTTGATCGTCGATCCCATTCGGATTCATTGCTTCAGTAAGATTTTGATTATTTTTGAAACTCAAAGGAAGAGAACTTAAATCTCATTGCTTGTTCCTGGTGGTTGTGTGTTGATTTTGCTCATACTCTGGAGTGACGAGTTTTTATTTGAGAAATCATGGAGGAATGCAACATCCATTATTTTTCTTGATGCTGTGCGTTGTTGCATCTTCGCTTCTTTTGTTTTGGTTAATGGAATTTGGAATAGCAATTCGACACGTATTGAAAACTTTGTTGGAACATTTTTGATTATTTAATATAATTTTATGGATAGGAAGGACTTTTTAGAAATTTTCTTACAGTGATCTTTGGAGATATTTTGTTGGGAAAAGGAGAAGGGTCGGTGCATTTCTTTTCTTCTTAGCACCTCTGAAGAGGTGATCAGGTTTGCTGGTGGATGCTGGTTATTCCCGTGGCAGCAAATCTGCTCTCTTCTTTTTTTGTGTGCATCCACGGAATAATTGCAATGATGGCTTGATGTATTGGGAGGTATAATATCTTGTTGTTGGGATGTAGTGCTTCTTGGAATTTCCTGATGCTGTGAAACTGATGTTCTCTGCGATGAGTTCTGGAGCGCAAACATTAGTATTGGATATTTCACTTCTCTGAGGTTGTCTGTTAGGGGGCTTTGCAAATGCAGAGCAGGAGACTGACGTTAATTACGGAAGGGGAAAGTAAACGGCTGTGTCAGGGATCATAAGGGGAGATATATTTTAAAAGAAAAGTGTTTTTAGGTCTCATTCAGGATCAGTATATCAGAAATAAAATCTTCAATGGAGCTAGAGTTCTCTGTTCTTCAGGAATTTCCTCTCACCCTCCTCTGAGCAATACATACAGGTACATGTAAGTCGGCTGAAAAGCACTGCTATAAACAAATAATTCGACCCAATTCCAGTTGAACAGCGCTTATTATACTAATTGTTTACGGAAAGTATCCTAGTTTTTGAAAAGCTTCATATCATCTAACATAAAATTAATTAATTAATCATCTTAAGAATGATTTTGTTGGGATTATGTGTTGAATATGGCAAAACATATGAGGGTTGGCTAGGCATGATTTCATGGAGAATTTTTTAGGGAAAATGGGCTCATATTTACATACCTTAAAGAAATCCATGAAAATGCTTACACAAAGTGGTAGGTTGTAATAGGGTTCCTTCAATCCATCTGTTAAATTTGCATCTAATTGTCAAGTTCTCTCCCCTTTTTTTGGCTAGTTTATACATTCAAAGGAAAATACATGTTACTCACTGAACTTCGCACGTTAGTCTGAATAACCTTTAAACCCGATGAACAGTATATTTCTGTGACAAGGCGAGCTTTCTGAGTGTACAATCTGTTTTACATTTAGCGAGCTTATGCCGATTACGTTTATTCGCTATTTTATGTAATTTCTGCAATATTTTGTAATTCTTTTATTTTTTTCATTTACATTTTATTTTTTTAAAGACAATTTCTTTTTATTCACAAATATTTAGATTTTCTATTTTTCTAATAAGTGAAACATTTAATTAGATTCTGATATTTTGTTTTCATAAGATAAAGTACGAAACCTTTGTTAAAATTTTCATAGCTCACTGTGTCTTATGTCACTGTGTCTATTGTGTCTTAGCTCACTGTAGTTCAGTGACCGTATTTTAATGTGCCATTTTTTTTGCGAGTCCATTCATCCAATTTGAAACTTGGAAATGAATTAACAAATCGATCTTTTGATTCAATTGGTCCTATCGACTTGAATACATGCGACGGGGGACGTGGGCACCACCCCTTTACCGTCGGTTAATTGGTGTAGCGCCACGTCCACCAATATCTAGAGTTGAACCTTGAGTCTTTCAAAAGAGCAATTACATGGCCATACAAGGGCTGTTAATATTTAGTATTACATTCTTGTTTGCTGGTTAACATATTCTATGGATAACGTGATTTACAGAGTTACATACTGACTCTCTCTCTCATTTCCGGCATACAATGCATATGCATTACCTGAATTACATTAATCTTACATTGCGTTGAATTACTTTTGTGTACAGTTACAGTTTTTAGCTGTACATTTCAATAAATATACCTACATTACTTGTAGATTGCATATAAATACAGTTTGCATGTACAGTTATATATGCCAATATTACATGTGCCTTACGTTACATTATTTTTATATACATACATAGTCAGGCACGCTTGCTTCACATATTACTTAATTTTTGCCTACACTGCTTAACTTAAGGTTACATATACGTGCAGTTGCATACAGATACGTGCAGATACATTATGATTAATTTTGAGATACAAATATTTACAAACATAATAGTCTTACAGGTTACTTACATTACATGTTATTTGGGTAGTTATTGCATAATTTTCCAGTACATGAAATAGACATTCCAATATGTACATTGCTTTGCGTTAGACATCCTATATCCCTTATTCATAATACAAAACATATATGTTACCCATGCATTTTTATTAGACATTTCTGCATTTATATTGCATTACTTTAAATTGCATAACTTACTAATACATAGCTTACTGATACACAAAAATATTTACTTATTTACATATATTACTCTCCCTTACATTACATTGCTTACAGATATATGCACTTTCATACATTCGTTATGCCTACATTATATATCGGTTCATTATATATGGACTTACGGTATAATTTGGCGAAATTTATTTACACAGTACATGCACATTGTTAAATGCAACTGACTTTCCAGGTATGAATACAGGCAGTCTTTATACTGTGAGTTTCTAGTCTACATTATAGTTTCTTACAATTCACTTGAATGACAGTTTTCCTACATTGCAATACATGCCCTTTTTAAAATGCTTAAGTTGTTTTTACATGCTGGGTGACACAAGTCTGTATCTAAGTCTGACAGTCTGTCCATCAACTGTACCAGCTTTTTAAAAAAGTGCTGCTGTTTTATCATATATTTACAGAATGGCTGGCGATTTGTTTCAGGGACATTGATATGCAGTCCTTCTGTTAATGGGCATGACGTTAGATAGTGCTCTGGTGAGCCTGAGTCGCCTCATGCACATTGACTTGTGGGACTTATGCCACGCTTGAAGAAATATTCCGGGTAGGGTCCATACCCGGAAACCTTTCCAACTGTGCGTTCGCTACATTTCGGCTAGTGTCCACACAGCCGATGAAGTAGTGGGTCCTTCTCCCTGTGGTGCTTTGGTCCCATTCGTACTGCCACATGCCAGTGGCCCTTAGGCGTAGTGTCTTCTTTAAATACGAATGCGGCCATGGGATGATAATTGGTGCATCAGGCGGGTCAGTTGTAGCCTCTTTGGCGAGTTGGTCGGCAAGCTCATTGCCATAGTGGCCAACATGAGCCTTTATCCACTCTAATTTTGTGCGGTATTGGGGGTTGCTTCTAAGATCTCTCTGGATTCCCTGTATAATCTCCGAGGGATGATATGCATTCCAAATGGCTTATAACGATGATAAGCTGTCCGTTTTAATGGTAACATGGCTATGCTGGTGCGAGTGCAGGTAGCGAATCGCTTGTGCAATTGCCACTGCTTCGCTTTGAAAGACACTGTTATGTTGTCTTAACTGTCCCTTCCATTTCTCGATTGCGTTGTCTTGTTTCATGGCGACATAGGCGCATCCCACTCTTTCGTCCAATCTAAACCCGTCTGTATAGATGGTCATTTCCCTTGAGTGATGAGTTGCAGTAGGATTAATTGAGATAAGTATCCCTTTGCCTTTCTCTGCCGGGTGGACGTCAAGAGGGCAGAAGTTTGTTTCGTACTCATCCGGGTAGTATGTTTCATCGTCAAAAGTAACTGCCTTCTTAAGTTGCAAAATGTGTTGGCGTGCTGCCTCCTCCTCAACCTGCATGTGCAGGGGAAGGAGACCAGCAAGTACGTTAATGGCATCGGTGGAGGTGGTGCGGTAGGCCCGTGTGATTCCCGATGCGAATGGTCGTTGTATGCTGTTAAGATGTCTGACCTTCCTTCCTTGCATTGGGTAGGCCCATACTGCGGCAGCATACGTCACTATTTTCTCGATGACTGTCGTTTACAATACCTTTTGAATATGAGGGTTAAGCCCCCATTTGTGACCATAAAAGAGTTTAATTTGTTTGGCTATGGCTGCCGTCCGGAGTTTGAGATCCTGCACGTGAGGGATCCAGGTCATCTTATGATGAAAAGTGACCCCTAAATGTCTTAGCTGGTCCACTATCTGCAAACGTTGGTTTTTAATCTTTATGGTGGGGCGTCTTACTAAGGATCCTCCTTTTTTCGGAATTAAAAGGACTTTTGACTTATGTTCTGCAATTGTGAGCTTAAGTTTGGTACACTGGTCATGAAAGATCGCGCAAACTTCATTGCAATTTTTCTGTAATTTTTCTCGCGTGGTACCCTTTATGATGAGCGCCGCGTCATCCGCGTATGCAATGATTTTAGTGTGCGCCGGCCACGTCGCTGTCAGTACTTCATTGAACGTTAAGTTCCATAAATGCGGCTCAGCACACGATCCTTGCGGACATCCTCTAGTTTGCACCTTTTCGATAATGCCTGCATTATGCACCGATAATAGCTTCCAATCCTGCAGGTAATTGCTTATTATACTATATATGTTACTTGGGCAATTTGCCCTTCGTAATGTCTGCTTGATAGCCGGCCACCACAGCGTATCGAAAGCATTCTTTAGGTCTATAGTAAACGCGAAGTATCTTTCATAAAATTAAAAAACATTATAAGCGCATTTCTTAAATAATAATTTTAACGGGGATGGCTGTATTGGCGTTTACGAGGTTTGCCCCTCGTGTAACGTGCTTAAGAGTAAGTTTTGCTTAGAAAGTTCTCCACGAGGCACCCTTACCCTTAGGCAAATAACTGTCGAATGTTTTGCTATAATCAAACAAACCAGACCAAACAATAGATATATAAATAAGTAGCTTATAAAACTGCTATATTTTATGTATATTTATCAAGGAGTATTTAAATATATATAAGGATTAAAAGAAAGGAAAATTCGGATCCTAACTGTTTGTATATAATGTAATCCCTATGAAGGCCCTAACAATTCTTTCTCACTTAAAGTCGTAACCCAAAAAGAGAACAAGTAAAATTAAATTTCAGATACGTATACAATACTGAATCTAATACAAAAGATTACAAAAATAATAAAGATATTTTTCTTTGATATTTTATACCTTGTTCTATATTGGTTCCATTTATATATACCTATGCATAGATATATATAATATAAGGATTCCATTTAAGGTTTATAGTAGTAGTTAATACTACTACATATAAAACCCAAAAGTGCATCAATAATGTATTTTTCAGTATTATTTAACTTCATTCTGAAGAATTTTCTGCAGTCTAGTTTGCGTTATTTTATTCATAAGTCTCAAATAAAAACAATTATTGTTTATATGTCATTAGAAAATTAACTCAAAAGCAGCGACCACAATGTAATTGGAAAACAGTCCTTAGACGTGAAAAGGTCGAAAGCCATTCGGTTATGACTATTTTTTCAGATACTCAGCTACTTCGCATACATGGAACATAGCATTCGAAATGAAAAACTCAATATTTACTACAAATTCATTCGTGTAACAAATATCTGTCTTTCTACACCTATGGCTTTAAAAAAGATGTTATTTATCTTACAGTTTATCGTTAAGTAATACATCATTTTCAAGTAATACAAATATCGTTAAGTAATACAAAATTGCATTCATTCGAAGAATTCAATTTGTAGTTTCCTCTGTATAAAACTGAATGTAGAGAAGTTAGATGTTTAAACAACCCCCACATTTTTTCAAGATCTCGAGCAAGATTGTCCCCTCCTTGTCAGTTCTCTCCCTGAAAAAAGGGATTGTAAATTTACGACCTGACCGCATATGGGGTGATTTCGTCTGTTAGTGCCTCGGAGATGATAAAGGGACTTCTTCTTCTTGTGTTAATTCTAGTGTTAGTTAGTCCGAGAAAGTTTGAGTGTAGTTTTTGAATGTCTTCTGGATGAAGGTCTTCAAAGCTCGGAATAGAATCTTCGATGATTGTGATTTCGCTCTGTGTTGAAAGACCCTCACGCAGCTGGATGGAATTTTGTTTTTGATATTAACAGTTATAAGCGACTGGGAGAGGTTGTCGTTGTCGTTGTCGTTTTTTATTGACTCGTGAGAATTTTCTTGGCATGCTGATGTGATTTTGGAGGTTATATAGTAGTCTGAATACTCAGACAGACTATACAGACTACTGAATACTCAGACTACTATACAGTCAGTAGTCTGTATAGTAGACTCAGTCTACTATGCAGTGAACAGGCAGTCAGTAGAGATGTGGATTGTTACAAGCGCAGCTTGTGGGGGGGGTAAAGAGTTCTCCTTCCACCTATATCTGCGAAACTTTGGCTAGGAGGAAGAAAAGGAAAAGCTTCAGAAGTTGGTAAGTACTACTTCCGTGTCCTTCCGTAAGACCGTGGTTATACGTAGTAAATACATTTAATAAATGCTTAAAACAATCCCCGTGTATAGCTATACCTTATACATCTGAAACAATGAAACAAGAAATCATAGAAATGCATACCAAGTAGGTGCTTAAAAGCAAAATTATTGTACCTGAAATTGTCTCTAAGCTAGTCCAGTAGTTTCGGAAAAAGAATAAATCAAACACAGCATAAGTCGTTGTGCTTTGCTGTCGATTTCAGAAAGCTACACAGCACAAATTTACGCTCTTCTCAAAACAGAGGCTATAATTAGGAACCTGTTATTAAATATATAACACTTGATTTAACTTCTTGGCACTTTGAGCCAAGCAAAAGGCCAGGAAATATGTTAGAATGCCATTTACCACAAAATCTAGCCTTTCTAAGATAATGCGAAGCTCCAACTACGCTTCAAGAAGGCGAGGAACATAACTCTAAGACTCGAACTAAACAGGTAAACGTTCATCTCTCTAGATGACATAAGACATAATAGTTACTAATAACTCGATTGATGGGCACATTGAGAAAGTGCGAAATTGATTTGAAACGTAAATGGGTCTAAACATAAATTCAACTTCGTTACTTGAGATACAAAATATCACATCAAAGGACTGAGACATGAAGCCAAATAATTGCAATTAAATATTTGATTCAAGCTGTCTTGAAATTTCCGAATCTGGAGGAGAAATTGGAGATCTGTATAGATGCGTCTGATATGGTGGTAGAAGCTGTGCATAACCAGGATGGTAAGCCGTATTGCAGTTTCGTATGATCCTTAAATGAACCTTTTTAATTCATTTAAAATTTTTAAAAGTGTTATAATAAGTGTACTAATTAAAAATATAACAACAATTTTCTTATTTATTGTTTTTTAAGCTTGAAAGCTAGTACTAGTATGTTAAAAATGAAAACAAATGAAAATTGTCTGATTTTTAAGATTTCATTTTAGTTTTATGAATGTCCTGCAGATGGTAGCACTGAAAATCCTTTTATAAAAATAAAATTTTAAGGGAACTTTCATTAAGCTGGGTAAGGAGCTTAATAAAAAGGAAAAAAATATTTCTTATTGCTTTTGTGAAAATCTTCATCTGTTAGTGAACCTTTTGAACTGTTTTTTATCGATACTGTTGGTAGTCAGAATTATTATAATTCTACTAAAAAGTATATTCACATTATTACAGATCATTATACTTAATATAAATAGATATGCACTTAAAAGAAAAATTCAAATGCTTGAAATGCTACCTTTACCTCAAAATTTAAGCATTTTTTTGAAACCATAATGTTACATAGCTATTAGCTACCGTTATAGACTAGAGACCTAATGGTAAAGTAGAAAAAGTTAATCAAACTCTTATGACTAGATTAAAGTGTAATTTAAATTCTTATCAATATTGTATGTATAAAATTATTCCTCACGTTAGTGAAGAAGGAAGCATGTAACAAAATTTCCATCATCTTACTATGGAAAATTACCATGTGATCAAAAATTGGGCTGTGTATCCACCAAGTGAAGAAGCTAGGAAAATTCTTTCGATAAGGTCTGTAACAAGTAATTTTAAACCTGGTGCTTTACTAATGTATGAGGAAATTCAATATCCTAACACCAGAAAAATCTTCTCCTTTTTCATGCCCCTACAAAATTTTAAAACAATATTCTGAAGTTATTTTTGAAATAAATAAGCCAAATTCTTTTACCAAAAAGGATTCAGAAATCGCCCATTCTACGCCAACCTATTCTACCTGGCTCTGGCGTGGCAGAGCGTTTTCTCGTTCATCCCCGGCCGTCACAAATTTGTGCCAGTGTCTTAAAACATTTTAAAAACTATAACTTTTGGCACAAGATGGCATTGTATGTCCATATGGTTTCAGATACATGCAGATTTTACCTTTTACTCAAAATGAAAGTAGCGTACACGTGGTTTTTTATTATATAAACATAAGGGCAAAGGAATGTTTCCGAGTGGCATGCTTTATGACGGCTCTTTAAGCTATCATATATGTTAAAATTAGCGTTTAAGTATCTTCTTCCTTTACATGAAAATATATAAAAAAGAAATTTAGAAATAATTTTTGGAAGCGATATTTAAATTATTCCAAAGTTTTAACTGATGAAATACATTACTAAACTTTTAAATTTATAAAAAAATACAAGAAAAATCCTACAAATGGCAAATGAGTTATTACGAATGCAAGGACTGTAACGTAGTACTGTGTGTAGATCCCCCTGTTCAAATTTTAAATTCATACATAAATTGTGTTTATGAGTTTATAAATTGTGTTTACTCCGAGGCACTAATACATAAATTGTGTTGAAATTTTTCATATGAAAAAAGAATTTTAAGTAGCATATTTAGTTTTCAGATATATAATATTAAAAGTCATTAAATGGTAAGTAAATAGTGAAAATGTGTAAAATATATATTTAAACAAGAAATAACTTAAGTAAATAAAGTATCTATAAAAATATAATATAAAGCATATGCTGTTTAAATACTCCATAGAACATTACTAAACAACGCATTGATATTTCGGTAATTTCAAGGATTTAGGCTTAATAACAAAATAAATATTTATATATATTGGTAGACATATATTGTCATCCAATAACAGTGCATTTAATTCTCCAAAAATATGTACGATTGCAAAGCAAAATGTCTTTACATATTCTCAGGATGTCCTATTTGAGTCGCAACATATGAGTATGTTGATTCTCAGATGTCCTGAGGACGCTGTAATGTAACATACCGAGGATGTCTTGTTTAATTCGCTATGCTCCTGGATATGTGAGGATGTCCTGAAGATGCTGATTCTCAGACATTCTGAGAACTTCGCTGACTCCGAGAACTTTTCTGACTGTCCTCCCTTTACATTATAAATTAATGTTGTTCATATTTTTTATTGTTTCATTCCCTGGATTGTTCTTTAAAAGCTTTAAATCCATCCTATGGGGATTATTGTTCAAGTAACCAAAACATTTGCATGAAACTCTGAATATAGTTGGTAAACTTAAGTAAAATATGTGGTTAACTGCATGATGAGTATTCGAATATTCAGGAAAAAGTTAACTGTTATTAAAGAGGTGAAACAAATTCTTTCAAAACAAACAAATTACTTGAATTACAAATTTCTTATATGACAGCAGTGAAATAAATTTTGCTTTATTTGATTGTCTAATTATTTGTTCTAGAATAATTATTTTCATATATGGTATGGCTGATAAGCTTCTTAATTTTTTTGTTATGTGTTCATTTTTTGTTTTTGAATGAAACTTATTTTAAGTAAAAAAGAATTGGAATCTGTTGGAAAAACTACTAGTGTTAGACTCTTTCAACGATAAAATCAGAACTCTCGTCTCCTCTAATATTTTATTCTCTAAGCTCTAAAATGTTCCAGGTTTGGTACAGTAAGGAAATTTATTTTGACAGTGTGTAGGTGAATAGTGCTTCAGGATGCTGGTGTTCCCAGATTTTGGTTTAGATTAATTTTTTTTTTTTTAAATTTATTTAGTGGTTACTTTAATAAACTGGAATGACTTGAAATAAATATCAGTGTAAAATTTAATATATAGCTGCTATCAATATGTTTCAATTTCAAAGTATAAACAAAAGAAATTTCTTGCAGGTTTCAACCTCTAAACTTCAGGTAGGAAATAAATATGAATTTTTGCATGTTATTCAAAATGGATTATTATTAGAATTACTTTATAAGTTTATTTAATAATATAATTACCTTATAAGTGAAATTTAAAATTTAGTTTAATCTTTATTTTTGTTCTGTTAAAACTGTATTTAAATTTTCTCAAAAAAATGTTCTGGTCCATCGGCTGTTTTCGTATTATACATTTTGCCAGCATGCAATCAGAGTCTAAGACCATGACATATAAACTTTGAATCTTATCAGCATACCATTAAGATAAACTTCTCTAAGAGGTTTTTCATAGGTCTAAGGAACTAAAGCTTTCTTCCCCACAGAACTGGAATACTACTGCTGAAGATACAGCAGCAGGGTTCATACGGTCCTTAAGAGTCCTTAAGTTTTTGGAATTGATTTTTGGTCCTTAATTTTGGCCAAAATCGGCAGAAGGTCCTTAATTTTAATCAGCTGAAATTTCTGTCTGTTTTATGACTGCCATTCTGAGTGTGAATCAGCATTTTGGAGTAATATTTTTTGGCGATTCACTGACAAATATGGCTATTTTTTGAATGGGTTGATGAGTTATAATTTGTTCCTATTTGTAATATAAATAATGGTGGGATACTCGAATTTCTGAGCAGGAAGTGAAACATAAGCATTTGAAAAGTATTTCATTTTTTGTAATGAACGAGCCCTCAAACAACTTTCCGCTTTTGGGAATGTGAATTCTATTACAGGGTTCTAAATTTGGTGATTATCAACATTTTGGCGATTTTAAGATCGGTTTCTATAGAAAATTTTTAATTCCGAGATCTGGGAATTTTTTGACAATTTTTTTAAAACATTCTAACATTGATAAATTTTATTAAAAAATGGTAACATATTGGGATTATATTTAAGAAATAACATTAAAATAAAGCATTTTTATTTTTCACTGTCATATTATAAAGTTTCATTTTGGCCACATTTTATACAAGTTTTTGAACCTATGCTGAATGCATTGTATCGCATAACGATCTTGGAGCACGAAGTGACATCGATTCTGGTAATCTCCTTAACACAAATAATGAACTAGGAATGAATGGCAAAGTGGATCAAATAGACAGAATAGAACTCAAACCAATTCAAGATTCTCAAGAACACCCTGTTGATGTTGTCCTTGGTACCGTCCCTGTTATCTATATTGATGACGAATACACTCAACATCCTTCTTCGAATCATAGCAAGCGTTTCAAAATTTCAAACCTAAGAAAACCATTACTAAAATATTTCTGCTTTAAAAAATTAAAAATAAACAAAGGACTTATAGCATATTATCGAGATCTCAGATAAGTTTACACAATTTCAATTCATATTCGTCAAAAATTCGTTTGCCATGACACCAATCTCATTCACTGACCAGTGGCGGACTAAAAATTAAGCATTCACTGAACAGGGACCGAGAAAGGGAAGATCTCCTTGCCTGACCAGTGACTGAATAAAAATTGGACTTTGACTGAAAAATGACTGACTAAGTGACGATCTCCTTGACTGAGCATTGGATTTTGATGGAAAAAATTGCCTTTTTCGATAAGAGAGAGGAAGGATGTTTTCAGTTCAATCGATTTCGCTACAGCTGAAATGCAAACATGCTGAAATGACAAAAGAAAGTCATTTTAAAATGCTTTTTTGCAGCTACATTTCAGAACTGTAAAATAAAAATGAAATTATATGTTAACCTGAAATTAAAATGATTATTTGCAGTTAAATGCTATTGCTAAATTACTTTTTCTTGTGTTCTTAAATTAATTTACTAGTTTACAGACTATATTCAGTTATGATTTACCAGTATGCTCTATTTTTAACTATAACTTCTCATTGAATTAAGGGAAGCTGTAGCTATTATTGAAATTTTTCTTAGGCATATTTTCCCTTGCTGTCTGTGCTCTCAATTCGAAGTGACCGTCAGCCACTTCCTTTCTGTTTTTCGTAAGTTATTTGTCGGCATTTCGCATAAAAAATCTCCAGATTATCATTAAAACACGAATAAGGATGTTATTTTTTATTTTAGATTTTTTCTCTCTGTGGTCTGTATGTGAAAACGTACTAGAAATAATAAATGAGAATTTATTGCTTTCTTTTCAAACGAAGTATTTTCAATATGTGTCCCACAGCAATATGCTCTGTCATTAAGATTGCTAATAGTTTTACCCTGTTTGAATCCTCGGCAACGTGCTGGCTGCATGGTTGGCTTCTGCAGTTTCCCTTATCTCAACGTATATGAGGCAATTTCCCTTAGAACGTTCTCCGCAAAGTCCTCCCTCGCGCCAGGTAGGTAACCATTCTTTTCTTTTACAAAAAACCTGACTTTTACTCAAACAAATCAGTCATGACATGAAGTTTGGAAGAAATGGTTTTAAATAATTTTTATAAAAATGTCTCGATTGGATATATACTGGAAGTTAAAAGTCGTAATGTCTTGAAAATTAAAATAAATTGGAATCAAAGTTTGGTCATGCCCGCATTTGCAGTTGTCGACCTATTTAAAATCTCTGCCTGGCGATTGATACCAAAATTAATTAAATTTTAATATTTTTAAAGTTAGAAGCATATCGCCCCAGGATTGATATCCAACGATATTGATATCTAACGAAATTTCAATAATTTTATCCTAAACTCAGTTCATATCTAGACAGTTATGTCTTTATCTTGTGAAAAGACACTTCTACTTAATTCTTTGACAAGAAAGTCACATAATGTCAGTTCGCGCGGTGTCATAAAACCAAGTGGTAGCTTAACTCCCAACAGCTCATTAAATGATATTCTTAGAATTCCTTAATCCCGGTACAGGAGGATACTGAAAAAAATATATTAGCACATGATAGATCAATTCTACTCTCAAAACAGTAATTTAAGTTCTACAAATAATATCCTACTAAACTCTGTCGGCAATAGAAAATTAAAATCAGCAATAGAAAATTCCTGAAAACATCAAGGTTGATTTTATGCCACTTCTCCTTCAAAATGTTCCACAGTCCATCCAATATTTGGGGATGCCACGTATAAAGAGCTTGTTTTAAACGTGCAAATGCACATTAATCCATAGGAGACACATCAGGAGATTTCGAGGATGTGCATCTAGAAGGTACAGCTTTAATTCCGGTTTCATATCTCATTTTTTCAAACCATAAAGCAGTAGATTTAGAGGTATGAATTGTAGCCTTTACCTGATTGAACTTAATACATTCAAGATCTTTTGGATAAAGAGATGAAATTTCGTCTTAAATATAGGTGTTTAAAGTTTTTTCTGATTGTAATCCGAATTAGTTTTGATAGTTCCTACTTTCTTTACTTTAAATTTCTCATTATAGAAGAATCCAATAAGAAGAATAAAACCTTTAGAAAAATTGTCCTTGATTTTTCTGAACCAATATACTATGTCTTTTTCTCCTCTTTTTTGGTAGTAAATTAATCTTTTTCTATTGCAATAAAAGACCCCAATAAAAAATAAGATTTAAAAATGCGTGTGTCGTTAACAATTCTTCCAAAAGAGACTATGTGCCCAGTGAGCCCAAATATAAAACTAATCAATTACCACGCAGGAATGATGTGAAGGGGATTATGCGATTAAGAACTATCTTGTGACATAATATCTCTTCCTTGTGACTATAAAATATTTTAAATAAATTTATTAACGCTGTAAGTATTATATTAATCTTATGATAGTTATTTTTAATTTTGAAATCCTTTCTTTCAAATTCTTGTTTTCCACTTCCAACGTCCTACCAGATTGAGTTTTAATTATCGCTTTGCGTGTAAATCAGGTAGAAGGAGTATTTAAGGAAGGCTCAGCTTACTTAAGTAGGAGAGCTCAGGAATCCTTAGTGGCGTGTTTGCCGTCAGGCTACTTCGTTATTAAACCAAGTGCGCTCGGCCGTATTGTACGTGCCTGTTGATAATTGCCGGCTAATTTAATTAAGGCCAACTACGTTAAGTAATTGTGTCTACCTTCGGCTCAGTTTAGTTTAGTATTAGATTAGTTTCTTATTTTCATATCTTGATTTAAAAGCCAAAATGGAAGCTTTCCTGTAAGCCTGAGAAGGGGCCATCTGCTAGCATTTTCTTTGAGTCTTTGAACCTTTAATAAAATATACTGACACTGTTTAGCGAAATCCGTGTCATATAAGAATATATCAAACGCTTCCGAATATAATTTATGGAAAAAAAGTCATTTATAACTGGCATCACAATTAATTACTTTATGAATATTAACACAAATAGGACAATTTAACATGTGACGCCATCTATTAATGACTTTTAAAACAATTTTAACTGATTAAAAAAAAATATATCATTTAACTAAATTTTATTGCAAACTTGATTTATAACTTTACCAAACCAAAGCTGAGGTATTATTTATATAACTGTATTTCTGACAAATTTAATGTATAGTTATTCCTTAAATAACTGCCTCTACGGCATGCAGTACTTCAGCTTAGTAATTTTACCGTAGCCTTTGTGTTGATAACCATATTTGACTAAAAGGATCTAAACTACACCGCGTTTACTTTCAAAATAAATCTAGATGTGCTTGACCGGATTAATGCTTATGCAAAGCAACTAATGTCTTTACAGAACAATTGTAAAAATTTTAGCAACACTTTTGCGCGTTGCTGCGAATAATACAAATAGAAAATAACAAATGTAATACTTTTAACTAAATTAATTAAATTTTTACTTTAAACTAATGTAATACTTTTAACTTAAAATCCGCCGTTGATCAAAAGTACATTTCTTTTATTTCTAATGTTACAAAGTTTATTCAAAGAGATAAAAATTTTGTGTCACTAGGATTTATGAGAAATGACATTAAATAATAATTAAGAAAGCAAAATGTTGAAATTATATTAAAAAAATCAGCACAAATATATATATATATATATATATATATATATATATATATATTTTTTTTTTTTTTTTTTTTTTTTTTTTTTTTTTTTTTTTAATCCACAGCTTTCTTCTTGAATTTTTCTCCTTCATGTTTGCAATATTTGTTTATAATGTATGCAAAAGTATTCTTAAACCTTCGAAAAATGGTCGATAGGCGGTGAACGGATTTGAAAATGTCTGCGTTGTCAACAGATATCTATGTTGAAAATAAATATTTTATTAAATAATTAATTTTATGCACTCCATGATGTGAATGTAAAGAATGAAACGTCTGTGCGTGTGTCCAAATTTTAGTCACATTTAGTGATGCATATGTTAAAGCAAGAAAATAGAATTTTTAATCGAATTTTAATTGTTGTTGATGATTTCTTCACTAAAAAGCGGAAAACTTAGGACGGCTGTCTGTCTAAAAGACATGTCATTGGGGTTTTTATTGAAGCAGGAGACGTGAAAAATGAGTAATGCCCTTGCAGGGCCCAAATCCTGAACCTCTCGAATACGAGTCACACATGTTTCCAATTATAGTATAATGTATTTCTCCCGCCTTCTTAGAGTGCCTTCGTGATGTAGTGGTCTGCATACTGGGTGCGTATTTCACAGGTCCGTGGTTCGATTCCTGGCCTTCCTCATTTTTCATCTTTCCAGCTTACAAAAAATGCCTAATGTCTCTACAATACCATGAAGGTATACGGAAAGGAGGTGAAAAATACCTTTTAGATGAAAGATCTGTTAAAGCGATCTGTAAAAACGATTACACGTTTACTGTTGGAGTTCATCTAAAAAAATTCTAGGAAAATAAATTAATTTAAAATAAAATTTTATTTTTTGGCAGGATCATTTAATAATAAAAAAGGACAGAACGTAGACGATACTAATGGTAGAAAAAGACAATGGACAATTATGACTTTTTTCTTTTTAATAAAAGTTAATCAGTAATTTATACATAATTAGACTTAACGTAAGAAGTTCAACTATTTAAATCTCACTTTTCTGTAGCCCACCAGCGGCCGAGCGGTAAAGTCGCTGAACACTGGTAGTTCGGTCCGAGGTTCGAATCCCGCGAACGGGCTGGCTGCATGGGTGTTTTCGTGGTTTTCCCCATGTGTAACGTGTATACGAGCCAGTTTCCCTTAGAAAGTCCTCCACGAAGGCATCCCTCCTCTTAGGCAGATAGCCCTCGAGGCTTTGCCATAATCACACACACACACTTTTCTGTATATTCCAATAAAACATATTACATATTTCCATCAGTCTTTAAGCTGCAGACGCTTTAAAAGCAATAGAGGCAGTCCGAGATGAGTTGCATCTCTTTCCAAATATCTAACGTTTTTTCTGATTGTGATATAACACAGGTCTTCTAAGGAAGAACAATACTTCGATTTCCAAATAACGTAATTGAACAGGCTAAATCTTCTGCACCTAAATTCGTGTGGTCGTAAATTCGCACCAAAATTGATGAGTAAATCAACAATTTTCTTGTTTCTAGTTTTGCATGCATAGTATAATAGAGTATGACGAAACTTGTCACAAATGTCGGCATGACTTCCAGAAAACAGAAGTTTTCTAACTAAAATTTCATGTTCAATCTCAATTGCAAAATATAAAGCAGGGTGACCCCAGCGATCAACAGCATTTACATTGCATTGACAATCTATCAGAAACATACACAGATCTAGACGTGAGTGATTTTCAGATATTGGAACAAATTTCAGTGCATCCCATCTAAACCTTACTATAGCAGTACTCAGAGCTGTACTCCCATACACGTCGGCATGGTCAATCTTCGGAAGAAAGTCGGTATTAAAATTTCGCATAATTTAAAATATTTCAATAAAAATGGTTACATAATCGATTCCAAACAATTAATGAGACATGAATTTGCAAAACGTATCTTCATATAAATTTTAAAACTGTAGAAATTCAGTACAAAGGAAATGTCCCGTAAATCCCAACTGTTCAATAAAATACTCAAGGAACATTCTTGTACTCATTATTATGCACATAAAAAATGACAGAAAAGTAAGAATATAGCGAATTTAAAATTTAAATGAATATAAATGAATTTAAATGGTATTGTAGATTAGTTCGGGAATTAAATCTTTCATATGTTTGCACATTTTTTAAAATTTTTTTAAAAAATTATTTTGGCTTTTTTTTCTTTATTTTGACTTTAAATTTGCTTTTTTACTTTTATACGTGTTTGTTAAAATTTAAATTTAAATTTGTTTAAATTTATATACATGCATATATACATTTCTGAATCTGGTTCTGGTAGCAGAAAAGCACCGAGGAAATTAGTTTTTTCTATAGAGGGAAATTTGAGTATTTTCTCTTTTTCTACACCTGTTCTCACCAGTGGTGTAAGTAGAACTCTTGGGCCCCTATGCAAAAAATTTTCTTGCCCCCCCCCCAAAAAAAAATACAGTAGTAAAAAAAAAGGAAAGAAAACAGACTGAAAGGTTTTAGATTTAAACGGTCAACCAAAAGGGTTTGTTAAAGTTTTTTACCCTGAGCACGCAGTCTACCAGTCTGCTGTTGTACTCATTCCTGCTAACCTTAGCTTTCGCACCTTTTTTTCCTTTGTATGTGTGTGTTTTTTTAGTTTTATTATTAAGCATCGTTTTCTTCGCAATTACGCCACATACAGTTCAACACCAAAATCACAAAATTCTTTAAAAAGCTGAATAACTGCATATGTTTAGAACTCTAGATGCAGTATTAAGTGTTGGCATACATTTTTATAGTCTTTTCAGTTTTTTTCCAGTTCTTTATATCAGTATCCAATTTTCTTAGTAAGATGGCTCAAAATTTTTTTTTTATAATTAAGTTTTTATATACTAAATTTATTTATTAAGTATCACGTTCATATAACATACGCTCTAACTTGCGCCATATAAAACTCAGTTCAACAGCAAAATCACAATATATTTAAAAACAGCATATTTATATTCGCTACATTATTTTTTTTTAAACTAACCGTTCGCACCGGCAAGCCGCATAATATAGTTATCATAAAAAAGAATAATGATTTTAATGAGTCAGCTAATATATATAATTTTTAAATACTGAATACTTCTAATTAAACATGCCATGATTTTAAACACGTTTACTTAAATAAATCATATCAGAAAGTGGTAAAAAATGTTTTTAGGAACTGCGCTTGTTGCTTTTAAAACGCTTAGTTTATTATTCAGTAACCTTCCAGATTAAATATGAAAGTATCTTAGGCTTTTCTGAACGCGTGGAAGACAAAAGAGTTTTACTTCTAGCAGCGGCAACAGATTGCTTTCAAAGAGACGACTTTGTTAATTAAAACTGAAAGATAAATAAATATCTTACATTTGTGCACATGTTTGGGTAAAGGACTACGTTATTCAAAATTTAATGGCTCTAGGTACCGTCGCTTTCTTAAAATGCGAGAAACATACATTCATACATGCAGAATCTTCATTGTTTAATTTCTTTAAAAATATTCGCGGGTGATAATATTTGACGGCAACAGTTTGATGAAGGATATGCCGTTTATAGTGAACCAAAGCAAAGCGTATTATACTGTAAACTGTAAGAATCATTCACATTTATGAATTTAATTTTAAGTTTGATACTAGGACTGATTTTTGGAGTTGGTTAATGGAAATGCCAGTAACAGATTAAATATATGAACAAAATTAAACTCTCGAAATTATATGTTTTGAAAATTGAGAGCTGCAAATAGTGTACCATAAGTTCTCTTTTATTTTTGAAAAATTCATTCCAAATTAAGTATTAGAGCCATGCCTAGTTACTTCTTTGATTTATACTTCAAAAATATATCTGTTGATTATTCGATTATAATAACGAAATATATAGAAACAAAATAATACGCAAAATAATTACACAAATATAAAATAATACCACTTTAATAAAAATTATCGTACTTGTTTTCAGGCATCTGGTAATTTAATTCTTGTAATTTTATACCTTGTTACATATTTTGTTCCATTCATATATGCCTATATACATATATATATAATTTAATGATTCTATATTATGTATATAACCAAAAATTGCATCAATAATGTATTTCTCAGTATGAATAACTTAATTCTTGAGAATTTTCTGCAGACTAGTTTGCGTTATTTTAGAAGTCCCGAATCAAAAACAATTAAACAGGGCGTTAGAAAATTAACCACACAGTAGCCACCCTCAATGTATTTGTAATTTGGTAAACAGTCCTTAAACGTGAAAAGATTGAAAGACATTTGAGTTGCGTCTATTTTCTCATATACTCGGATATTCCGTATATATGTAACATAGCATTCGAAATGCAAAACTCAGTATTTGCACTATAAGCTGCCCAGTCGGTATAGTGGTCAGTGAAGATGACTGCGATGCCGAAGGGCCTGTGTTCGAATCCCGGAGAAGGCATGACTGTAACTGTCCGTCCCTTCATAGGATAGGCGATGGTGGCCCACCTATTAGGTGCCTCCATAATAAAGAGACCACCACATCTGGTCTTGTATAGATTAATGGACTGGGTTACATTTGTAATTGTTCACAATCTGCCATTGGGAAAAATGTTTTAGTTCTTATTTGGGCGGTGGGTTACCTTTTTGAACTATTCAGAAAAATGATTGTAACCTCGACACCAGTTGACATTACATAAAAAAAAAAAAAAAATTACAAACACAAAAAGAATGTATTTAAAAATATGCATATGTGCGTTATAAGGTATTTTCTCCCTCGACTGCGCATGCCTTCCTGGTGTAATTGGACGCTGATGAAAGCGCACATTGATAAAAGCCCAGACAGATAAAAGCCCACACTGATAAAAGCCCACATAGATATAAGTGCACGCTGATAAAAGCCCACACTGACAAAAACCCACACCGATATATATGCTACGTTAAAATTAATATTTTTTCCCTTTTTTCTTCAGCTTCACAAAGCAGGTTCATGAATAAAGATAAAATAAAAATAAATTAAATTAATAAAAATAATTGAACAATAAATTTAAGTAGCAGAACACATTTCATTTTGGGCTCCGGCTGAATTAAAATCCTATATGTATATAGAACAGAGAGTCAATGGAAATAATATAATTAAAAACATATATATGTATGTGTAACTTTGTTTTTATATTTACGCGACAAATGGAAGTGAACCTCGTATAAGTCCGACAAAGGGAGATGAAAGGGAATACTGGCCACACTGCTTCTTTTAATTCTACAAAATTATAAGGAGTATAAAATGTATGTAAATTTTCATCATATACAGAGAATAATTTATGAATAATTTTCACTGCAGAAAATTTTGCAGATAATGAATTAATTATGGAGAATTATAGCCTAACTTTCATTTCAAGGAGAAAAATAAAAGTACCGTATTCTATTATGATTAAGTAAACATTTGTGTGCGCTATCACAAACACTGTTTTAATAGTGAATTAAAAGCAGGGTTTCAAATAATCTAGTTAAATTTTGACAACTTGGATTTTAAATAAATTAATTTCATTCCCACTTGAAATTTCATTTTTAATCATAATAATTATTACTTGTAAAATGTTTCATGAAGTCATGGCTATTTTGGATTTCCTGAAAATGTGTGTTGTTTATAAATGGGCATTCGCTCGTGGGGTTTTCTCTTGCAGCTTTCTAACTGGCCGCTGGCTATTCAGGCGGGGAACCATTGAGTTCCTTTTCTTTTGCCCCAACTGTGTGAAAAAGCAGTTAAAGAGAGGAGAACCTTGCTTAATTGCTTAATCCCCTATCGAGCCTAGGGTGCCAAAGAACGGCCTCAGAAGGGACGGGATGGCAGAAGAGCAATTAAAGGGTGGTCAGGAATAAATTAAAGAGGATTTTAAATGTTTTTTGTTAATTACTAGAAAATAACAATATCTGAAATTCCGCTTGTAACTGAAGTTAACTCTTTCCCTTGCATTTCTTTAGTCTAGTTCTTGAATAACTTTTTATCTAAGGATTTAGTTAGCATTTCAATTATTTTAAAAATTTCAATAACTGGAAAACGAAAGGAATTAAATATTTCTTAACCATTTTTAAAGGGATAATTCACTGTTTTTGCAGTAAAACTGCAGAGTGGAAAAATATGCTAGCTCCTGGTTCGATAGTGTTTCTAACAACTTTTTGATGAACTAATTAAACTTGTTTGTTCTATCGAAGTAAAGCCATTGTTTAAAAGTAAAACTACTGAATTATTTCTAAAAAAGTTAAATTATTACATGTATTAAAATTTACGTAAAAGTAATATTTTTCATTTTAACTTTCATATGGTTGAAAATGTAGCCATATGAAAGTTAGAATGAAAAATAAGAAGCCATATAAAAGTTAAACTATTCGAATAATTTTAATAACGAAGATTTCTGAACTCAAGAACAAGAGAATTTAAGAACCATGAACCATTGTAAGAAAAGTAATCTTGCGCATTAAAAATAATTTTTATTTCAATAAAAAATATTATGTTACTCGATTAACTGTAAACACTTAAAAAACAGTACATTTTAATTTACCGTAATTATTTATATTCAAAAACTTTCAATGAAGCAAATTTATTAAACAGCATTTAAAAATTGGATTTCACTGGAACACTTCTTTTGGGGGTTTTATGCTGTTATTACATGTTGAATACTATTTCACCTAGATTAAGAAAAAGAAACGCGTAACATGTAAAAATTTCTTATTTAGAAAAATTATCAAATTTAAGTCATTTTTTTCACATCGAAATGTATTATTATCCCTATACGAATTCTATATTCTGACAACACAGAAATAGTAGACACATAACTTCTAGGAGATATTTCTTATAAACCTCGTGTGTTGGTGATCAAGTAGAAAAAAATGCTTAATTATGGAGCTACGTTTTGAATATTTTTTTCCCTTATTAATTTTTTTTTTTTTTTTTTTTTTTTTTTTAAATTTGTGTCTTAACTTTTATTTTCAAAAAACGTGCACGAAGTTTTATATAACAAAAGTTAGTATAAGAGAAGTGAGACAAATTAAATTATATGTACATTCAGTCACTATTAAAAACTAATTCTGTCTAAAAGCTGTACATTAAGAAAGCGTCATTCATCCAATTCTTAAGCTTTTCATGTAGGCACAAGGCTCACCAGCGACCAAGTGATAAAAAAGCTGAACACTGGTAGTTCATTCCAGGGTTCAAATCTCGGTGGAAAAGCTTACTGCATGGGCGCTTTCGTGGTTTTCCCCTTGCGTAACATGTATACGAGCGAATTTCCTTTAAAACGTCCTCCACGAAGGCATGCCTTTCCTTGGCTTAGTGCCATTTCGTCCGTTTTCTTTTCATGCCGCGTTCGAAACAGTGTCGTTTGTCCGCGGCCTGTCGATCTTATTCTGTCTTTCCCGTTTCATTCGTTGTTCAAAAAGTCACTTTTTGATTAAAAAAAGATATATTCAGACGAAATGACCCTTACTACTTTGACCTGACTTAGCCCTTGAGTTCTAATATTTATTAAACATTTTCTTTAAATAAATTTATTCCGAGCAGAATAATGAATTTCAGACATGTTCAAGAGGCGTGTTTTTGAATCTAATTCCATTTTTGTCATTATAGTGTCCATTGTTTAATTTCACATACTTCTAAAGAAATAGAACCACTGTTCCTCTGCTTTGACAGAAAATCAAAATGTAGCAAGTGTATAACGAAGATGTACATGTTTTACTAAAAATATAGTGAGCCCTCTATAAACGCAACCGTTCACGGTTTTAAAGGATTTTGGTTGTACATATGGTGGTCTTAGAAATATAATATTCACTGGCAATGTTTGTTTATCTTCACAAAAAGTACAGGTCTCTTTCAAAAGGCGACGTCTTAGAAATGTCTTCAACAGATATAATTCACTATAATTACTATTTTCTAATGTGTGTGTGTGATTATGGCAAAGCCTCGAAGACTATCTGCCTAAGGGGAAGAATGCCTTCGTGGAGGGCTTTCTAAGGGAAACTGGCTCGTATACACGTTACACATGGGGAAAACCACGAAAACATCCATGCAGCCAGCCCGTTCGCGGGATTCGAACCTTGGACCGAACTACCAGTGTTCAGCGACTTAACCGCTCGGCCGCTGGTGGGCTTATTTTATAATGGATAATGGAATTAATTTAATCTAATGTCAGCTACAAAACGGTTATTTACAAAAGGGAGCTTTAAAAGCACTGTAACTGTAATTAAGAGCACAGTAATTTTTCTTTCACAATCAGCTGTTAGATAAGATTAGCTGCTTTCTGTTTATTTTTCACGTTATATAACAGATATTCATACGTCTTGAACAAATATACAGCAAATGCAAGACAAATTATTAAAATATTACAATTTGAAACATTAATACTAATTTTCTATTACTATACATAATACTATTAATGAATGATGAATTTATATAATATGTATACTTAGAATCTAAAAACGATGAATTTTGAATCTGATGACTCTATAAATATATATTTATGTAGTTACAAAATTTTATTACATGTTATTATATGCATAGCTCTTTGTAATCTTCACAATCTCTAATAAAATGCTTCATATTTATTACTATATTTTGAGGTGATTGTACTTAAATTTGTAGAGATGTTGACTTCTAAGAGTTGTTCCATCCCCCCCCAAAAAAAATAAATAAATAAAATGAAAATTAAAAACACTATTCCAAATTGCTGTAGTTGAAAAATTAAGAGGTTATATTTGGAATTCATTTTCTGCCAGGGTGTCAGCTGATAGTTTTAATTTATTCAGAAATCTAAAAGAAAATATCTCTAGGAAATCGCCAAATTATAATTGTTACATTCAAAAAAGCTTTCAATGAGAAATATATTTAAACTTAGATAATAAGCTCAGTGTAAAGTAAAGAATAAAATATCTCTTAACCAAGTTTTCATTGTGCTTAACTGTTTTAATATTCCTACACTAAAAAGGAACTAAAGGAAAAACGAAGAAGAAATAAAATAAAATTCAACTGTTTTTAATTAAAAAGTTAATAGTTTTAATAATGAAACAGAATTATATTTAATATCAGCCATATTACCGTAAAAATAGCATGTGAGAAACTCCACAATGATATTTTTCATTTTCACATACACATACAAAAGTTAAATAAGTAAATAAATAATAAAATGAAATTTCAGATTTATCATCGAAACGTTATAGCTAATCACTTAATCAGAGAGTAGAAAGTTTGCTTTCAACATAATATATTAAATAAACAGACAGACAAATATTTGTCTCAAATATATGTATACAAACAGACATATGTGTGAGACATTAAAATTCAGATCTGAATAACTCCATTTATTACAATTAATATTATAAATACATGGTATAGTAATAAAAAACCATATGTCCATTTCGATTATGTGCGCTTTTAAATCAGTATGGGCTTTTATCAGCGTGGGCTTATATCAACGTGGGCTTTTATCAGTGCGAGCTTTTATCAATGTGCGCTTTCATCGTTGTGGGTGTTTGTCGCGTGGGCAATTATCATAGTGGGCTTTTTTTTTTTTTTTTTTTTTTTTGTTGGGTTTTGATGCATTCTTTTAAATATCGTCGATAAAAATTAATAAGACCTCACAACGTTCTGAGTTCATGAACGGTTGTTGGAAGTTTGTAATTAACAATAGTTTGGACTTTGTTAGGTAAATTTCTGTATAAGTTCAAGCCACAATACATTCATACCTTCGTGCAGATTCTCCATTATTGATTTCTTTAAAGCGATAATATTTGGTGACAACAATTTGAAAAGTAAATTACTATGAGTCAATGCAAAATCCATTTCGAGACATTCCATTCGGGACAAAAGTCCGTTTGGGGCTTATTATTATGAAAAGTTTTGTTAAAAGAAGTCAGAATCTCAATCCACTGACAACACCCGATTGATATCTGAAATAACTTAGCATGCATATTAAGCAACTATAGATATACAAATGTATGCGATTGATTTTGTAGGAAACGGTGCAATGCACGCATACATACAATTATTAGATATTTACTCTTGAGGACGTGCAGCACGTGTAACTTTCTTTCTTTTTAATCTGAATTTGCTTCAAGTTGTTTCTAAAATTCGCTTTTAAACATATATTAACATTTTTCTTATTTTAAGCAGATACTTGATTTTTTTCATCAATATTCTCATCATTTTTAATACAACATAGATTGGGGTTACCACATTCTGAGGAAAAGAAGTCAGGGATGCTCCAAACAAAATTTTAACCAGTTTTATCGTTCGAAAAGGAAAATTTTGCCAGAAATTTAATTTCCGAAGGATATGGTTAGAGCACGATAATAATAAATGAAAAGTAGTCATGCATAAACTACCGGCTGCTATCAGAAAGTTATTATTTTGTAAACCTACATTGCAGTAAGAATACAGAGGCTGTTCACACATTTTTTAGACGATATATATTGTATTCACAAAACTAAGGGGACTCATCGGGAGATTTAGTAGGGATATCAGCTAAGAGTATGGCCTTGATACCAGTTTTTTGTTCCATTTCTTTTAGGAAATTTACAGTGGATTTTGTAGTGTGACTGCTAGCTTTGTCCTGATGGAGTCTCACACATGGATGGCACTGTGGGTAAAGCGATGGTATTTCATTCAGAAAAATTGGCGATAAAATCTGTTCCTGATAGTATTTGGAGTTAATCTTGACATTTGTTTTGCACTCTCTTTATTTTTAACTTGCCATTATAAGAAAAACCAGCAACAATCATGAATCCCTTAGGAAAAACTTTCTTTCGATTCTTTGAACCATGTACTTAAATTTTTTCTCCCCTTTTATGATAATAAATGGCTTTTTTTTTTTGTTAGAATCATTTAGATAACCCATGGTTCATCTATTGTTATAAATATTTTCCATTTTTCTTGGGATACGAGTTTCTCATATAGAATTCTGCAGCGTGTCCTGCATTGAACGATATGCTTTGGAAGAAGACGATGCACATTGCGTTTTCTTGCTTTCTTAAGGTTTAAATCAATGTTTATCATTTTGTTTACAGTGGACACCGGGCATTTTAATGATTTTGCAACTGTCCTTTGACTAGGGGGATTTTCTTGTAATATTAAACAACGTACCTTTGCAATAGTCGAAGATGTCCGTTTTTTCTTTGGATACTTGTTTGGAATTTTTGTCCCACTTGTGGCTCCAATTTGAAGCTTTTTTCCTTTATTGTTGATGATATTACCTATCGACGCTTTAGATATCACTAAACAATGACTCTCACATCGTTTTTGGATAACGGAGTATGCATTATTGTCGTCGGAAAGAGCGTCAATGTAACCTTCGAACCACTGCTTTGTTAAATTCGCCATTTTGAATAAAAACAAAACTTTCAAGCCACAGACGATAATTTTGACTTTTAAAAACATAGTACAAATGAAATTACTTCTTTTGCAGCAAACGATTTTTTATTACCGCTTACCAAAATCGTCTAAAAAATGTGCGAACAGCCTCTGTACATAGTGATATTAAAATAACAATATGCGATAGTAGCTGAGTCGAACACGTTGCACAGAGCGCCATGAATCCGGCTCATTTACCATATAAAGAAGCCTGAGGGACACCTCACAATCATGAATCTTGATGGCATTTCCCAGGAGGGACATCGGAGGAACAAAGAAAAAGGGGGGCAGGATTTCGAAAGATCCAACACATGAGCAGTAGATAAGGCTACAATGAGTTGGAGCATAAAATAACAGATGTAAGGTGAAATCGCATGTTTGGAAAGTTTTCTAAGTGTGAGAACAATTGCGACGTCCGGTTAGCTTAACAAGAATCTACAGAAAAAAATGGTTCAGATAATAAATGTAAGGGAAAATAAAATGGATAAAATGCTGTTACAAAAATGCAGATACGAAATTGAATAGAGTGAAAAAATAACCAAAGAAATATAGTTTAGCAATTACAATAAAGGAAGGAGAAAATTATGCGAATATTTTTAAAACTTTCAGAAACTAGCGCTAAAACACCTAGTTGGGAAAATACGCGAGCCCAAATAGGGTATTTTTCTCATATGAGGTTTCCTTTGCTTAATTTTTTAAGTTAAGGTTTTGCATTTTCCCACCTTCTACCTGTTTTCGAGTAGTAACCTAGATTGTATTACTTATAATAATTTATACTCCTGTTGATATATATTTCTATTTATTCTTTCCAGATTTAAGTTTTCTTTACCTAGCAACATTATATTCTTTTCAGGTGCTTTTGTTTGTTACTACCATTTCCAGTTTCTTATATTTCATTTACATTTAACGTGTAATTTTAGATTTAATTTATTGCTCATTTATATAGGTAAATTCAACCATGGATCGGTTATCTGGAAAGACAAAACCTAAAGAAGTTGCACCAAATCTGTTAAAATATATGGCAATGGTAAGTACCATTTTTCATAATTTTCCCTCCAACATGACTCAAGTTTTCCTCATAATCAACCTAGCCTCTTATTATTTTCACTGAAGAAATTCTTCCATAATTGGCATATTTAATATTTTATATAATCTGATTATTCCTATTCTTACTTAAAAATAAATTTTATGTGTGAAAATATTTGCTCTCATTTATGAGTCGAAACGAATACAGACAAAATGACAAAACGAGTTTTTTGGAATTATGGATCATCTTTGCCAAACTTACGGATTTCTCTTTGAAATTATGTTACAATTTTTATTTGAATTATGTTCATAACAGCAACTTTGTTTATCAGCAGCAGACAGATTGAACATAAAAAAAAATAATAATATCTTATGTTTTTCAAATGGCAACAGACTAGAATGAAAAGTAAAAGAAGGCGTTAAAGTGAAAGAAATCAAAATTGCATTTCGAGACTAAAATTCCGTTAGGGTTAAAAATCACGATCCCTTCTTACGAATGAATATCGAGTTGAATTATAAATATAACTACATCCAATTGACTTTTCGTCCAGGCAAAACGACTACAGCCCTCACATTAACTTAGACTTGTACCTAATAATAGTCGATTCATTATTTAAAGTAGGTCAAAGCCATGAGGATTATATGCCTGACAGGAGGGATGCCTTCATTTAAAGCTTTCTGAAGCAAATTTGTTCACCATTTTGTTCTTATCATTTCTTCATTTAAAGCCAGTTTGTTTGCCTGGGATCCAACCCAAACTTCCTCGAATTCAGTGGTCTTAATCACTCGGCCAAGAATGAGGTGCACCTGATAATGAAAAGAAAACAATTCTGAAAAAATAATTTTTAGTCTTAATGCATAAATTTTAATACCTAAAATATATTTCATATTTCATTTCTGAGGGGGGAATTTAATTAAATTATTTGTTTTTCTGTTATAATATTTGTGAGTTACAAACGAAAAAGTTTTTCTGTTATAATATTTGAGTGACAAACAAAATTTCTGTGGTCCTTCGTGTGAAATGATTCGATAACTTGAAGACAGACAGAAATGGTATTTTTTTAATTGGAACTGTCTGGTATGTTACAGCCCGATTTAAATTATATTTACTTTTCATTCGTTTTTAAAGTACATTAACCATATAAGTTTTTATTTTAATTTAATTATTCCTTTTTTCTTTTTTTTAATAATGCAGGTTAATAAAAGGGTTGAGTCCATAAATATGAAAATAGCAGAGTTAGATGAAATATTAGTAAATTATAAAGATCATCTGGAAGAAATGAGAGAGGATCCAGAAAGAGTGAGTTTTTCAACCCTTTTGCAAGTATAAAGAAATATGTGAAATTGATTCAAGATTATTTAATTATATGATTTTTTTCTTTTGTAGATTTGTATTGAAATCGCAGAGTCGAGTGTACAAAAAAGAAAAAAACTGTAAGTACTTTTTTTCCCCAATTTTCAGATACAATGATCTGTCAACAACCTGTTTTTATATTTCATACTGAATTTTACCTAACAAATGTTTTTATGTTTGCCATTTTTCAATGTAAAAATAAGCTGGATGCATATGTGAGGTTTTGGAGACTACGAAACCTGTCCGGTATTTATATATGGAGTAGATAAAAATGTAAACTATATGTCATAGAGCTGTTTTTATCTCCTCTTAAGTGTGGAAAATCTTATATCAGACTTTGTATAATTGCAATCTTACTTTTTTTATTTTCAGCCACTTTTCTTATTTACTTTATTTCAAAAAAGAATTACGTTTTTCATATCTCAAAAGCGCGACTTAAAACATATATTAGATTTATATATAGCATTATTCTAACATAGGCATTTTGACACAAATTCGGACTTTTTCCGAAAGAAACATATCATTTTTTTTCATTTCGATTCTACGAAACAAATTATGTTTAGATGTTAAATTTTGTAATTTTTGGTGAGAAATTGAAAAATTTATCTTGGCGCATTTCTTTTGAGTTTGGCCAAGAATAATTCACTTGGCGGAATTCTTAATTTATATTAACCTACTTACTTTCCTTATTTTTCATTGATGCACGAGAGGAAAAAGGTCCATCGTTCATTCTTTCAAATAAGTGTAACAAAGTGCGTGAACCACATTTTCGTTATTATCGCTTATATAAAATACGCCAAATTTCAAAACGCACCAAAATGTAAATTTACATATATCTTAGGAAATATTGAATAAAAAATTCTGAGTTTTTGCTGATATGCTTAGAAATACATCTACTTTAAGATGATGTTAAAATTTTTGTAGGTTATAATACAAACTTTTTTCGAAAAATTTATAAAAAGTATTCAAAAATACAAATTTTTAAAAGATATAATAAAAATGTACGAATTATATTTGGATTAAGCCTAAATTCGAATTCTGGAAGAAGGAATCAAGTTAGTTTAATAAAAAAAAAAGAGATATTAATAAATATGTATCTAGTTCAATTAAACATTGAGGAGCTAAAATTTTTAGAACTAATTTTTATAAAAGTACTCGTGAGATTTTTACAAAACTTGGCAGTTTCGCATAATTTGAGTCGCGGAATCGAAATACGAAAAAAAATTGGCATATCATTTCAGAAAAAGTCCTATTTTGTGTCAAAATACCTATATTAAAACCATGCTATATATCAGGGGTCGTCAAACTTCATAACGACAGGAGCCACATAGTAGATTTCATGAATGTTCGAGAACCGCAAATACATATTTATACCGTTTCAAAAATAATAAGACATGTATTCAATGGAAAGAAACTTTTGAAGTAAATTAATGAGAATTTCGCATTTTTTATGTAATTAAACATGGTTACATATAAATGCAAATACATGTTTTGTTTTCTGCTGGCCTGTATTCAGTAAAGTAAGTCCCAATAAAATATAAATTTGAAATTACTGTATTATGTAGTACTGTTCAGACAGGAAAAGGTAAACATTTTCTTTTTGTTTCCTTTATCCTCCTCCTTTTATAATTGCCGTTTGATTTTAGTAGAAATAAGCTAAAATCCGAAAAATATAAATTGGTCTTTAAGAATACAGTTATGTAAAACATTTTTCATTTGAGTGAATTATAAATAATTAATTATAAAAGTGTTTTTTTAAAAAAGTGATTAATAAAGAAACGTGACCATGCCTGCTATATATAAATCTAATAAATACCCTAAGTCGCCCTTTTGAGACCCGAAAAAAGCAAGTTGAAATTTGTCAAACGGGAGATATAGAAATGTCCCATTTTTTTAGGGGGGGGGGCTAGTGTACATGCATACATACAATTCTAAATCCAGTCCACCGGTAATTCTAAATTCATATATTACGTTCCTCAGATTAAATTGATTCCTAAAATAAATAAGTGAAATTTTGAAACAATCCTGTGTAATTACCTTTTTGAAATCTTAACTTTTTGATCACCATTGTATTTAGGTATAACATGGAAGTACGTTATGGGAAATTTTTAAAGCATGTAGAATTTTAATATTATTACGGATTTTGTATTTAGTTAGCTATTTTTAGTAGAACTGTAATTAAAATTGTTTTATATCCAATCACAGTGCAGCAGGAGACTTTTAAGAGAAAGCTACGTTGGAAAAGTAAAAATACAGAAGCACGCGCATTTAACAATGAATAATTAGATATCTCGTAATTCTATTCTTTTGCTTTCCAGAAATCTCGAGAAAACGGAAATTACCAGAAGCTTCTCGTGACTGATTAAAAGGCTTTAAAAAGCTGGAGAGAAACATCTCAGTTCAGTTGTCTACTGACTGTTGTTATTGATTGTAGCGAATTCGCGGTGAGATCGGATTAGCTTTCCTTGTGCTTTGGATTGCGTACTATTTAACGTTTTATTAGTTTAAAATATAACTACTGTGTGATATTGTACGAATATCTTTGAGGGAAAAAATCTAGCATTTTATTACAATACTTGTGATAAGAATAAATTTTATTAATCTTTTATCAGACTTGTGCATTCAATCTATTACGAAACCGTATGCATGCAGCAATATTTTTATATACAGTTCATTGCGAAACTCTTATCATATGTTATATGGTTACTGTACACTGTGGATATAAATACCTCCACATGTAAAATTAAAAATATATTGATATTTTATTCTTAACAATTTTATTACATTTAAATTCCTCTTAATAGATACGAGATGGAGAAGGATCGTCTGGCTGATCAGTCTTTTCGTTTGGAGAAAATAAAATCTCTTGTGCAGAGATTTAATGCTATTTTGAGTATTATTCTTTAATGTCTGTTAGGCTTAGTGATATTTATTAATGATCTGTCGTAACGAAGGAACTAAACTGAAATTATAATAATAATAACAATAAAATACATCTGTGACAAGGTTTCGACCTTACGGCCTTGGTTCTAGTGTAGAATTGGGTGCCCCTTCGATTAGCGATAATTTTTGTAAAATTTTGGCGATGAAATCTTATTTCTGGTTACCATGATAGTGTAACTTTGCCTCCTGATTTTTTTAAATAAAAATACATTGATGTGTACATGGACAAATTTAAACAGTGCGCAATGCCTAGTTTGTGCAATTCTGGGATGTTTTTTTCTTTTTAAATGAAAATAGATCGATGTGTACATGGACACAGAGTTTATGCAATTGTTTGACTTTTTATTTTGGTTCTGCGTAGCGGCCATCTTAAAATTGTGTCTTCCTGGCGCCGATCTTGGCATCAAAAAAGAATCGCCAAAAAACAAGGGGCACCCAATTGTAAACTTTTACCACGGTCTTTACTTCCATAAATCTCCTATTCCCTAGGGTCACCTATTAGTTCGTACAATACTCCGGAAGTTAAATTTTCCGAAAAACTACAATGAAGATATACGTCGGGTAAGTAATTTCTTGGACGGAAAAGCAGTTTTCTTAAGTTTTAGCAGTAGTTAGATGAGGTATAATGCTTATATGGCATAAATGTACTTTAGAGTAAGTCCTAGGAAGTAGCACGTGATCACTGTACACTAACCAAAGTACAAAATCATGATAAAATAGAGATGCAAATAAATGTAGTAAAAATGCAGAAATCATCGTAAAAATAAAATAATGCTTTAAAATATTTGGGTAAACAGTAAAGATGAAACTGAAATTATATATCTATGTCGTAACACAATTAAGAGGCAATCGGCCTAGTGCGGCCTTTACCAATATACACTCATGTCCAAAATTATCTTTACATATCCAAAAATGATGATATTCAATGAAATATCGAATTAATGTGATCCGTATTTGCAGGGAATGTGTGAAAACCAAGCTTAATAAGCATTATCCAATCAAAAGTAATCAAACGGTTTGTGATATGCAAATCTAGGCGTTACGTCATCCAAGGGTGAATCAAGCGCTTTGCGCAAACTGAATATTTGAGTGAATTTCTGCAACATAGCGTTTGATTTCAGTGTGTAGGGACTCAAAGCGGTTTGTTATGGCTTCGAAGTATCATTTGGAAGAATCTGTAAAGTGGCGAATTATCGGCCGTTTAAAAGCAGGGCAGTCAATCATGGAAACAGCCACATGTTTGAATATTTCAAGACAGACAGTCTCTAAGCTATGGAAACAGTTTCAAAATGATGGAAGTGTTGCAAGAAGGCCTGGACAAGGTCGGAAACGAATGACAACTTCTTCTGAAGATCGGTATCTGGCATTAACTGCCCGTCGTAACAGAAAGGCTATTGCTCGCCAGTTAAATTCAGAGCTTGCAGCCGCCACTGGAACTCTTGCATCACGGCAAACAATATACAGAAGGCTTAATGAAAAAGGCCTGTATGCCAGAAAGCCAAGGGTATGTGTTTTACTGTCTTCACAGAAAAAGAGGGATCGCTTTAATTGGTGTAAAGAACATCAAAACTGGACTGAACTTCAATGGTCCCATGTTCTCTTTACTGATGAGTCGTGGTTTAGTTTAACTGGTGATTCTAAACGTGTTTACATCTGGAGGGAGTCAGGAACACGAAATGATCCCTCGAACATTGTGGAACATGACCGTTTCGGTAGTGGAGGTGTCATGGTATGGGGTGGAATAATGATTGATGGACGTACGCCCCTACACGTGTTCAGCAGCGGATCTGTGACAGGCCAGATATATCGAGATGAGGTCTTAGATCCTTATGTAAGACTTTTCAGGGGTGCATATGGACCTGACTTTTTATTTATGGATGATAATGCCCGTCCACATCGAGAAAACCTCGTTGATGAATTCCTTGAAAGTGAAGACATTAAGCAAATACCTCGGCCACCAAACTCTCCTGACCTTAACCCGATAGAGAACTTATGGGACTACCTTGGAAGAGCAATTGCATGTATACATCCTCCTCCTAGAGATGTAAATGCTCTGAAGACGGCATTGCTGGAAGAGTGGAGATTAATTCCCCAAACTGTGGTTAACAACGTTATTTCCAGCCTTAAAACACGTTGTGATATGTGTGTACAAGTCAGGGGAAATCATATTCCATATTAAATTCGTAAGACTTAATTCTTTTTCTGAATCATTCCTTTTTTTCTTAACTCTTTTTGTCACACTTTATTACCATTTTTATTGTTTCATGCTACAATTTTATATCATATGAGGTGATCTTCAATTTTTTCTTTTGCATTTATGTGTCATCATGTTATGTATGATTCCACGAAAATTCATTAAATTATAAGTCATAGTCTCTGAGAAATCCGTGAATTTATGCATGTAAACATAATTTTGGACATGAGTGTATTATAAGTAGGGTGTCTTTAATGATTTATTAAAATCCTGACACCATTAATATCTGCCATCGTATTTAACCTATATTCCATTTTAGTTGGTTAAATGTGGCAAAACATTTATCGTAATTGATAAGTAATCAATAAAACAATTCGACAAAATAACTGATGATCTGTGGTCATGTTTAATCCATCGTAATCGAAATTAGTTGAAACAGTGGATACAAATTCAGCATTGCATATTGTTGTTTCAAAGCAAATTAGAAATCGATGAAAATCTGTGGTTTTATTTTTATTTCCTCCATAACTTTTGATATTAGAATCTTGAGTTGTTCGTTTCAGATTGAGCCCACATTCCTTCAAAATTTTCCTGCTATTATACTGTTCTTTTCTTTTTGTATTTGCGCATGCGTATATATTAGATTGATAGTGACAAGCAAAAATTTCACCAATCAAAATCAAAGAAACAGGAGATTATATTAAATTATTAGATTATTATAGATTATATTATTAGAACTATTATAGATTATATTATTAGATTATTATTAAAAAATATTGAATATTGGTAAAAGCGCAGTTTGAAGAAGCGGGTATTCACTCAGGTAGAGAAAATATATATGCAATATAGATAAAATATGTGAATGCCACGCATGTGCACTCAGATGGTCTTCGGCCGCCTTCGCTACCGATTAATTTGGTCAGTTCCATAGACTGCCCGTAGCAAGCGATTGAACTTTTTTGGGAAAAAAGGTGGACGTCGACCTTTCCCAGCACCCAGAAAAGAATTATAGAAAGTTTGGTGACGATAGCTATAGTAGTGACTGAGTGTATCATGAACAAACAAACAGACATTCTTCTTTATATATAGAGAGAGAGATGTATGAAAGGGTATTGCTAATCTTTCAGTAGAGCCTTGAATACTCCAATATAGCCTTGAAATTAGCTTGCTTATAGTTTCTCAAGGCTATTAGAGTTAAATCTCTTGCTCTAGCAGTTATAAATTTTGATCACATGACTAACAAAATACGTAGTATTTTATGTTAATAACAATTGCCAGGAGTTGTATCAAGATTTATTGTCACATTGAAATAGTTAATGAACGCAGTTTTTTAAACTTTGGAGCAAATCTTATTTCAGACTTTTCTTGTACAGACTGTGCAATTATGTGAGTTTAGGAGTGGTAATTTTTTTCAATCTATATTACAGACTGATGCCATGAATATGACAGTAAAAGAACTGAAAAGACTGTCCAGAAAAGTAAAGACTAATACTGTAAGAAAAGTAAAGATTGATACTGAGGTAAGAAATTTATATTTTGCTATTCCGTAACATGAACAAAAAATATGATATGACCAGAAAATGACCAATTCCATGTTAAGACGTAGAATTGGTGGAATAGCAACGAGCTTTAAGTAAACTATCAACTTCTGGTTGATGGTTTTGAAGTAAAATCTAATTGGCTTATAAACCCTATGGTTCAATGTTAATTATAAACATCACTCATTTTTTAGTATTCCATTCTCTCATACGATGGATATTTGTAACTGTACGGGCTCATGTACACATCAGTTGACACACTTAAAAATATCCCGTCGATCGTGGTATATCCTCTGGTCATCGCATTCATAAATCAATCGCCTAACAAACACAAAATTTTTAAACGCAGCATATCTATAGAATTTAACGAGCTCACAATTTATTGGTCCGTCTTATTTTTCAAGTTAAATAATACCGGTACATAGAAAGGTCTGAAAAAAACCATTTTTTATTTTAGTCAGCCACATACTTTACTTTTTACTTTTTACTCATAGCCACATAGATGCACAGAATCCGTTATAAGTTATCAAACATGTTGTGGTTTACGACATATGCTTGGAATACGATTCGAGTTCGATGAGTCACGTTGCACACGTTGAGTCACGTTGTTTACATTCTTCGAGACACTACTACAGTCTGTCTACCACTAGAGCTGTTTCATCGGCACGTCCAGGTGGTGACGGTCGCTAATAGGAACAATGAATAGTATATGCAATTAGAGTGAACCAAATCATTTTTTTTTTTGACGAATGCTGGCAGCGAGAAAATGTTTATTATTCGGCTAATAGCTCTCGTAAACCTCATAACTATTTAGTAGTAAGTTCGAATGAATAAGTAGAAATTTGAAAACAATTATTTGAAGAAATATTATTCAACCACACAACTCCAATAATTAATATAAAATTCTAATAAAAATATCTAAAAGTGAAAACATTTTTATGATTTTTAAGTAAAAAGTAAAGTTTTGTTTATGTGATAAAGTAAAAATATCTCCAAGAAAGAAAAAACTGTATGCTTTTTCCGACTATGCAAAATAGATGGGAAAATGAAAAGGTTAACATAAAATGAAAGGTTATGTCGGCAAGTGAAAAACTCTTAGGAGAAAGTAAAGTATCTGATGTGGGCACCCCACGACTTCATTGAAAGATCTAGGAATGTACACACATATATATACATATATTTTTTTTTCTGCACTTCATTTAAACTTATTTTCTGGAATTCCATTAGAGATGCATTTCTCATTCAATCGATTCGTGTCTACGCAAAAAATAAATAACTCAAAACATCTTCATTCAAACTTGTAAAATACAAAAAAAAAAATTAAATACCAAATACAATTAAAAACAGCTAAAAAAAGAGTTTTTGCAAAATAACGTATGTTAAAACAATATATATAAATCTAAAATATACTATAAGTCGCGCGTTCAAGACATACAGTGTCTCACAAAAGTGATGGGACACTTGTGCTTTACAAAAGGAAACTGTGGTAAAATAAATTTAAAAAACATGTAAAAATTTTTTGTGAATGTCTTTCATACTTAAATTTAGTAACAATTATTACATAACATACATTTTCTCAAAATATTAAAATATTCATTTAATAAAAATACAATTGTTTAGAACGAAGCAAAAAATGGCTCGCATAAGTGATGGGACACTTACTTTTCCATCAAATATTTATCCAAAAAATTTACTTTTTAAAAGGTTTTAATATTTTGTTTTATTTCCTTTTACTTTTAAAACATGATTTAATCTTCTTGAGATGGACTAATTTTTTTTTTTTGTGATTTCTGGAGTGATCTTACCCCATTCTTCCTGAAGCACTGATTTTAATTGTTGTTTTGAAGAAATGGTGTGTTTGCGAATTCTTGATTCCAATTCTTGCCAAATATTCTCTATGGGATTTAAGTCTGGAGATTGTGATGGGGTTTTTATTATTTCACGACAGTTATACAGCAGTCTGTGTCTGACGTTCAAAGCAATGTGTTTAGGGTCATTGTCCTGGTAGAATTTAAAATTGTTATGAAGATTCAATTTTCGTGCTGAAGATTTCAAATTTTGATTTAAAATGTCAATATACTTGTACTGATCCATTATACTGTCGATAAAAACAAGATTACCAACTCCAGCGGACGACATACACCCCCATACCATAACTCCTCCTCCACCATGTTTTACTGTTGGCACCAAGTTCTGTTTGCGAAATTCTTCCCTGGGTTTTCTCCACACCAAGATTCTACCGTCAGAACCAAGTATATTAAATTTACTCTCATCAGCAAATATAACTTCATTCCAGTCAGTAATCAGAATTCTTAATGTTGGATTTTGCGAAAGCCAGTGTGAGTTTTCTATTCTTTTCACTTACGAAGAATTTTTTCCTGGCTGCTCTACCGTGATATCCAGTAGATCGAATTACTCTTCTAATAGTGTCAGCATTAGCAATTACTCCATATAATGCTTGTAAATCAGCAGTAACTTAAGGAGCACTTATTCTTGGATTTTTTTAATATTTCGAACGATAATTCGCTTTATTCCATTGGATAGTTTTGATGGTCGGCCAGGTCTTCTTTTATCCTGGATCATATGATTCTTTTTATATCGTTTAATGATATTGAAAACTGTTGAATGACTCAAGTTAACTGTTTCAGCAGTTTCTCTAATAGATTTTCCACGTTCAATATCCAAATTAATAACTAATTTTCGAATTTCAGGAAAAGTTTCTTTTTGTTTAGCATTCATGGCTGTACAGAGCTAAAAAACACAAAAATTCCGAAACAAACTGGAGAGAAATACTGCAGACGATTTTATAAATTATTGCCAATTGCTTTTGAGTAAAAATAAAAACCCCAAAAAAATTTTTTATAGTAGTACGTAGTAGTATCTAATGGTGTCTCAGCACTTATGTGAGCCATTTTTTGCTCCGTTCTAAACAATTGTATTTTTATTAAATTAATATTTTAATACTTTGAGAAAATGTATGTTATGTAATAATTGTTACTAAATTTAAGTATGAAACACACCCACAAAAATGTTTACATCTTTTTTTTAATTTATTTTATTACAGTTTCCTTTTGTAAAACACAAGTGTCCCATCACTTTTGTGAGACACTGTAGTTCAGTTTCGTCATTCAACCGAGTAGAACGAGAGATATAGACCCCGCCCCCCTTTTGACTTGTTGTACTTATCCTAGCAAGTTTTATTTTCTGTTCTGTGTCTTCTCAAAATTATCCCATTCAGAGCAAAAAATGTCGTTGTTTTAGAAAAAAATATTTTGGTTTACCTAGTTACAGCAGAGAAAGCAGTCTATGTATCTTATGGGGAAAACAGAAACAAATGTTCAAGTAAATTTAACCCATGAGAATTCTAAAGTAAAGCCCGCTTAAAGCTCTCAAATGTAAACTGTCTTTAACTATTGATAATAGGGAGAAAGCCAACAATAGCTGCCAAAAGTTTTCCCTTGAACTCAAAAAATCTAGTTGTACTTAAATGTATTAATAAATTTCAATTTTAGTGGGAGCTGATGAAAGTAGAAGTCACAGTAAATACAAAATAATAGGATAATTGTTTAGCAAAAATAAAACACTACAATCGCTATCATACAACTTAAATAATTTGAAAATGAAGTTCTTAAGTACTTAAGTACAGAATTTTTATAACTATAAAATTCAGATTGAGCCAAAAGTTTCACAAAGCTTTTACATCTATGATTAAAAAAAAAAAAAAAAGAAATTTTACATCATAATGTTTAGGAATTAACTTAGGTGAAAATTTTGTCTCTCGAGACTGCCTTCCAGCTTTCCTGCAAAAACATTTTCTGTAATAGAGTAAATAATGACTTTCTCGCAAATAGATACTAGGCATAATGTCCAAAATAGTAGACCGTTTGTTTTCCGATCTAGATATCAAGTATAAACAAGATAAAAATCTTACCTAGTCAGAAGATTTTCTTTCTTTAATCCAAGCAATCACGGGATATTTTTTATTTACTGAAAAAAATCTACTCAGAAGCAGACAAAAGCCCTCATTATAAACTAAAAATTATATTTTAATTTCACATTGCACATTACTACCTACAGTGGATCTCAAAAGTGTTCTCCACTTTAAGAATTTGCAGAAAAAGTGCTATAGCCCGGAACTGAATTCGAATACAGAGCTCAAATAATTTTTCATGCCATCTTCATGCTGATTTTGAATAAAACCAAATTTTTTGGTTTTAAATATTGGCAAATTTTCTTTTTCTGAAATTGAAAATATAAGGAGGCATAAATAAAACACAGCAGAAAAGTTATCGTACACCGAAACATTTTCGTAAAATTCCATAAATAAAATTATCGTCTGCCATTTTTAAAAATTTTTGCATTTAGGAGACGTTTAAAAAGGTGTTTCGCTTTATTCTTTGCTTGATTATGCTCTTATATTTCATTTAATATTTTTAAATGGGTTGCAGTCATAAGGAAACAACTAGTAGCATTCAAAAATTGATTGTTTCATCATAAGAGTGGAAAATCTATTCGGAATATCGCTAAATTAATAAATTTATCCCATTCTAAGGTGCAATATGTGATAAAATGCTTTAAAGAAGAAAATTGGATCGAAAATAAAATAAGAAGAGGTCATCTGGGAAAGTCTTATCAGAGATTTATAGTTATAAAATTAGTGAAAACTCTATCTTTGAATGTTGTAAAGATTTCGACAGAATTTACTGAAAAGTTTTCTACTTCAGTTTCACCTGAAACTGTTCGACGAGTACTCAGATCAGCTAGATTATTTAGATCAGCTGATCGAGGAAAATATAGAAAACCTAGGCTTTCAATCGCAATAATTATTAATGGTAAATAAGCCCGAAGCGTCTTATTTGCAGACGAAAGCAAATTTAACGTTTTGGATTCCGGTGGGCGTATAATTGTAAGGAGACGAGAAAATGAGGAACCGAATCCCGAGAACTTCGTTGGAACCATGGAGGTAGGAAGTAAGTCCTTTCTTACCTCCATGGTTGGAACAGTAAAGCATGGGGGTGGAGGTGTCCTTGTGTGTGGGGGGGGGTCATGTCAACACATCAGGATTAGGTAATTTAGTGTTTGTTGGTGGCATAATGAACCATGCTCTTTATTTAAATCTTTTACAAGATAATTTAAAATTACTCGCCCAAAACTGGGGTACTGCCAAACTCGACATAATCTAGTAAATGACTTCACTATACGACTTCCTTCCGTACAGAAACTTAACGCTTTCAGTAATATAATCGATATTAATTCTTCCCCTACCACCTGATACTTTTCGTTTAATTCCGATTCCAACCTGATGCCATTAACTAGAGCGGCCTTCAGAACATGAAAGTAGTGTGTCTCGCTGCAGTATTGAACTAAGAGACTTTTACCAATGTCTTTAAATCAACCCAGAGCCTTCCCTTTAAAAACGGAAGCTGATGTTGCTATCTTCTGCCTCCCCAACTAGATACAATAGAAAGTGACTTTTCTAACCCTTTCACAAAATATATTGCAAAGCTTCTACCATCAAAACTGAAGGCTGGATTCATCGAATTAGCCTTATCGTTTTACGGCATCTACAGTGTACTCTATTCCTTCACTTAGGATCCACCAGCTGTTGAGCAATACAATCGCTGAACACCGTCAGGTCTCCCTGGGTTTTGATGTTAGAGCATTTTCATTGTTTTCACTATGCGTAACGTTAATAGGAGCCAGTTTCCCTTAAAAAGTTCCTCCACGAAAGTATTCCTCTCCTTAGGCAGATAGTCCTCGTGTGTTTTGTATTAATGAAATAAACCAAATTGAACCTTCGGTTGCATTTCCCAGCGTTCCTCCCACTTCCAATATGGCAGGGGCTAAACTAAAACTTTTGGAATCTTCAGGCATCCTTAACTATGCATGTTGGGCATTAGTGTGCTGAACTCCATCTACTCTGAATGTTAATTCCTTCAACCACAAAAGACAGACAGACAACTTTTTCCACCGTCTTAGCTTCTAAGTCAAATTTTGTCATGCTTCCAATAAGGTCGTAACATTGTCAGCGCTTCATTAAAATTCTGAATACTTACGAAAATAGTCTGCTTTCATAGCTTGACCTTTTTTTTTTATGCTTTTAGAAATATATGTTTTGTTCTACCATTTGTAAATTTTTTAATGTATGCATAATAAAACAGTTGTTTTAATACAGATGTAGCCAATTTTAACTGTAATTTTTAGCATCATTCTATAATTTAGATAAACAACAAATACTGGCCTTTGTAGTAATATTTATTATCATACTAAAATATTCAATGAATTGCAATGCTAGAACTTGAGGGCAAATTCTTGTTTCCGTTGTACAACTTGAAGCTTAGTACTGACAATATTTCCATTTTTATTACAGACTGAGGCTATGAAAAAAAAAGTTAAAAACAAGAACAAAGAGTGCAGAAAAATGAATGCTGGTTTTGAGGAATTCATATTGGTATTGAGAACTCCAAAGCGAAGAAAAGCAGCATCTTCTGAAGCATCATTCAAAGAAACAAAGCCAAAGAAAAAACCAAAGGTTGGTAAATGGGTCAGCTCCGATTCTGAATCTGAAAAGAGCATGAGTTCCAGCGAAGAAAGTGAAAGCAGTCAAGAATCAGAAGATCAGTGGAAAGTCAATAAAAGCTGTGAAGGGAATCGAATAAAACTCAACATAAATAAGAAAGCCATTAGTAGTGAAGATGATGATGAATCCACTTCTCGAGAATCTGCACCGAGGAAGCGGGAGAACAAAATCGTCTCAGATGAGAGTGAAGAGGAGGAAAGTTCATCAGAAGATGACAAACAAGACTCTCGGCCATCGTATCAGCCTAACTATGGTCCACCTGAGCAAGTCCCTCCTTTTATTTCAAATCCATATGTAGCAGCACCAGTGCCACAGCCTAATGGAGGATTTATGATCCATACTTTGTTACGAGCTAGGAATCCCGAAAACGAAGAAGATGAACTGACAGGTGTTACTGACATAGTTTCATACATCACACAAGAATAAATCTAAATCATGTAAATTACCATTCAGCATTTTAGAGAGCATTTATCAATGTAGATAACTTGTATGTATAAAATCATATTTGCAATATGTTTTATTTCTAGTTTTATATTTCATGCTAAAAGTTTACAAGCTGTTGTCTTTTTTTTTTTATTGATATTTTGTACATTGATTTGACATTTTTTTATGGCTTTACAAAATTGGTACCGATTCTTTGGTTATTTTCACGTCCTGTTCTTTTTGGAATGGGTTTATTAGTTACTGTTTCTAATGGTAAGTATCAGCTAGGTACTTGAAGTGTAAATATGCAAAGTCCTCCTGGTAGTAGTAAATGCTGTAAGGATCTGTAAGGATGTCTTTTCTCCCTCTCCCCCGGTAAGCTGCCATTACATATGTATATTAAAAAATATTCTGCTTTGGATTTGTATCATGTATTCTGTGTTGCTATTTAGCACCATAGATTTCTGTATACGTGAATGATCTGTATGTCTGTTATTTATATAAGTGTATTGTTTATACATCCTACTTTATCACATGTGTTATAATTTTCATAATTCATATCTATTCAGATGTAAGCTATTTTGTTTTTTAATATTAAACGAATGAAAATTCATTTTTATGGTGCCTTTATGAACATCTACTCCTAGACTTTAGGTACCAAACCTAATCATTCCCATTTCATGAACTCTATGAACAGATTCTACTATTATACTGTCGCTTAAATGTGTAAAAACAATTAACACAGGACTGATTTAATGTTTATTTTACTTTCCTTTCCTTTTCCCACTATTTCCGTGTGTAGCTTGCTGATAGCAAGCTGTATACCGGCTGTCATGAATTAAAAAGTACATTGCAGGTATAGCAAATGCATGAGTGTGTCCGGAGGACAGGATGCAAAATGAAAATTTATTTTACTGTATGACAGATTGGTTTAAACTAAGAGCTGGTTTGGCTGTTTACTGGTGACCAAAAAAAGTCGTAAAAAATTCCTTAAAATATACAAATCATTTATTTAAAAAAATGTAGACTGTGCATAAGTGATTTAATTTTTTATATTAGTTTATAGTTTCTGAATGAATTCTGTATTTATTAATATTTCTTAATGCATTCTTATTTTATATTTTAACTTCTAAAAAAATCTATAGAAGGCTGAATTTATATAATTGATGCGCATTAAGTTAAAATTACACCCCCTAGTATTTTTAAATGTGTTTATTATACATCAGTTTATGATTCCTTGACATATTTTCTATATCAGTTAAAATTTAATAGAAAATATATGAAAAATGGGTTACATGTAGAAATGAAAAATATAGAATTCTCAATAAAAATTACCTTCGTATCGATAATGAAGGAAAATTTCAGAAAACATCATAGTTTTTGGAAGCTGATTCTTTTTTTGTTTGTTTTATATTCTTATATGTAGGATAGAAAGATTTATCTGCAATAAATTTAGTTTAAAACTATAATATATATTAAAATACTAAAATATGCACATGTTGGAGCAGTCAGTTTAGTATATACAAAGTGTTCAAAAAATATGCTAGTTTAATTTTGACTTAATAATCTCACTTTTCTGTTTTTCACCTGTTTTGAGGAATATCCTTATTTTTTTATAAAGTCTAAAAGTTAGTGAATGCTGCTGAGAAAGGAGACAAATTATGGATTAGAAACATTTTACAAAATACAGGACTGTAATTGTTCTTCTGGATTCATTTTTTTCCCTCCTGTTAAAATTGTATGTCAGAATGAAAAATACCAAAACTTTTCCAAAATTCAAAACTGATCAAGAAGTACTAAAAGTACAATCAAAATATCAAACAATACATAAAAGAATTTAATATGTAATCAACTTATACATCTTTAACTATAAAAAGAAAATTTTTTAAATTTATGACATGGCAGAAACTGATTTTTAACTTAAAAAAATTTCTCATATATCTTCAGGTTCTCCCAATTTTTTTTCCTTCCCCTTCTTGATAGCATAATATACTTTTTTTAAATGCATGATAGTTTTCAATTTCAAAATTAGTCTGATTAAACTATGGCCTTTTAAAATTCAAAATTAATACATTTTTAATTTGCTATGAAGTTTTATTAGCTTAAGCAATTGATAGTAATTTTTTTAATGTGAAATGCTGAATTCAAATGCACACAGTCTCATTAAGTGATTAATTACAAATTAGCTAGCTGATGAGTTGATAGTACACTATGAGCATTTTATTTCTAGGATAACAAATTTTTTAACCACCTAACATTTGTAATTACATCATGATTACTTATTTTTCATTTTAAAAATAATTCTGTAATTGAAGTTGTCTTACAGCAGCAATCACTGAATTCCTAAAATTTTAAGCTATTTAGCAAGTTTCTTACCTGTTTAAAACATTTGAATTATTTCAATGTATTGCGATTAAAGTACATTGATACACATAATGATTAAGTTTTATAATGTATTATAATTTCAATGTATTACATTTTATAAAGGTTTATAATGAACAGATTTGTAATATATAAACATAAAATAAATTAGATTTTAATAAAATATATATATGCATAGGTAATTTATTAATAATCTAAACAATATATATTTATTTTTATTTACTTTGATAAGTCAGATATGTAAGTAGAACAATGCAAGGTGTTTACACAAAACACTATTCAAATCAAAATTAGTTTTTTCCCCCTCCTAAAGAACAAAAGGCCGAACAGATTAGTTGGATAAGTGAAATGGTGCTCTGTGATGATAAACTGTATTTAAATTTTGGTGAAAGATCATCTTCAAAATTCTCAGCTGCATCATAGAAATAGTTTTAAAATCAATTCTGAATAGTTCAGGATTTAACACAGTTTTATGTTCTATATGATGGACAACTTATGATTTGATTTTTCTACATGGTCATATATTTGATATATTGACTTTTAAATATAATTAACCAATACTGATTTTTAATATTATGCTGAAAAGGAAAATTTCTGATACAGGTTATTGAAAATGCTAGAGTAAGCTATTAGAAGTCCAAGTTAACAATTTAATGACTACTTTCTTAACGGCATTCATGTTATTCAAAATGTTCGAACATTTTGTTATACTCGCACATTTAAGCATATTCTTACAAATTTTCTGAATGTTGTTAGTATGTATTTTTATGAACATATTCTTTCTTTCTTTTTTTACTGGAATTTCATTGAATGCAGCTGATGAAAAGCTCATGGCAAACTGAGTGCAAGCATATGCCTTTTCAAAATTCACCAAATTTAAGATGGAAAATATTTTGTCCGATTCTGCCAGATCCATTCGTTTAAACTTTTAAATCAGATTTATATTATTTTATGAAAGTATTCTTTGCCTGAATTTTTTTAATAAAGTCCTTTTATGGAACAATATGCTCAGCACATTCCAAGATAAGTGAATGAGTCACAAATTATTCTTATTTCTTCATATAAATTAGTAGGAACTGTTCTTACATTTCAGATACTAGGTTGGGCCTAGTGCATCAGATGATATGCCAGAGCATTTGGACAGGTGAGATTTGCTTTCACTAGAGATGTTAGAACATTATCTGAATATTTTAATAGATTGCAGTTTTACATCATGTGAAGAAGTGAATGATTGCGGTATTTCAGAAATTAGGGATATTCATATATCCACAAGAATAATATTGGATTATAAGTCTTACTAAAAAACAATATTATAAAGTATTTCAGAAAAGAAAATTATAAAATCGTAGTTTTATTGATTTTCATAAAAAATAAATACATCTATAAATATTTGCTATTAAACACTTTTTAGTTGTAATAATTGTAATTGAATCGTGATTCAACAAATAAATATTTTCATAATATAAGTAAACACAAATTTTTACATTTCAAATCTATGTACATTTACACAATAAGTTGCTTCAAGGAATTTGTCAAGATAAATGATTTATACATTTGAGGTTTTTTTAGACATACAAAAGTACTTACTTAAAAACTTGCATGATTTATACTTTACATGTCACCATATATTTGTAGTAATTTTTGCCACGCAACTCTTATTAATATTCATATTCGTATTGTGAAACTCCTGAAAAAGAAGTTGCTATTATTGCAAAAACTCTTAAGATCTCAGTTTGTCACAACAACATTAAATGAATATTTGTTAAAAGTCTTAGTTTTATTGGAAAATGCTGCTTGATGAGATGTCACAGAAGTTCTTAAAATATGAAGCATATTTAGGATACAATTCTAAACATCTCAGTTTCTGTTTGCAATTTTCTCAATTCTTGTTAATTACATAGGATACAAAGTCATTACGAAACTGTAAAGACTGACTGTTTCTCATATAAAGAAAGGCATGTATTCAGAAGTTAGAATCGATTTTTAATATAATTTTTTTTTATTAAAAATAAAATTTTCGAGATCAAATTTCTGCTGAATTTGTTGTTCAGTTATATAAAAGAAGTGTCAGAGCTCTGTTATTTAGGGTTCCTGTATGCTCTGGCTAGACTTATGATTTATCCCTAAAATTAAGAGAGGCTCCAGTGCAATAACATATAAAAATATTTGAGGTAAAAGTTTTGCAACACGTAAATGAAAACCAAAACCAAAACATGACACCTTTTATTTTCAGAATGATAAGGCTAATAAAGAATTTGACCATATGATGTATCTTTACACGCCTCACAATGGACCTTCACCCTTTAAATGAGGTTATTAACCATAAAAAAAACTTGTCGCAACAAATCCCATTCTTCTACAGGTAAGGATTTTAATGTTTAAAGCAGGGGTTCTCAACCAAGGGAGATGTGGTCAGACTTTTATTTGGCTATTAAATATTTAATTTTACATTATAAACATAAAAAACTACTTTTAAGTTTTGTTATCAACATTTTCTATACTTTTATCTGCTTAATTCATAAAAAATATGTTATTTTTCATGTTCTGGAAAGAAGGGGAGATGATCTTCTAACAATGGTGAAAGATGTGCATGGGGCGAAACAGGATAAGAACCACTGGTCTAGAGATCCCTGGAAGGGTGTTGATGTCGTGCTAACTCCCCTATAGCAGCGGTACTCAAATGTTTTGGCTCACGGAACCCTTTTTAGAATCGGTGTCTACAGCGGGCAGTGTTTAGGAGTGCTTAGGAATAGTGTTAAAAGAAGAACGTGGGAAATAAAACAAAGTAATGTAAATACAGGACATATCTAAACAGCAGCAATATGTTTGTGCTATGAAATTATTTTTTAAAAATTTAAATTTTAAAATTTTGAAATTTACAATCGTATTTCAGTATTTTCTCAGCTACCAATTGATGCCATGGTTTCGTCAAGACTTGATCATACAGCAAAGTTACTTCAAAATTCAATAAATTGAATTTGCATTACAACAGACTGTTGGTGAAAGCAACAATAAAAAAAGTCCATACAATAAAACACATCGAATTCAGCTAAAATACTCGTAAATACACTGGTGTACAAAATTAAGAGATGGAAAACATTTTCCCTCATTTCTCCTAAAATACCACGCAAAACCTGGACAGTTTATTGCCATATAATGCCACTGTGGTGCTGGGAGATGAGTTTATGTATTGCTGTGCATGTTGCTACATCAGCAGGAGATATACAAGTCTGCATCCAGCTGCTCAACTCTTTCCGCTTTGCAACACAGTAACGATTTTTATTGTCTTTCTTAAATAATCTTATTGTTTTTCGCTGTTTTTTTATGAGAACACATCATCGTTTGGATGCTGGTATGAGATGAGAATTGTGGGTATGCTTGAGGCAGGCAGTCCAAACTTCAGGTTGCAAGGGAACTGGATGTAACATCAAATTTCATCTCTAGTTTGAGGACAGTTTAAAAACAGAAGACTAGGACATGGTTGCCCGAGTGCCAGAAAGACCAATGATGATCAGCATTTGGTACTTCAACCAAGCGCCAGAGAACGTCTACAGCCATACAACCTGTCTTGTGACCTCATTACTGCCACAGGTTCAAGAGAACAGAAGGCTCCATGAGACAGGACGATATGCTAGAAAGTTCGCTATTTGCATTCGACTCACTCCCTCTCACAAAAGAAAGCATTTACAATGGTGCATACAACACCAACACTGGACACAGTTTCAGTAGGCTAATGTTTTCTTCATGGATGAGTCCAGATTCAGCCTACAACCCAATTCTCAGAGATTATTGATATGGAGGGAACCTGGGATCCGATGCCATTCCAGCAACATAATGGAAAGGGAGCAATGTGGTGGTGGAGAAGTGATGGTCTCAGTAGAGATCATTCAAGATACCCGCAAGCCGCTCCATTTGTTTCACACTGGGTCCATGAACGCCCAGAGTTACACACAGGAGATCCTAGAGCACAATGTGTGACTTTTCAGGGGAGCTGTTTGCCTTGAGTTCATTTTTATGGATGACAATGCACTACCACATAGGGCCCACCTAGTTGATGACTATCTGGAAAGCGAGGATATACACCGAATGGATTGGACAGCCAAATATCCTGACTTTAATCCTCCTGAACATCCTTGGGATGCTCTTGGGGAGGGTTATTGCAGTACACCAATGCTCACCCAGAACCAATCAGGAGTTAAACTGCTGTATATTTATTTATTAAATATCACCATAAAATACAGTTCAACAGCAATATCGCAAAATAATTTTTAAAATGAGCATATTTTTAGAATTTCCGATACACAGTCTCGCACGCTGGATGTAATTTTTTTTCATACAGCGTTGCCATTGCTTGCTTTGAAATTGTTGAGATCGTTAATAAAAAATTCGTTAACGTTTTACAAAATATGAAATCGGTAATAAAACAAATTCCAAATTAGGGTTTCCGGATGCCCATGTTTGGTGGAGGATTACATTATTCAAAACTGGATGGCTGTAGTTACCGCTGTTTTATCACAATGAGAGAAACATACATACATTTATGCAGATTCTTCATTATTTATTTCTTTAAATGTAACACAGGGGTATACTATTTGGTGGCAACAATTTGAAAAGTGAAACGGACATTTAAAGTTTTCGACACAAAATCCCAAAACGAAATTAATAGCCCTCTTCGGCTAGCGCCCTTTGGGATTAAAACAAATTGGAATGGTTCAGGTTTTAACGTTGCTCAAAAGAAATCGTTTTTTCCTCGATGTCAGCTCCTCTAATTCTGACGCTTGAATTGTTTATTTTATACGACGTTTGGTTTCCAGACCAATATGCTTTGTTGCTTCAATTTTATTTGTTCTTACACATAACTTTTTCAATCGCTTTTCATGTGATAAAAGCTTTTTCCCTTTTGGTTAACCGATGTTGTAACATCTTTTTATTTGGAAAGTAATACGGACATCGAAAGTGATTCGATGAAAAATTGAGGTTCGAGGCTAGGATTGATTGATCCGCTCCGGAATGGATTCAAAGGATCAATTTACTTTACTTTGTGAATTTAATTCCGATTCTAGAAAACGTAACTCTTTTACCGTTCACGGAGAGCTGTAGTTGGAATAGTGTTAGGAATATATAGTTTTGCAATCGGATTCGGGAAAAAAAGAGCAGAGATCTTATTGGAAACGTGTCAGGAAAGTTCGGTTCTCATATTAGGGTAGAAAAGAATAATTATCATCCTCGACGTTTTGAAACATTTTCATTCTAGCATTTTATTGTTAGTTCTGTGTAGAAAGGCAATCTTCAAAACTACAGATGAAAGAAATCAGTTTAGAGAGTTAGCATTTGATGAGTCAATTTTTCAGATCCCACGACCCGTGCAATTCTTTTCGCTCCAGCTTCGTTAATTGGTCCCGATCCGCTCATTCCATCCTTTCCGCCCTTGGATCCATACTCGCTAACTGCTCAGATTCACCCCTTGTTCTCGATCTTTTTCATTAATGTTATTACTGGTGAAAGATGAGACATAAAAAAGAGCTAATTCATTTCAGAGAGAAAACGGCTCTGATTCGATCCCAGAAAACAGAGGTTTTGTCCATCTCTGTTGAAGACTAGTAGTCCTTTCGAGCTAAAAGGAAAGAAAGTTTTCGTCACAAAATGCACTGAATCTCATCCATGAATGCCTTCGTCCAGTTGTGCCTATTCCAGGTATACCTTCGTCGAGGACTTTCTAAGGGAAACTGGCTCGAATACACATTACAGATAGGAAAAACCATGAAAACACCCATGCAGCGAACCCGTTTGCTGGATTCGAACCTCAGACCGAACTTCCAGTGTTCAGCGACTTTACCGCTCGGCCCCTCGTGGGCTAGAGTGTGATCTGGATATTGTTTCAAGATTATACATTAGACATTTGAAATTAACAGCTTTTACCGAAGATGATATTTAACTGAAATATCTGATCTGAGATTTCGAAAGAATATGAAAGTTCAGTGGAGATTACGGTTGAGGAAGTAATAGAAGAAATTCTCGTCTCATCAGCTGACGAGATAGGCTCTAAAAAGCAATCAGGTGGCAGATTTAAATGTGAAGTAGTCCCTTCAAATTCGAAGGGAAAATTTTATCGTATTTTATCCCTAAAATTTATCATATCTCTGTTAGGGGAAAACGCGATAAAATTCTGGCGATTCTTAAAAAAATCGAATTTAGCTTGCAGCTTGCAATACGACAGTTCACATACTTCAAAATAAAATGAAACACTGAAAAGTGTATAGCATTTTTACTTTGAAAGAAAGAGAGGATTTTTAATGGAAATGTCTTGCATTTGCCTTAGTCATGAGGAAAAGCACTTGACCAATGATGACCTAGAAATTTTTTAACTTTTGGAATTCGATTCCTTTCGCTGACTATAATTGCGTAAATCGGATAATTATTTGTTCACATTTTTATTGCATTTTGTTCGCTTTATAACTTCAGTACGTAATCCACTACATTCTTATTATTACGTAAAGCAGTAGTATTTGTATTACACTAAAATGACAAAAATATGACGCATCTGTCCACAGCAGTGCTTCTAAAATTTTAAGATAAATTACCACTTTAGCCGGAGCGCACCGCAGCCCTAATTAAGATGAGCTCCGGTACTTCTTTTTATAAAACTGAATCACAATTTAAAGGGAACAAAATTTAGAATTCCTAACGTTTTAGTTTAACAATAAGTAGACCATGCAATATTCTTATTTCCCTAGACAAACAAACTCATGAGAAGTTCAAATAAAGTCCCCTCACTCACATGCGGAAACCTTTCCGCAAAGCAATAAATTTGGGGGAGTTTGTTTAGGAACGTCTAAATTTCTCGCCATGCCATCGTATCTAGTGTATTGTTATCGATGTTTACAGTTAGTTATCCTCCCAGGAAGGAAAATTCGTGTTCTTAAATGTGCGTTAAATGACAGCGAATACAAAAAGAGTGAAATACTGAGATAAACTGCTCAAGCACGTCCTATACATCGTCTTTCCCACAGTATCCACGAATGGGAGGGGGGGACGTAACCCGCAACTTTACATTTAGGAGTCCCATTCAGGACTCATTTACCCCTGAAAACCATCTTCTTGATGGATATAATTATACCAACAGAGAGCTGCGGTCAAAGAGAATGTTCTCTCTCACCAAGATTCCCCTCATTTTTTGTTTCCACCCACTCATACCCTCATTCTGTTTCGCCTTGGAATTTTCATCAGCTATACTTTAAGTATGTTTAATTTTTGTGATGATAAAAGAACTCCCCCTCCCCCTACGATCAGAACTTAAATTGGGCCGGAACCCACCGTATCTCGGCTCCGGAGCTTCTTAGTTTTTGTAATAAATCATAATTCTAGCCGGAACGCACCGGAGCCCTGAATAAAAAGACTTCGGCACTTCTTTTATGTAGTTGAATAACAATTTCAGTAGAAATTTTATCTCGAAAATTTCATTTTAACAATAAAATTATATTAAATCGCGTATTAAATTTTAATTTATCTCTTTACATTTTATTTAATTTTAATTAGTTAATTACTTCAATCTTTAATTATTTCAATAAATAATAATTAATTATCTAATAATTATCAATTAATTTATAATGATATATAATAATTATTGATTAAATAACAATTTATAAACATTAATTAAATAGCTATTAATTAATTTGATAATAACTAACTATTTAATTTTAAAAGTATTAGAGAGTTTAATAGTCATTTTATTTATTTATTTACTCTTGTTCCTCTCTGCTGACGGTCTTCCATAGGACTCCGGCACTTCTAATCTTAGAAATTAAGCCCTGGTCCACAGTAAAATGATTTATAGAATTTCTTGTATCCTGACCTCATTTTTCAAAAATTAAATTTCCAGCAGTTCTGTTAAATCCTTCTATTTTAAATTTGTGTCCATTGATAGCCAAAATATGTTTACTTTTGTTTGTTAGCTCTTCTTTCATTATTTTTACATTTCCGTTGCATGAATATGTCAATTTGGCGACTTTCCAAGTTTTCAGAACCTGCATTTTGAAGTTTGCCAAACAGGGCTATATCGCCAAATCAGTTTATTTTTTACAATTTTTAACTGTTTATCTATACCAGAGTTTCTTAAACTGTGAGTCGCGTCCTGCAGCAGCGGGTCACCAAACATTTTGGCAGTTTTTGATTTTTCTTTAACTCATTATAATAATTTTACAATTACCAATTATTTTTACACGGGGTATCTGAAAATAGATGAAGTAAGAAAATATAGACAAAGGAAAAAACGATGTTTTGACGCATTCTTTTCATAATATAAATGTTCATTTTACTTGCTTTCCACTTGACATTGTCATTCTTCTTCTACTTATTTATAATTTTCACATCGTTCTATGTTTTAAAATTAGAAATTAATGACCTAAAACTGCAATAGTATATTACTGTACAAGTGACAAAATTGACAGTTTCAGTCACGTGTTGGATTTGTGGAATGTTGATGGGGGTCCCAACGAAACTGTCGAATTAACGATTGAGTGACACCAACAGGATGGGGCCGAGCATTGTCATGGAGCAACACAATTCCTTTACTGAGCATTCCTCTTCGTTTGTTTTGAATGGCACGCCTTAGTTTTTTTAAAGTCTCACAATATCACCTCTGGAAAGAAATTCAGTAAGCAAAACGCCTTTTCTATCCCAGAAGACAGTGCACATGATTTTTTGTGATGACATTGTCACTTTGAACTTTTGTTTTTTCGGAGAATGAGTGTGTCTCCACTCCATCGATTGTTGTTTCGATTCTGGTGTGAAATGACACACCCAAGTTTCATCACATGTCACAATTTGGTTTAAAAAGTTTTCTCCCTCATCATTGTACCGCGTGAGAAATGTCAGGGCACTACCAAGTCGCTTTGTTTTGTGAACATCAGTGAGCATTTTTGGAACCCATCGGGAACGCCGAACAAAACAGTACGTGACATTTGTGGAAATGCCTCTGAAAGAGTTGTCATTGTGAAGCGTCTGTTAAAAGAAAGTCTTTGCTTTTCATGTGTATTGATTTTTGAAAACGTCTTTAACCTTTTGGAGCGGCAGCTCTTGGTAACTTTTAGGCGAGCTTTCTACAATTTTTATTTTTTACTTATTTTGCAGCATATTGCGCAAGATGTTTTCTTGACCAAAATTGTTTTTACTGCTTTGCTTGATAAATTATTCTTTACAATACATATTCTTTGGTCTGTTCTCATGAATTGCTTCATCAACTTTCCTTATCATCGGTGAAAACTGAAGGCCGACCACTCCGAGCCTCGGCGTGGACATTTGTTCGACCTGCATTAAACATTCTTACCCACTTTCTCACCATTCCATCACTTATCGCGTATTCACCGTAAACTTCTGTCACTTGACGATAAATTTAGGTCGGTTTAACATTCCTCGCGTTCAAAAATTTAATCACGGCACGAATCTCACAGTCATCGGGAGAACTAATTGTCTTAAACATTTTGAATGTGCACACCAAACTAAAAACACAACATAGAGCAACCAAAATGGCGCAATTGAAAGTCAGTGAACAAGAAAGACTAGTGCGCATGCGCGGGACGCCTACCACAGCGCTGCGACGGCGCTAGAATGAAACGGTACTTAGTTTCCGAATACGCCACGTACTTTATATACATATTTTTTAAATATATATATATTAATTTCAAGCTAAATGCTGCGTCATCTGCTTCATATATCCTGTTTAAAACTTCGTACATTCTTAGTACATTAATCTTTCCCAGGACTGGCCGCTCCATTTCAAGTGCCATCTCATATGATCTCATTTGTCACTTCATACGTCATCTCATTTGTCTGATAGTTTATTTCTTCATCTTTAGGTGGTTTATTAGCCCAAAGGAGGCGTTAGCCCAAACGGACTACTGCTCTCGAAACGGTGTTTTACGTTTCCAGCTTTACACGGGATATCGCTTTTCAAACTATTGCTGCCCTACATTCTTTTTAAAGAAATTAAATAATGAAGAATCTGCATGAATGTATGCATGTTTCGCGCACTGTGAAAAAACGAAGGTACCTACAACCATCCAATTCTGAATAACGTAGTCCTCCACCTGAACATGGACACCTGGAAACCCGAATTTTAAATTTTTGTATTTACTTTATAATCTACTAGCAGCTTCGCTGCCAGCCTTCGTCTGGCTTTTAAATGTATCGAAAAAATGGCTGAAGGGAACACCAAACATTAAATTTAAAAACTGCGTAGAATTTTACTCTGCAGAACAACTTCATAAAGAGAAAAAATTACAATGAAATAAGCTATATCCCTTAATACAAATACTTATTATCCTAATAAAAAAATTAACCAACTTTCCGTTGAAGAAAAAAAATCAGCAAAACTTTTCAATATCTTACAAATAGTGAAATAAGCAAAAAATAACATGAAAGAAACTCAAAAGAAAAAATTCCGCGCAGAATTTTACTCTGCAGAACAACTTTATCAAAAAAATAAATAAATAAAAAATTAAATAAATAAATAAATAAAAATGTATTATATCTATATAAAAAATGACAATGAAATATGGCAATCTCTTAAAAACAGTGACATCAGAAATACGATGAAAATTTGTTGCCAAACGCATATTTCTAAAAGAATGAAACTATTCAAAATAATGCGATTTCATCAAAAATCTATCTACAACAATAAGACAGGAAAAATGTTGCCAAAATCATATTTTTAAAGATGTGAGATGTGAGAAGTGTACTCGGAAGCTTCATTTAACAAATTTTTTAAAAATACAAAATATTATCATTTTTTCAAAATTCTTTTTGCAAAAGCAGTTGCAAGAATGAAAGTTTAAGGTGTCAGAAAATCAAAGAAAAATAAACCCCTTTGTTAAATAAATTCGTATTTAATCAATTTATTGAAACACGAAATTTATTTTAAGTTCGTAAAATAGCTAAGTGCCTACGTTTCATGACGATGTAAAAATGGAGCGTGTAGAGTAAAAGCTCGCTTTTCTATAGCCCATTATGTCTCAAAATGACGCGATTTCGTCACAAAACATAAAAAAAATTCTAATTCGAATTTCGAAAAAATCGCTTCGAGGTGCACTGGCTTTTATCTAGATGCACCTATGTACCAAATTTCGTAGCCGTGGGTCTATTAGCTTACGCGCAACGCGGATCAAAGACACACACAGACTCTTTTATTATATCAAGATATTTCATATTTTGTAAAATTAATGATTTTATGCTTAACAAACTCAACGATTCGAAATTAAACAGTGGCAACAGTGCATGGAATAAAATATTTCTATCTCCAGCGTGCAAGATTGTCTGTCGGAAATTCTAAAGATATGCTGTTTTTAAATATTTTTGGATTTTCCCGCTGAATTAAATTTAATGTGGCTTAAGTGCGAAGAACACGATATATAATAAATAAAGCTAACGCACAAAACGTTAATCATAAAAGGACAAAAAAAAAAAAAATAAAATTGTGGCCACTACATCAATTCCTTGTACGGCCTACTAAATCATACACATTTTTTGTCGCACTTTATTTAAACTTCTTTCCTTGAATTATTGTAAATTCATTAATCGATCCCTCGAGACAAGTTGAAAATGCTATAAAAAGACGCAAATTTCGAAATTAAATATTCTGGACAACTTTGTCGTTCGTTAGACACACTTCTTATCATTTTATTTTTTCATAAAGTGTATAAAATTTTTCCATATATAAGTATATAAAATATAAGTACTTATAAATATAAGTATCCAAATATAAATACAAGAAACGGGAGATTGCATTAAAAGTTAGATTTCGTTATTTGTCGAAAATTCTTCCCCCCTCCCTCCTTTTTAATTTGACGATTACGACAAATGATTGTGGAAATAAAGGCCAAGAAAGAACCCATTACCTGAAGCTGACTGCGATGCCGATGGGCCTGGGTTCGAATCCCGGAGAAGGCATGGCTGTAACTGTCCGTCTCTTCATAGGATAGGCTATGGTGGCCCACCTATTAGGTGCCTCCATAATAAATAGATCACCACAGTACATGGCCTTGTATAGATTAATGGACTGGGTTACATTTGTAATTGTTCACAATCTGCCATTGAAATAAATAAATAAATAAATAAAATATTTGCCCTACAAATCCATTGAAGTAATAAATTTGTGTCTTTCTACTCCTATGTTTTTAAGAAAAGACGTTACTTGCCTTAAAGTTTATCGTTCAATAACCCATTTTCATAGTAAATAAATTGCATTCATTCAAAGAATTCAATTTGTTTTCTTATTTTCGTCTCTATAAAACGGAATGTACAGAAGTTAGATTAAACGACCCTCATATTTTCCCACGACATGGAAGAGCTCAGTCTTCCCTTATTCCAGGGATAAATAGAAGGGCTAGGTCATTCCTTTGTTCGACTCCTCGCCCACGCGAGCCTCATGGAGGGGGAACTAGAAGTAATCTGACGTGTCTCTGTTGCACCTGCTCTGATTTCGCGCATTTAAAACTGTAGTTTCATTCAGTTGCGAGACGATTTTCTGGAGGTCGCATATCCCAAATTAATTTTAATCATACATACAGTGTCTCAAAAAAGTGATGGGACACTTGTGCTTTACAAAGGAAACTGTAGTAAAATAAATTTAAAAAACAGTAAAAATTTTTTGTGGGTGTGTTTCATACTTAAATTTAGTAACAATTATTATATAACATACATTTTCTCAAAATATTAATTTAATAAAAATGCAATTGTTTAGAACGGAGCAAAAAATGGCACAGATAAGTGATGGGACACTTACTTTTCCATCAAATATTTATCCAAAAATGTTGCTTTTTAAAAGGTTTCAATATTTTGTTGGATTTCCTTTTCCTTTTACAACATGATTCTTCTTGGGATAGATTCCACTAATTTTTTGGTGATTTCTGGAGTGATTTTACCCCATTCTTCTTGAAGCACCGATTTTAATTGTTGTTTTGTAGAAATGGTGTGTTTGCGAATTCTTGATTCCAATTCTTGCCAAATATTCTCTATGGGATTTAAATCTGGAGATTGTGGTGGTGTTTTTATTATTTCAGGACAGTTATACAGCAGCCAGAGTCTAACGTTCAAAGCAATGTGTTTAGGGTCATTGTCCTGGTAGAATTTAAAATTGTTATGAAGATTCAATTTTCGTGCTGAAGATTTCAAATTTTGATTTAAAATGTCAATATACTTGTACTGATCCATTATATTGTCAATAAAAACAAGATTACCAACTCCAGCGGACGACATACACCCCCATACCATAACTCCTCCTCCACCATGTTTTACTGTTGGCACCAAGTTCTGTTTGCGAAATTCTTCCCTGGGTTTTCTCCACACCAAGATTCTACCGTCAGAACCAAATATATTAAATTTACTCTCATCAGCAAATATAACTTCATTCCAGTAATCAGAGTTCTTAATGTTGGATTTTGCGAAAGCCAGTGTGAGTTTTCTATTCTTTTCACTTACGAAGAATTTTTTCCTGCTGCTCTACCGTGATATCCAGCAAATCGAATTACTCTTCTAATAGTCTCAGGATTAACAATTACTCCATATAATGCTTGTAAATCAGCAGCAATTTTAGGAGCACTCATTCTTGGATTTTTTTTAATATTTCGATCGATAATTCGCTTTATTCCATTGGATAGTTTTGATGGTCGGCCAGGTCTTCTTTTATCCTGGATCATATGATTCTTTTTATATCGTTTAATGATATTGAAAACTGTTAAAGGACTCAAGTTAACTGTTTTAGCAGTTTCTCTAATTGATTTTTCACGTTCAATATGCAAATTAATAACTAATTTTCGAATTTCAGGCAAAGTTTCTTTTCGTTTAGCATTCATAGCTGCACAGAGCTAAAAAACACAAAAATTCCAAAACAAACTGGAGAGAAATACTGCAGACGATTTTATAAATTATTGCCAATTGCTTCTGAGTAAAAATAAATACCCCAAAAGATATTTTTATTGCTTACTTCAGACGATTTTTGTTGCATAGTACGTAGTGTGCCATCACTTATATGAGCCATTTTTTGCTCCGTTCTAAACAATTGTATTTTTATTAAATTAATATTTTAATATTTGGAAAAAATGTATGTTATGTAATAATTGTTACTAAATTTAAGTATGAAACACACCCACAAAAAATTCTTACATGATTTTTTAATTTATTTTATTACAGTTTCTTTTTGTAAAGCACAAGTGTCCCATCACTTTTTTGAGACACTGTATTTGTTTTCTAATAATGCAAATATTTAAAATAATTTGTGTATATATATATAGTTTTAGTCAGTTTTCCTTTTAAATTCTGTATTTAAAGTATCCTTTATGTAATATGGCTTCTTGTGCTGTAGCAACGTGCCGTAACTCTTATAGAAATACGAAAGGAAGAGATATTGTATTTCATGCTTTCCCCAAGGACAATTTGCTCTTGACGAAAGAATGGATACATAAATGTCGAAGACAGGATTCTATTAATGTGAAAAACGCAAGAATTTCCAGCGAACATTTTCTGGGCAGTGATTATGAAGATGACATGAGAAATCGCTTGGTTGGATTGCAGCAAAAGAAACTGTCGAAATTACTGTGTCGAAAGTAAATTTATCTTGTGCAGTAAACGAAATAACACCAAGAAATCGGAGACATTTGAAAAGAAAACTAATGCAGAGTGCTTTTGAAAGACTACACGAATTAAGCCCAAAGAAAATTTATTTTGAGGCCGAGAACGAAATTGAAGCTGACAATAATAAATCAAATGTGAATAATTTTGAAATAAAACTCACAAGTGACAATATACCTGAATGCCCTAAGTGTAAAGATAAACAAGAATGTATTGATAATTTGAAGAACAAAATAATATCCTTATAAAATTGTAATAAAATATTGAAAAATAGAGAAAAGAAAAATTTTAGAATGTTTGCTCAGCGACAAAGGAGGTGGACAAGATCTAGAAAGAAATTTGTATCGGAAATTCAGAAATTAAAATCCCAAACAGCGAAATTTAGGAAAAAACAGCACAGATCGGAGAATTTGGAAAAACGTCTAAAGCATATTTTTACAAAGACGCAGATTAACGCATTGCTAGGAAAGAAGGAAAAAATCAGGTGGACTAGTGAAGATATTTCACGTTGTATTGTCATAAGAGCTCTGTCATCTAAAAGCTACGATTTTTGGAAAGAAAAAAATGGGAATTCCTTTACCTAGCACTAGCACATTAAAGAGATGGTGTGCTAAATTTTCATGTAGTCCATGAATTCAGAGTGATGTTCTTGCTGTAATGAAGGAAAGATGCGAATATTTGAATTCTGTAGAAAAAATATGCGTTCTCAGTTTCGACGAAATGCACATAGATTCTAAACTCTACTATGACTCTAAACTGGACCAAATTCTTGGTCCTTTTCAAAAAGTGCACTTTGTTTTAATCAGAGGTCTCATTTCGCAGTGGAAACAACCAATATTTTTTGATTTTAACACTCCAATGAAGAAAGAACTTTTTTCACTCATAAGACATATTCAATCATCTGGAGTAGAAGTGAAAGCAATAGTGTCTGATTTAGGAGGATCTAGTACTTTGTGAAAAGAGTTACAGATTTCGATTAATAGTTCTCAGTTTCCAAATCGAGTATTGCAAACGAAAAAAATATGGGTTTTTGCAGATTGAGCGCACTGCCTCAAATTACTGAGAAACCACTTTTTAGATACAGAATTTGTTTTAGAAGATGGAACTGTTTTAAATGTTGATATTATTAAAGAGGTTTTAAATAAAGATTCAGGAGAAATTAAATTATGTCACAAAATAAAACCAAATTATTTAATGGTCAAGGGAAACGAGAGATAAAAAGTCGCTCCAGCAAAAACATAATTTTCAAGAACTACAGCAAAAGGTATACTCCACCTCACAGGAAATAGAAAAGCATCCGACTTCTTTGAGTTAATCGACAATTTTTTCGATATTATGACTAGTACCAAAACATACCCTCCTTCAGATAAAATATTTAAAGCAGCATTTGGATTAAATGAACATCATGAAAAAATTCAAGTTTTGGAATTAATGAAGAAAGTCATTGGTGGATTAAGAATTCAGGGAAAAGCCAACTTACTGCCTTTCCAAAAAGGAATAATAATTTCAATAAATTCTCTTTTTGGCCTACACCAGGATTTGAAATTATCGTATGATGCTAAATATATTTTAACCTCTAGATTAACCTCTAAATATATATTTTAACCTCTAGACAATTTTCGACCGCCGAAAAAGAAGCATTAACATATGTTGCAGGTTATATTGCCTATCGTGGGCGAGACAAAGACCCATCATTGGGAACAATGTCTAAAAATAGTGCTGATGAACCAATATTTAATTCAGAATGGATTAAATTTTTGTCCTTAGGAGGTTTGACTACAGCTTCTCATTCATGGATGAATACAGTTTATGAGTTCGAAAACATATTTTGTGCAGTTCATGGTACAACTTACTATAAAGGGAAGCATGTCATTGGCTCTTTAATTAATTTAATTAATAAACTGGAGAAACATTATCCTGAAGTTAACAGAGAAGCAATTCGTTTATTTTGCAGAGTGCGAACTTTTATTAGAATACATTTTTTAAATAGAAATGCATATGTTTTTTCCCAAAGAAAAGCAACCCAAAAGGAAAAAAAAAAAAAAAAAAAAAGGATTGCTTTGAATGTGGCAGCCAATAAATAATGTTTCAACAACTTGTAGTTGCATTGCGACTGTACAAAAAAGCATATATAATATGTTTTGATTTGAAATATTTCTAGATGACATTTTAGAAGTTAATAGAGTAAAGCATATTTCAAATGAGAACTAATTCTGTTAAGTTATTGTTACAGTTATTTTTATTGTATCCTCTGTTATTATTGATTCGATTTTGTGCTAGCTTAGCATTCTAGATAAAATATATATAAAGCATAACATTAAAGTAATTGGCATAAGAACACCTGCCCCCTTAACCCCCACTTTTGAAAAATTAAACATTTTTTTTAGGTACTGTGAGTAAAGTTGTTTTGTCTAAATTAAAATAACAATCTTATTTACGTATTTATTTAAATGAAATATTGATGTAAGCCTAAGTTGCAAAATTATTAAAAAAATATATGTTATTATATCGAATCGGAAGAAAAATATGCCAATGTAAAATTTAAAATGATAATATCTCGTTTAAGGGGAAAGGAATTTTTTGCGATAATAATCGGAGTCCAGAATGATTGTATTCATTCCCCCACACCGATATTGCATCCATTATTTCCTCCGAGGCACGCACCTGGGAAAGAACAATAAAGTTCTTAAACATTCAATGGTAAACACATGTTCTGATACTGTGCAAGTCATCACTATACTAAGACACTATTGGTCAGTCTACTAAGACACTACTGGTCAAAGTGCCCACATTCCTCATGGTGAAGCTATAGGGTCCTAGATTAATTCAATTTTTGCAAGCTTGTGAATAAGGCTGCAGATTATTTCGCAATGGATATTTTCGATATGGATATTTTCGCTATGGAAAATAACGTGTTTTTTTACAGTGTATAATGAAATTAAAAAAAAAATCTGTAAGGTTACTAAGAAAACTCATGGAAACTGGGATGCCATGGGTTATTTCAGTAACAACAGATGTATTCTTTGCAACTTTACAAGAATTTTTGCCTGTAATGGTTACAGATCTTTTTTTTTTTTTTTTTTTTTTTTGTAATATCACAGCATATAGTTATGTAGTAGAACATATTTTTCTCATGTAAAATCCCAAACGATATATCTGTAATGATTACAGATTATTTGCGTGTAATATTACAGAAAATAATTATGTAAAAAGAACATGTAAAATCTCAACAGATATATCTGTAACCGTTACAGATTATTTGCTTGTATTATTATAGCAAGTTATTATGTGAGTAAAAGGTACTTTTCTTACGTAAAATCTGTTGTATCTGTAAAGGTCTCAGATTATTTCCTACTAATATCCCATTAAGTAATTATGTATGTAAAATATATTTTTCATAGGTAAAATTCTAAAGTATACGTGTATAAAAGTAATACATGTTTTGCCTAAAATGACGCTTATTATAATAAAATATATTGAAATCAATATGTTTTGAGTAAAAGAATGATATGCAAGTGAATCGTAATAGTTTGGCTTTTTAAATTAGCCAATATGACCTCAGAATAGCATTAATTTAAAAGATGTGCTTTCAACAGCATTCAATGTTCTTTTTCAAAAGGTAACATTATTCTGTTTCAGAGTATTTTTGATTTATAAAGAGAAACTTATGTCTGATACTATTGAAAGGCCTTTCATATTATCATTTTGATTAATTTAAAAGTTCAAATTGATATGCTACTCCTTACATTAAATCACGTATAATAACATACATAAAATAATGGAAAGGTTGTTTTTAAGGCATCTGGAATTTATATTTGCCCTGTAAAATAGCTGAAAACAAAAACAGTATGTTTTATTTGCATGTTTTAGTGTCAATTAATAAGATATGTTGTAGAACTTTCTTTTTAAAGATTTTAGCTAAAATAGACACATGTTGCTTTAGATTTAACTTATATGAGTAAAAGTGTTGCATGTTGATATTATCATATTATTACAGTAAAAGACATTTTGTGAAAATTTTCTATGAAGAACTCAGAACAGCTGTTCTTCATGTTTCAAAAATATATTCTCTCCTTCTAAAAAATGACATTTTCAGTAAATTAAAGAATTCAACATAGCAATGAACTTCATTTTGTTACTACAAGGAATTCAAAATTTCGTTCATATGCTTGAATTACAACGTCTAACTAATCTTTTTATTCTTATCTGCACTCAGTGTTTGTCAACAGTCTGCTATTGTTTGAAATAATGCATAACTTTTTTACTTACCTTCAAATAATTTCCTTTGAATTAACAGTCTTCCATTAAAAACCTAATGTCATACTTTTTGAATAAGCATAAAACTTCGCCAACTGACCTTAATTTTTAAAGCCTTGTTTCCCTTAAAATTCTTAATACAATTATGCCTTTAAGAAATTTATTTCTAAAATTAATACTTCAGTTTAGCTTAAAATTTAATGCATTTTAATTTTACCTATAATTTTTTACAAACATAATATGTAATAAATCTAAGCTTAATATTTACCATTTCGAAAGTGATACTAAAAAAGTATTCCTAGTTATTATAAATTTCGAGATTCGTATACAAAATTGTGAAATATACATGTGACAACAGAAAACAAACTTTATGCTCTCTCTATATTACATCATGTTAATTAAGAAGTTTATTGAATTTATAATTTTATTGTGAAACGCTATGAAGCAAATAATATGCTAATTAAAATACAGATGTAAAAATAATTTATTACTTAATTCATAAACTTTACATAAAAACCTGAAAAAAGAATAATTAAAAAATAACACAATATAGCATTTCATAAAAATTAGTTTCGACTGCTTGTTAAAAATGAATGGTTTTTCCTCTTTGCACATGTAAACCTTGTCTCCTAAATAAAGAAAAAACATTTCTTTTAAAATCATAATAATGCTCTTAAAAAAAGCTTATAAAAATAATGTTAATAGATGTTTAAAACATGTAGTTATAATCATATTTCTTTATAATATCTTAAGTAATTAAGAACAGCTTAAATTCTTTAAAAAATTGGATTATAATGATCCGTCTCATTACCACAAGATACCTCAGTCAATCACTTTTTAAATTTAACCAGCATTCCTCATAAAATAACTAGTTAGTAAACATAACGTCTCTAGGATGCCCACTATTATTGAAGATCAAAATCTTCAGGAATATCTCATTAAACTTCTGTGAAATTCTCGCTAGAAAATCATGTTTAAAATAAAGCTTCATCGTCACTAGTTATGTATGCACGGTTATTAATATTTCTCAATGAATAATCAGTAGCCCAAGCTGGCCAACAAAAATATCTTTCCGATGAATTCCGCAATTCAGTGGAAAATAGGGAATAATTAATGGCCCTTATTCCCCATTCTGGATCCTTTACAGAATGTACAATTTCCTTAGATTCAAGATTATGCAACATTAGTTTTGTTATAAATGAACGCAACATTAAACTAATTCAGTAAACCAAATTTAACCTTGTAACCAATTAATATTTAATTAGATGTGAGTCAAGTTTCTCCAGGAAAATTTGGGAACTTCGTCAACGAAACTATCCAAATCGTACTTTATGAAAAGACTCTTGTGGAAAGTGTAGGAGTAGTCATGTTTTAAATCTTGGAAAAAGAGGAAAATTTGCACAAATTTCCAAGAACAGTTACCCGGCTGAGCTAATAACGAGTAGTGATATTTCCCGCACAATTACTAGAGGAATTCTAAACAAATAAGAAAACGTTGCCGTAATATAATTTTAATTCTGAAAACGCCTTATAATGATACTTATAAATATAACCGAGTACAAAATCACAGAGTGTAGTGAAATATGCAAATATTAAAACTAGGCCTGTGTATTGAGATGAATTTCCTAAGTAGATTGCCGAAGAAAATATTCCCAGATGACATTTAGTAAATTTTTACAGAGAGCGCCACACATTTTGTTAAGGTATTAGGGAATTCATTTGATTTGAAACAAAAAATAAAAATATATTACTCTTTAATAAGCAAAACATTTCTAAGAATTCAGTGTTATGAGCTCTAACATATTCTTATTATTTAATTAAGTATTACTGATAAAATTACAATTATTTTCAGTTTGCTAATGACTTTACAAAACTGTATCATTTATCTGTACTGATTATTTTCAAGGCCATATCTAAGATAAATATAATAAAGCAGAAAACTACATAGGCAGGTTTGGAACACACTTCTCACAAAAATTTCTTAAAGGAAATAATTTCCCTGGATGAAACTAGCAAACGCTATCTCATGCAATTGACATTGGAAGACATCACTGATAATGCGAAAAACAACTTTCCAATTCGCCCAACCCCACGACGAATGGCAATAGAGCCACATCTTAAGGGCGGAGCTTACTTGGGATCTCGAAAATTCAATGTTAGGGAAAGACTTACATGAGTAAATAAATGTACAAATATTAGGGATTTGATTAAGAAACTCTAGGATTTCAAAGCGAGCAATGGCAACGTTATACAGAAAAACATTTTTATCTTCAGCGCGTGAGACTGTATCGGATGATCAATTTAAAATTATTTTGCGATATTGCTCTTGAACTGAATTTTATGGTTTCAGTGCGAAGAACATGATATTTATTAAAAAAAGGTAACACACAAAATGTTAAAAATACCCCCCACACACACTTTATACGTAATTTAAAATCTAAAACGTTTCAGTTTTTAGTCCAAAGGGATTTGAATCCCGAAGGACTATTAGTTTCGTTTTGGCATTTTGCATCGGACTCATAAATGTCGGTTCACTTTTCAAACTGTTGCCACAAAATGTTAGAGTCCTGTATTATATTTGAAGAAATTAAATAATGAAAAATCTGCATAAATGTATGTATATTTCTCGTATTGTGATAAAACAACGGTACATAGAGTCATCGAATTTTGAATAACGTAATCCTCCAACGAATATGAGCATGTGGAAGACCAAATTTGAAATTTGAAATTTTTTTTATGATCGATTTCCTATTTTTTAAAACTTTGACGAATTTTTGATTAAGAAACTCGAGGATTTCAAAGCGAGCAATGGCAACGTTGTGCAGAAAAAACATTTTTATCTCCAGCGCGTGAGTCTCTGTATCGGAAATTCTAAAGATATGCTCGTTTTAAAACTATTTTGCGATATTGCTGTTGCACTGGATCTTATGGTTTAAGTGCGAGGAACATGATATTTAATAAAGAAAGGTAACACACAGAATGTTAAAAAACGCCCCTTTGGACGTAATTTAAAATCTGAAACATTTCAGATTTTTTTTTTTTTTTTTTTTTTTTGGTCCAAAAGGATTCAAATCCCGTAGGACTACTTTCGCTTTGGCATTTTACATTGGACTCCTATAAATGTCGGTTCACTTTTCAAACTGTTGCCACCAAATGTTAGAGTCCTGCATTATATTTAAAAAATTAAATAATGAAAAATCTGCATAAATGTATGTATATTTCTCGCATTGTGATAAAACAACGGTATCTAGAGCCATCCAATTTTGAATGACGTAATCCTACTGCAAATATGGGCATCTGAAATTCCAAATTCGAAATTTGTTTTATTATTGATTTCGTATTTTGTAAAACTTTAACGAATTTTTGATTAACAAACTCAAGGATTTCAAAGCGAGCAATGACAACTATGTACAGAAAAAAATTTTTATCTCCAGCGCGCGAGACTCTGTATCGAAAATTCTAAAGATATGCTAAATTTAAAACTATTTTGCGATATTGCTCTTGAGCTGAATTTTATGGTTTAAGTGATATTAGTGAATAGTGCTGAAGTTTATGGAATGTGATATTTAATTGGTAACGGTAACAGAGAAAATGTTTAAAAAAAAAAAAAAAAAAAAAAAAAAAAACCTCTTTGTGCGTAATTTAAAATCTGGAACCTTTCAGATTTCTTTTTTTATATATATACATTGTTTCTTAATTTGACGTCAAATGCTGTGCATTTTGGATTATGCTCGTGTGACCACAATGAATTATTTAAATTATAAAATTAATATGAACATATTCCAAATAAATTAACACGTACCAAATTTCAAGTTGTTTTTAAGTATTATGAAATGTAATACTTGAAAAAGAAATGCACATGAAATTAATTTATAAATTAGTTTTATTTTTCAGGTGTTCGAAAACTGCAATAACTGTTAAATAATAAAAACTAACGAAATTGTATTAGAATTCCAAACTGGTTAGACTGGACCAAGCATTCGGACTAACCACAAAACTTTACTATAACAAAATACAAATAATTCTTTTAATCGTTTTCGTGTTGTCTAAATTCGTTTAAAGAAATTTTTTACTTATCCTTATTTTATTTCATAAAAGATCATAAAGCTTAAACGTGAAGTTTTCTTTCTTTAAAACCGAATACCAAGCATGTTGGTTTAGACGGAAATAGTTAAGTTTCCTGCAATCCAGATAATTGAAGTTCTAAGGTAATAATAAAAATTATAATAATAAAGAGCCTAAATAAGTATCATGGCAGGAAAGTATGAAAGTGCATTTATTTCAGTTCATCTGAAATGCAGCAGAAATCTTGCACCGATGAAAATGAGAAACTGATAACGACCTGATTGCTAGCAGTGGATAAAAAAGCTCCTGGTTCCAGGAAACCAGTAAAAAATATCTTTTATATAAAATGTGACCGCAGGCGAGCATTTGTCCCCACTATGTCTCTAAAAGCCAAAGATTTGGGTTCTTTGATAATAGCTATTTCGAGCGAGGTCAGAGTACGCAGGAACTTTTAGCATTTCGATTCGCAAGCAGCTATAGAATAAAACGTAGAACTCCCGAAAATGAGTGATATGCCTTCGGATAAGTAAAATTTTGCGGACAGAAATATTAATTGTTCTCAGGGCGCTTCGAACAGAAACTTAGGAAAATAAATTAAAAGATTACTTTCATGCGTATCTAATGGGCATAAACTTATAATTTAAGATTATAATTAACAATCCGATGTATTATTTTATTCCTCGACATAAGATTCGCTGAAGTCTTGTTCCAATTTAATTGCCAACATTTGCTTAATAAAATAAGGCGAATATTGTAACAAATACAGTAAGTACACATACTTAATATACAGCTTATTTCAGTTAAATGGGTAACGGGATTTTCATAAAAGAAATTAAATTGTGTAAGTTAATGTAAATGTTGATATGAATAAAAATAGCAAATTTGATGTAGAAAAATAAATAAGTTATTTTGAAGATAAAGAAAATATATTTTGTTGCAAATGTATATAAAAATTTACCTCACATGTTAAAATTCATTGAAAAATTTTAGCCTCATATATGAATGTTAGAATAATAATTAAAGTAATTTAAATTTATATAAAATATCAAGATTGTTTTCAAATTTGGTAGAGGTTTTTAACCAGAGGAAAATTAATTTTACACGTGCAGAGGATTAAAACGCAAAAATAATTTTGATAGCACATTAAAATGTTGTTGGAAAAAAAAAATTTGCATACCCTTTTTTTTCACGTACGTTGAAAAAGGAAAACAAAGTAAAGTTCCAGAAATACACTAAATATTTTGAATTAATAAACTTCATGTGCAGTGTTTCTTAGAATGCGTATAATATTCGTAAAAGTGACGAATGAAATATACCGTAAAGGCAGTAGTTTTTTTCAGTACATTCGGATTCGTATAATACCCGTAAAATCGACCTATAAAATATACCATAAAGGCTGTATAGTTTTTTTTTTTTTTCCAGTACATTCGGTTTCGTATAATTATCGGAAAAATAACGTGTGGTGTTTTGATGTTTGAGTGCTAACTGTCAAATACCAGAATCATAGTTGTTTCAAAATACGAACGGACTTTTCGTAAAAGATTTACGGTTATTTAAAATTATAATTGATAAATCCTTCTTGTGAAGATTTGAAAAACTCTCCTTCGTTTTAAAGCCTAAATACGTTTTTTTACATTTAAAAATCTTGAAACTTCCAATTTCGTAATTTGGTTTTGCATGAACTATGTGCATTTAGGCGTAATATTGAGAATGTATTCTTCCAAAAGGGCTTTTGGAATTTCTATTGAATTCCCTCGATTTTATATCAAGAGCATAACCATTGTCGCACATGTTCTAAATAAGATAACTCAATTAACCTCCTGAAAGCTTTTGCGGGGAATGCCAAACCGAAGAAACAATTTATGCGCAAACGAAAGCCACCGCTTTGACTGAAATAGATAAGTCTCGTTAAAAATAAAGAGAAATATTTTTGGATTCAATCTCGAAGTCTGTAATTTTAAATTATATAAAGCATAGGACTAAATGAGAAAACTAGTGAGTAAAAAACTGGTTATATATTTTATTATAATTATTATAATCTCAAATTGTAAATACATTTTTCAAATCAATGGCATCATCGAATGGAAACCTGTTTCTATGTCAGATGTATTTCATGAAGAAATATGTGAAATATTTTTAATAATTTTAAGAACACAATAATTAATAAATTTCCGAAGTATTTATTTGAAAGCCCAATTTGTGTAAGCTGCATTCATTTGTTTAAAAGATAGTAAAGGGTTATCACAAGTTTTCATGAAAAGTTATCAGAGGTAAATGGTGATATTGATCAAAAAAAAAAAATTTAACGACAATGTAATACACTTTTTAGAAACAGAGGTGCTGTATTTGTGAGATTTTCTGCCTGACTCAGTCTCAGTTTTAATATTTTAATATTAATCACTACATGTCTGACATAATTTACGTGAATAAAAAAAGCGTTGAAAATTGAGTCACACTGTGAGAAAATTGATCTGCATTTTCTTATAAGGTTTTTATTCCTTAAATCTTATTTTTTTAAACAATATGTCCGTAATCATTGTGCTCACCAATTTAAAGCTGAAGAAACGCTGAAACTTCAAACATCATTACACAGGTTAAAAAATATAAAACATAATTGTGAAAATAAAGTACTACACAAAGTCACAAAGAATTTCTACGATTATATTTCTAGAAATTCTTTTACCCGCTTCCGGAACTCAAAATTAGTTTTAATTTTTCAACGCAAGGTTTCAGTTTGAATTAAACGAATGTTTTTTGTTATTTAAAATGTTCATGGACTTAAATCAGTCAGGATATGCCTCGATGAAAATTTTAGCTACGTGACAAGATTTGCACTTTTAATTTGCTAAAAGAATGCTTAGCTTTTATTCGTCAACAGACGCACAGATCCGTCTTCTAACAGACTTCAATCGCAGGCAATCAAAGTAAATGTTCTACTTAGATTCCAGTTCTTTGAAAAAGCAATGGGGCGCACAATATAGACTTAGACATATGTCTAATCATGTATAAAATTATGGAGTTCGTTTAAGAATTTAACACAATTTTTGTTGTCCAAAATTAAAGGTTTATAACAGTAAAGATAAGTAGAGTTTAATTTTTGTGATTCAAAGTTAAGGTAGTGTTTGATCACATTTAAAGGTTCAGGCTGGAGTAGAAAGACATTGAAATATATTATTCCCGTAATTAATTTCTCTGAAGCAATTAATATAACTTATAAATATATTAAAACGTGAATCATTAGGCACCATGTGTAACGGAAATTAAAAAATAAGTAAAAATATATCTGAAATTTGTTAATTCATTGGTAGTCGCTGAAACAATTCAATTCGCGAAACCTTAGGAATACTCCTGACATTTCAAATTTCTTCGGAGCGAATTTGGAAATTTTTTTTGGTTAAAATTGTTCTTTTATTTTTTAGATTATCCTCTACTTCAACATGTATGAAAGATTATATTAGAATTAGATGCAGCTAAAATTTAAAATAAAACCATATTAGCCTGATATGGACGTGGTGCAATAAGAGGTGCAAAGGTTTCCGCTTCAGAAACAGAGTTAACAACGAAGAATCAAAACAAGCGTCATGAAAGTTTTTAATGAAGCTTGTTTTGTGAAGCTTTACGAAACAAGCTTCATGAATACCGTTTAGTGACTAGACGGTATTCATTATCTATTGTAAAACAGTATAGCACGAAAGTATCAAAGCATCTTTATTCATCGATCGTCAGTTATGTAGATCTGAAAGATACATCAATCGCTGCGCACCTGTTGAGTAACCATAACATTATTTTTTTGTTCAAAATCTAGAACTCTCTACATGATTGTTTATTTTAATTTTTCTTGATCATAGTTGTGTTGTACGTAGTTTGATTTCACTTCGTAATTATGCCTGTCACTACTATGTTAATTTGCACTTCTGTCATCCTTATGTTTCATTAGATTCCTGTTTGCAAATTTCAGATATTATTTATGGAACAACCTCTCAAAGTCATCAGTGTGTGGGGATAAAGCTCTCCAAGCTCCTTCCATTACCCATTCTTTGGAGTATTCACCTCATCGAACTTTAAATATCAGGGCTTTCTGTGCAGTGCTTTATCGAAAGAGTGTCGGGCCATAGGCTAACACTCCTAGAATAGACTAGAAGAGAAACACGCTAATGTCACAATTTTTTATTTGAAGTGCAGATTTTGAGAGTGAAGGTACATTTGTCCCTCGCTCTCTATTTTAACTTCGCTAATTTTTCTTGTCTTTTATGCTTGATAAGATAGCCTGGCTCAGTAAAAGTAGTCGGCCAGTGCAACTCTGATCAAAAATCCAGTTTTAACCACGTGCAGTGCTGATAAGGACCACGTGTTTCTAAGACTCCTTCTCCTTTATTTTCTTCTTTCTATGTATTTCTTTCTCCTGATGAGGAGGGACCTTTAGCTGCCCTCGAAATCGATTGAGTGTTTCATTATACCTACGCTAAATACAAGGTTGTTTTTACGATTTTGATTACTCCTAGAATACTATGACATCGGATCTTAGCATTCCTCTGCCGTTTCACTCTACTGTTTTGGGTCTCTTTCATTACTTTCTTCGACCGCGCATCCGATGCTCAGGGTTTTAATGCTTCTTTGTTAAAGGCTATTGTTTATTGGAAATCTCCCCGCGTCTTGCTGCGCCATGAATTTAATACTCTGTGTTAATAATTTAAAAAACAAAACGTTTTGATAATTTTCTAAACTGTTTGATAATATGACTGATGTAATTCGCATTTTCAGACTGTCTTTCACCAAGCCAGTTTCAAAGAGGAATATCTTCTGTACTTTAAGCACTCTTAATGGATTCGCAAGGATCTACTGTATAATACATATGTATTCTGACACAACGGACAACCCAAACCACATTAGTCTATAAAACTCATTTTACGTAAAATGAAATGAAACATTTACAGAATTCAACGTTCAATACTGATCAAGTAAACGTTTGTAAAAGAATTAATTAATCCACGACATAAAACTTCAAATTAGGAACAAAATTCAAAATTTTAATCTGCGTGTTATTCTCTCTTTATGATAATAACTTAACACCAATGATAATGCATAAATTTATTTTCCTTCGGGATGTCAAAATAATTTTTTTTTTTTAGCCGCTTTCTGGCATGGAGATAGGGAAGCCGGTTGCCATAGCTTTGGATTCGTGTTCGAATGCTCAAGAAGGCGTGGATGTTTGTCAAATGTATACAGTGTATTTGCGCACGCACTCGAACTTTTGTCAATTCGTTTGGTTTTCTTTTGTTGACTATGGCTATCTGCCTAAGGGAGAGATGCTTTCGTGTATGACTTTCCAAGCAAAATTTGCTCGTATGCACGTTACACATACGATAATAAAACGCTTATGCAGCCAAAGCCCATTAGCCAGTAAACGAATCTATGGCAGAACTAACAGCGTGCAGCAATTTTATCGCTAGGCCGCTGGTGGGCGTTAGCTATTATCGAGTCGAAAATTTTCTAGCGAGCGTCATAATAGGAAAAGGGCTTCAACGCCTTTAGATTCGCCCTCTGAGATGTTCAGCGGAACTAGCGAGGAACTGCCCCTTTATAGTATAATTCGCACCTTCTGGTTCTCATTCGGCAGTTTTCTCGGAGATGAGACACCTAAATCACGTTTTAAATGACTTTTAGGCTCGATTCTACTCCTCGGAAGCGTAAGTACCAAACTGATAGGTTGATAAGGTAAGCATATTTTGAAATTTTGCGAAATATGAAAAAAAAATTCTTAAGATGGTTACTTAAAATAGCAACTTTATTTCGGCGTGAATTTATGCAATTATTTAAGTCACTATTTCATCTAGTTCATTTCACTTCATTTGAGCTGCAAAAATGTTTTTAAGAAACCTTAACCAGCTTAGATGAACATTCTATGGCTATTAACACTTTTCTAAGTATTTGCGATTAAACTGACTTAAGCGACTGTGAAATTATAGATAATTTGAGTGACTTTTTATTCGGTTTATTATCAATCTCATTTTGAACGAAGGAGTAGCATTTAAATGCTTTCCTTTAGTTAAAGCTCTAGAATCATCTCATTCTAAAAATAATCTTTAAAATATATTGAAGTGTAGGAAAATTGTACGGCATAGGAACGGAATTTTATCGAGAATTAAACTCAAATATTTTCTGTGAAGCAATTTTATCGACAAATTGCTTCCGACTATTTCGCAAATTTTAGGAAAATTCCTGAGATTTCGCGTGTATAATTTTTTCGCGGTTACGAAATAAATTCACAAATTTCAGATATATGTCATATTTTTTAATTTCCATCAGACATGCTGCCTTATATTTTATGTTTAAATATACGAAAATTTTACATATATTTAAACATACGAAATATATATTTAAAACATATAATTAAATTTACGGAGGTAATATATTCCCAAATTTTTTTACTCCAAAGTTTCAACCCTAAGGATCTGGCTCACAAATTTATGTTGAATTTTGAAATCAACTACACAATCTTATATGTATTTAGACATTTATATACAACCTTGTGCAAATCATTATTTTCTTGAAGAACGTGACTCTTTAGAACGAATAGCTTCGATTGCCTGCGAGGGAAGTGTTACGGAAGGGGGATCTGTACATTGTTGACCAAGAAATGCTAAGATTACCTTTTCAAAAAGAATGCTTAAATTTTATTCGTCATTAAATGAACAGATGTCCTTCGAACAGACTTCACTCATAATTAATCAAAATAATCATTCTACTTATACTCATGTTCTTCGACAAATTAATGATTCACACGATATGGACATGTAAAAATATCTAAATACGTATAAGATAATGGAGTTCACTTAAAAATGGCTTTGAGTTCACTTTCCTGTTAGTTTGTTTACCGTTAAAAACGAACATGAGTAAGGCCTCTGAAAATTTGCATATTGTTCAAAGGTAACAAATCTTTGAATAATATTAAAATTAGAGGTATAAATCTCAATTAAAGATTTGAAACTACAGATTTAATTATTTTTATGACTTTTCATTAAAGTCTTTGTTAGAATATTTTAATTTCGTAATTATAGTTTTTTTTTTTTTTTTTTTTTTTTTTTTTTCTCAGTTTGAATAATGAGGATTGAAGTTTTAGTGTTTTTCCAGCATTAAATTGGTGAGCACACTGATTACAGACATGTTTAAAAAAATAAAATTTAAGAGAAAGAAAAACCTTGTAAGAAAATGCAGATCAATTATTGCACAGTGTGAGTCAATTTTCAGTACCTATTTAAGTCACGTCTATTATGTCAGACTTATAGAGATTAATATTAAAATATTAAATCTGAGACTCGGTCGTGCAGAAAATCTCACAAATACTTCATCTCTATTTTGAAGAAAATGTATAATAGTCTCCTTTGCCATCGTAGATTGTAGATCATCACTCGTTGAAAAGGTACACGACCCGGATGTTTTTGTTCCTTTCTATATTTGTTCCGTCTGGGAGTCTTAAAAACGAGGAAATGAAATCCAATAAATGGAGCGTACCTATGCACTGTAAGTGCTGGAGATTTCCGATGCGGCATATTGTAGCATAAGCAATTTTTGAAAACAGTAAGCATATCTTTTGGCACATCTTAGCATAACTTGGCATATCTAATAACATAACTTTCGGTAGAACCGGTGTTACGGATGTAGCGACCTTCCTCGTGGGGTCCTGACTCTAACTGAGTATCACAGGTGGTGGGTTGACAGTTATTAACAGCAGTGGGCAGAGCATAGTAGCTTCCATCAATCTGGTGATATCACGAAACATTTTACACAATACACGAAAAATCACAGTTCTCTGTCTTCCACGGGCGTGAACTCCATTTCTGCCTTTTCCAGAAGAGTGAAATGAGGAATAATCATAGAAAATAAGTAGAAAAAATAATAGTTACACTATTATTTCTTAATGAAACGCGTCTGACACTGAAACAGGTTTCCATTCGATGATGCCATCGATATTTAAAATTATATTCACAATTTAAAATTACGATCATTATAATAAAAAGTTTAACCAATGTGTTACTCACTGGTTTTCTCATATACTCCTGAGTTTCATTTATTTTAAAAAGTACTCCAAAACTGAAAGGGATAATCTGGGTCATTGTTTTTTTAATTAAACTGCTTTTCTTCTTTCAGGAAGAGCGGTGGTTGTGGAATGGAATACATGTCTTTTAGATCTACTGTTTTGTTTTGCGTCTAATTGCTTCCTCTGTTATGCACCGCAAAACATTTCAGGAAGGTAATTCAAAAATTTGATTTCATAATTCAAAATTCTGAAGATGTTTTGATGGTGATTGATTCAGATGTCTGATTATTTTCTTATTAGACCTTATTTAAGTCTGCAAGAAGTGCCAATAATTAAATAACAAAGCTATGAAGACTTTTCCTCAGAAGTCGTTGGTATACAAGCAAATGAAATGCTTGCACAAATGAATAAAATACTTCTTATAGATGACATCTCGTATACAGAAATTTTGGCTCAGAGCTAATAATATTTCATATTTGCTCTCATAATGTAATATTTGTTTATACCTATATAAACTTTGTTATGCACAAATGTTTTACAAAATTATTACAATACAACATTAAACATCCCCCCCCCCTTACTAGTATTCACGTTCACTCGATTCGAAAACTCAGGAAGGGACTTCTCAGCACAACGCTTACAATTGGATAATCTTAGGTTACCGGCAGGTACTACATAAACAGTAGAAACTCGGTATAATCCCATATGTGTCAAAGTAACTGTTATCTCTCACTTCATCGTAGCTGGTAAAGCGCAGCAGACCAACAACTCATGTCAGAATGTGCTATATTCACATTCAAGTTTACCCATTTTTAGTTATTGTCTATTTTGACTTTTGAATATCTAATGTTAAACTGAAACGATCTCTAGGTTATTAGGCTGCTTCGAAATTTATAATCCTTGATCCTTTGGTATTTAATTAGGAAATTTCTCAACTCAAGTCCCAGTGTGGAAGTATTTACGGTGTAATGTATTTTTGCAGTAATTGACAAAACAGGTAATCTTCTTATTAGTACATAAATTTTATTTCTAGTTCACGGAGATAGGTAATTTGTAGAAATTCTTTAGTGGCAAAACTTTCATACTACTACTAGCATTCTAATTTTTTTAAACAATTTCTCACGTTGCTGAGCAACGGTTACATAATGCAAATATGGCGTTGTCACTTCAACAATAAATATAGTGAAGATACATCACAGCTTGTACGGCGGCCAGATACTTCAATCCTCCTTCTCCAAAGTCTACTTGACCAACTCACGTGCATTAGCACATGTTCCTGCTTCACCTTTGTCGGTGCGGTGTAAATCACCTTAATTTTTAATTCTTCCCAACGCCTTAGGGCATATCTCCAACAGAGACGGTTAAAGTAGCAGAGGCTACTAAATGCCGCCTAACCATTCACTCGATTTCGATTTCGATTTCAACAATAAATATAGTTATTTACTAAATAACCAGATATTACAACTTCTCCCACCTCCAGATAAACTTTAATTTATATTTTTATAAATTAAAGTTTACAGATTTTTTTCCAAAACAACAATGTCAGCACAATACAGAATTGAAATACAACAAATAACATACACCGAGGAAGAGGAGAAAGAACAAAATATTTTTTATCTATATAAAGAAACAAGTTATTTAATCAGGCCAGGGTTAATGCATCTACATTTTTATTGTTTTTACTACTTCGATGAACGACTGTGTGATTGTAGGGTTGTAGTACTAGTGACCATCTCATAAGTCGTGGATTTAGACTCACATTAATTTTGAGCCAAACTAAGGGATTATGATCGGTCATGATGAGGAATTTAGTATGCTCGTCTAAATAAGATTGAAGTTTCTTTACAGCAAATATTATGGCGGCGTATTCCTTTTCTGTGGTAGAAAACTTTTTTTCAGTTTCTGTAAACTTCTTACTGAGGTATAATACTGGATGTTCATTGTCTCGTTCATCTTTGTGAGCTAAAATGACACCCATATAAGAGTTTGAAGCATCAGTTTGCCAAAGAAATGCCTTATTGAAAGCAAGTGAGTGGAATAGAGGCTTTTGTGGCAGTTTTACTTCTTCAACAACTCGCTCTTGTCTGTTTAGTTTCTTTAAAAACTTCTCCTTGACTTGCATCTCAACTCCAGAACTTGCATCTCAACTAAACTGAGAATCGTTTAATTTTGTCAGTTCTTTCTTGTCAGATAGTTTTTGCTCTTTGCGAGATGAATCTTTGTTCTTACCTGCTACTTGCATTCTTATTGAATGCGGCAACTATGAGTATCCTTCATCATGTTTGTGCCTCTCTGCTAAGTTTTCTGACGCGCGCATAGATCCTCAACGTATTTTTAATTTCTTAGCCTTAGAAGCTCCTTCATCAGTTCTTTTATCAGAAGTTCTTTTATCTGGTGTCAACAAACTGTCAAACACATCTTTGCTTTTTGGCAAAGAAGGAACTGGGGAACTCGTAAAGGAATAATGACACACATGATCCACAGAAGTTGAATCACCAGGTAAATAAGGTGAGTCAACTTTCATATAAATAACTTCAGTTTTCTCGTCAAGAGATGAACGCTTAGATTGTTTGTCAGATTTCTGTGAAGCATTGACAGAAGCCTGACTTTTAGGAGGGTTAGTATTGACCAAATTACCTTGAGTTTTAGTACTATTATTTGTTTGGTTCTGATGTATAGTTCTGATGTATCAAAGATGTATAGTTCTGCATTTGATGCCTATATTTTTCAGGAATAACAATTAATCCCTTTCATTTCCATTTTTATCTGATTTCTTTTTCATCAACAGCCCGTTCTCCTTTACTTTGAAATCATTTCCGAAATTTTCACTTTTAGCTTCGCTAAGCAATGAGGCTAGATCTCTGCTTTGATGCTGAGATTCAATTAATTCCTTTGAATTAGCATTAATTATTTTCTTAATTTCCTTGTTTTCCTCATCAGCTTGTGGTAAAATATATTCGTCAGACTCAATAACAGACAGTTTTTTTCCCCCATTTCGGTTTCTCTACTTCGATCTTCTTCATGACATCCTTTTACTTGAGATCGTGTCAAAACTGCATTTATTTTTTCTAAATTTAAGAATGATTTATTTTTGAGCAATTGGGCAGTTTTGTTACCCAATACATATCTGCCGTGATCATTTGTAAGAACAGCTGCCTTTGTCTTTATATGACCAAGTTCGCAATTAATTTCAACTTCCGCTAACGGTAGACACACTAAATGGTCATTTAAAAGATATTGTACGCAGACATGTTCTCCAGTCAGTTTTGCGTTATCTATGTATTTTCGAGATATAACATCTACTGTGGCTGATGGTCTCGAAGAATAGTCATTTCATACCCATTAAATAAACCGTTAATAGTGTACGTCTTTAACAAATCATCATTCGAAAATACGCAATTTACCTTTTCATTTAAGCGAGGGCACTGAGTCTTAAAATGTTCGTATGACCCACACTCGAAACAACGTGGTCGATATCTTCTGTCATATAAATTTTCTTGGTTTTTGTTTTGGAACTGATTCCTTTGTCGATGATCTTTCTGGTATTTTGAATATATGCGGCCAGCCAAATATTCTCTGGAGAGGTTGGTGGCAGGGAAAGAGGAATGGGAGATCATCGCATAAGTCACCTCAATCTGTTCTCCTTCAAAACTGGAGGCGGAACTAAACAAAGTGAGTGAGTGAGCGCCACCAAAGAAGACCACTGACCTGGCCTTAGCGTCACAGTGTGTTATCTTCCTGGCAGAAACCATCTACTCTCTGCTCCATCCTGCTCCGGGAACGCAGCTGAATAGACGGCTAAGAGCCTCATAAAGTCTACATATAAGCTTGGATGTTGTTGTACGGGGAAAGAGTATCCTGTTAGAAACTACTTAAAATTAAGCAAAGAAGCAATCAAAAGACTGTTAAGAATCGCTGTTAGAATAGACAGAAACTTGTGTTAGATAAAGTAAAGATAGGAGGACTCTGCCTGAAAAATTTAATGCCGTGGATTTTCTGGACTTGCTAAATGTCTACATGCGGGTGCTTATCCTGACACAACTGTCATATCTTTATGGGGCTTCTGTGAAATCGTTGGTCCTGCATGGAGGAAAGTTGTAACCTATTAAATTACTGCACATAGTAAACTTAAAAAATAAATAAATAAATAAAATAAAAATAAAAAAGATAAATAAAGAGAGAGATTAAAAGATGATTAAAAAAAATCCTAGCGCCCAAACATAATTTAACGCAGTTTACTTTCCATGTGCCTGACTCTTATGTAAGAACATTTAAAAGAATGGGTACCTGTTATCACTAAGATAACAAATTCCTGCATAATTTAGTTCTTTGCGCATACTTAAACTGTAGTTGCTTTACAAATTGAACCATTCGCCTACATTTTCTTGCGTAGTACTTGCAGACAGGATAATACATACATAAGTACAAAACTGAATATTAAAGTGAAAAACTAACATGATACTGAGTACAGAAATACAGAAAGCTGATCCCTAATGCCTGCATACATAACACTTAAAAATGCATACATAATATATGAAAACTAAAAATAAAACTGATAAGCATAATACATAAAACTGATCATTAAGTAATGCTATGTAGTCTAAATCCTAGCCAAGTACGAACTGACCTTCATAGTACATGCAGAGAAGGAATAAATACAGACTTGAGTACTTTAAAGTGAACATAAACAGAAAAGTACAGCACCATACTCAGTAAAACTGATATCTGATTCCAAACACTGATATCTGATACATAATTACAAAGAGAAACTTACCTACATTAATTCCATAGTTAGTTTTATCACCTTAGAACATGCACATAATTTATACAGAACATAATTAAGCACGTAATGCTGATCACTAGGGAAGAGATTCGAACATGTAATAGATCACATAAATACAGATATTTCTTCCCTAAAATTTACATAAAAAGTTGAATATTTATTAAAATTAAGAAGGCAAAAATGCCATACCAATAATAATATCATTCATAAACTTGAGGTGATAACATAAGTTGACCTTGCCCTTCTTGAACCTATTTATCACAAACTTGTAATTTAAATACACGATTAGTAAGTGTAGGAAAAACTCATTGCTGTTGAAGATTTTACTGGCACGATCTGGTCTTGCAAGTCCTAGACCTGTACATTAAAAGTAAACATTTTAAAGAATATAGGCAGGTTGTTGCCATAGTCCTAATTATCTAAGTTAGTCTTGGGTTGAGAGGTTCGAGGTTGTGCCCAGATTGATTTAGTGTGATTTATACATTTTATGATTCAGAGCGCTAAGCAATTGATTATTTCTATTTGGGGACACTTATCGTCGTAATAGAGAATACTTTCTCTGACAATGGCTGATTACCGCTTGTAGCTTTTTATTTGCTGTTTTGTTTGTTCTCATATTTGCCGCCCATTGTGGCCAGTAAGCTTGACTTGGCTTTCTTATATGGTACTGTGCCGTGTTTGTGCAGTGGAAGACGTAGTGGTCTGGATCCCCCACCTCTCCACATTGACATCTTTCTGTGTCACTCAGGCTGAATCTATGCAGATAGGTCAGGAATGGGCCATGACCTGTATAAAACTGTGTCTGACTACCACTATTGCAGTTTAACTCTAGCGTTGTTTTTGGGAAGAACATATACGTTCTCCTTCCTGTATCTGCTGTGTCCCATCTGGCTTGCCATCTGTCTATCAGTTGTTTTAGAGTGATCTTTTTGAGATGAGACCTAGGTAATTTATCTGGCAGTTCTGTTCTTGAGACCTCCTTTGCCGCTTCTTTTGCCAGGGTGTCTGCTTCCTTATTGCCTTTAATGCCCACGTGAGCCGGAACCCACGTGAGGCATGGCCTTTCTGATGGTAGAAGACTGAGGAGGATTTTTATAAGTTCTTGGACATACTGGCTTCTGCTTTTGTAACCTTTGATTGCGTCAAGGCTAGAGGCAGAATCACTGTAAATAGTAATGTGGATAAGTCTGTTCCTCTTCACAAAATTAATTGCTGCTTTAAGTGCTGTGCCAGCTCAGCTTGGAATACTAAGTTCCTACTGCCAAGTCTTCTTTTCCATTTATACACAGCTGTATTACCTTTTAGAACGCAGAAGGCACTGGCAGTACCCGTCTCGGTTTTTGAGCCATCTGTAAATATAGCTGTGTGGTTATCTTTTGGTGTCACATAGTGGCCTAGAATACACTTTTTTAGATGTGTTTCAGCCGGATGTCCTTGCGTCACTGGCTTGTGTTTTTCAAAGTCTTCAGCAAAGTGGTGTTGTTCCCATAGAACTCCATTCTCACCTAGCCTTAACACTCTTGCAATTAACGACTCCCTTTCCGCTTGCAGGTCTAGCGGAGGAATTCCTGCTAGAACCTGCAGAGCTGTCGTTGAAGTAGTTCTGTAGCCCTTGCAGATGAGCAAGAGTTGCAGCCTTTGCATGGGCAGGAGTAATCTACGCATGCTTACGTTGAGTGTATTTCCCCAGATCGCTACGCCGTAGAGAACAATTCTTTCTGTTATTGCTTGGTACCACCTCTGAAGCACCCATGGTGGTGCTCCCCACTGTAGTCCTGTTGTGCGTAGCATCGTGTTTGTGAGTGCGATACATCTTTTCCTGAGTTCTTTTAAGTAGGGAATCCAAGAGAGATTATTGTTGAGGATAAATCCTAGGTATTTTATGTTTGAAGAGCATTTTATTAAGCTACCGTTGAGTCTAATGGTAGGATTTCTTTTCATTACTCTTTTACGCCCTATAAATAGCATGGTAGTTTTTCTGCTGAGATCGTAAGTTTATGTGTTTGTGCCCACTCTAAGAACCTATTTAGTGCATTTTGTGTAATTTTCTCGATATTCTTTCTTCCCGAAGTTACTAGAAGGAAATCATCCGCAAAAGCTTGCAGATGTATTTCGCTCTCCATCTCAAAAATTTGGAACGCTGAATTAGCCCTAGACAGGAACCCTGTGGACAGCCTTTCTCCAGTTTATGCTGGATTATTCCATCGTTTGTAGTTACTTGAACTTGTCTGTCTTCAAGGTAGCTCCTTATCAACTTTAAGATCTGAATTGGGCAGTTGATTGAATCTAATTCTTTTGTTACATCAGGCCACCAGACATTATCGAAGGCTCCCTTTATGTCAATAGATATTACTATGGAGTTATTGTCTTCCTCTCTGTTCTTTTCAGCACTTTCAGGAGATCTGCTACTGCCTGTTCCGTAGATATTCCTTCACGGAAGCCCTACTGTTTTTTATTAATTACTGAACTTTTATTCAGGAAATAATTTAGCCTCATTAGAATGATTTTTTCTAGAACTTTGTTAATTGTGGGAAGGAGACATACCGGGCGGTAGGAGGTCGGATCCGAGGGATCTTTCCCCTTTTTTGTGAAACAGAGCGATCTCTGCCAGCTTCATATCTTTCGGAAAGTGTCCTACTTTCCAGCATGCTTTGCAGACTGAGTGGATCAGCTCTGGAAACTCATTATGCAATGCCTTGAGTATTATATTGTCTAGGCCATCCGGCCCCGGTGCCTTTTTCCTTGCCAAACCATTTATGATTAGGTCTACCTCCTCTATTGTTGGTGGGAGATAGTCTCCATTTTTGGAAGACCAGAATTTTTCCTGAAATTGCGTCCTTATTAATGTATGCGTTTCTGAGTCATTGGCGGGATCATCTGAAGGAAAAACCGTTTTCAGTATTACCGAAAGAATATTTCTTGTATTTGGTGCGTCAGGGGCCACATTCGCAGTCAATTGAGTCGGTCTAAAGACCTTACCTGCGGCGATTTTTTGTATTTTCCCAAAAATTTCCGGTATTCTACTACAGTGTTCCTGCCAGGAGTCGGATTTGGCCTTTATTATCTGTAGTTTGTATTGCGCAAGTGCCATCTTGTACGTCTGCACTTTTTGGTCCCTTTGTATGGAATCTGTTTCTGACTGTGCCAGTCTTCTGAGCCCGAACTCTGCTTCTATTTACCGTTAGTTTGTCATTCCACCAGGAAAGTTCTTTCTTCTGGCTGGGTGTTTTTTTCTTATACGTTTATTTTGCTGCACTTGTTAGAGTTCCAGTTAAATGCCTGTAGGCATCATCCAGTCCGTCTATGGTGTTGCTTGCTTGGAAGTTGAAAATCAATTGACCTATATAAGGACGAAGCAGATTAAGGAACTTCAGATGTCCTCCATAAGCTGTCTTAAACCTCTGTTTCAGAGTATAAGTTAACTGAGCGCCCATTAGATAGCTGATTATTCTGTGGTCGCTCAGAGAGGGAATGTCCATAACATGCCATTCCGACATTTGATTTGCTAATTGGGAAGAAACCATGGTTAAATCCGGCCAACCTTCCGCCCTTATAGTGCGAAAGGTGGGCGGTGAGTCTGACGTGTTTATGATGCTTAATCTGTTTGTCATTGCATATTCTAAAACCATTTTGCCTCTTTACGTTTTCCACTCGCGCCCCCGATAAGGGACTTGAAGCATTGAAATCACCTGCTAATAAGATTTGGTTGTTCCCTTTTCTAACGACAGTGCTGATTTCTATTAATAGTGGATCTAATTCCTCACTTGGTGGAAAGTACACATTAGTAATTTGAAGGTGTCCCGTAGTTGTCTCTAGTTTAATGGTAACTGAGTGTTGCGTCTGAGATGTAAGGAGGGGAGATAGCGAACCATTATAAATTATGACAGCCTGTTGAGAGGTTGACTGGAACGTCTTGCTTGTGGGTGGAATTCCTGGCAGATGACTATGTGCTAAGTACGGCTCTTGTATGAGGGCGATATCCGCATTTTCCTTTGTCATAATATCGTTGCAGATCTAGCTCTCTGCAGGTTTGCTAACGCCCAAAGCATCGGTCTATGCACAGGATAACTGTATTCAGTACCTGTAATGTACTTGTATGCTAACAACAGTCGCAAACGTGACTCCTTGTCACAATGAATTTCGTGGGCTTGATGTGATTCAGACAATCGAAATTGGTAACCAAAGCAGCTATTTTGATTACAATAAAATCATTGTTTAACATTTGTATTAAATTTTCTGTTATAAACCAAAAGAATGGCTTAATAAACTTTTATTTTTATTTTCATCAAACTTGTTTTCTGAATTCTCCTGCATAGCTGTTAAGGGCAGAAATTCGTAAACAGGTTAAGGTAATTTCGGATGTTAACCGTTAGGGTCAGTGTTCACGCATAGTTCATGATTGCAATAAGGTTTACTCATATCAAGCGTACATAGTTTGATGATTAGGTTCTTATGCTATTTGCTCTGTTTCAGATAAACATAATGTGTTTTCCGAACTGATAATGCAGCATAGTAGAGTCCATGATCTATTAGACTAAAAGTGTGTGAAAATTTAATATTTTATAGTTCGCAAAAAACACTAATTCTCTAAACTAGTGTTCTGAACGCAGACACCATCCAAGCAATCCTACGCAGCCAGTGAACACATTCTCCGTTCAATGAATTAAGCATTATTATTATACTAATTATTACGGTAAGGATTTGTAACAATTTTATGTTTTTAACGGTTTCGTGTCCAATTTTGGGTTAATTTGATTATCATTAAAATAGAACATCAGTAACGCCTCTGAAAATCTGCAAACTGTGATATTAAACTGACTAAGATATTTGAAGTTATGGATTTCATTATTTATATTACTTGGTATTAAAATCGTTGTAGAATATTTTATTTCCATAATTACGTTTTCCTTTTACTGCTGCTTGTATAGTGATGGACTGGAGAATCAGGGAACTTCCAGATTTAAATCAATGCGCACATTAACTACAGACATGTTGATTAAAACAAATTTAATTTAAGAAAAGTAAGTTATCTAGTAAGAAAATGCCGATCAATCTTTTCACGCCCAGTTTTCCGTATATAGTTGAGACACGTAAATTTTATCAGACTTGTTGAGACACGTAAATTATATCAGACTGGTATAGAATAATAATAAAAAATGATTAGAATTGAAACTTGATCATGCAATAAATTTCAATATAGAGTTTCTGTTTCTGAGCAAATGCATAGTATTCTTGTTCGTTCCTGTCGATAAATATTAGGCTTTATCTCTGATCGCTTTTTAACAAAATCTGTGATAACACTTTACTAACTTTTAAACAAATGTATGCAGCTTATACAGATTGAACTATCAAATATTTGGAAAAATTCGTTCCCCAAATTTCAGATTTCTTCATGAAAAACATGTGACACGAAAACAGGTTTCGATTCGATTTTGCCATGGACTTTTAAAACTATATATGCAGTTTGAAATTATAATTATTAAGAGAAAGTTATAACGAATTTGTCACCTACTAGTTTTTTCGTACACTTTTGGGATATATACATTTTAAAATTGCAAACATTAACCTTCACGTTCACACATATTGTCTGGGTATATTTTTAAATTAAACTGCGTTGCCTATTTTAGGCAGAGCGGTGGCTTTGCGCTAAATTGAAATTTTTTTTTACTCGACTGCTTGGTTGTGTGCTTAAATTGTTTATTTATTTTGCTGTTCACTTTTAAAGCTATTAAAATGCAGTTCTGAATTTCGATTTATAGCGTGGGTAACATTTTAATATTTTTGAAAGAAGATGTTATTATGCTGAATTATGACCGTCTTCCAAAAGCTCTACCGGAAAGTTTTATCAGTTAACGTATTTAGTGGGCAAAATAGCCGGGCGGGAAGATTTTTTTTTTTTTTTTGTGTGTGTGTGTGTGTGTGTGTCGCTTGCTAAGACAGTCATAAAATACGCTTTGTTTTGAGATTTCTTAGAGAGTTCGAGCGAAATGCATTCTCTATATACCTGCTCAGAGTTAATTACTCCGCGTAACCATGTCGACGAAAGGACTCTCTGGGTATTTTATATGAGTTGCAATCCCTGCTTTTTGAATTTTTGTGAGTGATCTTTTTGTTGTGTTTAAGTGCTGCGATATTTTTGGATTACCTTGAACATTATTTTATCCAAAGATTACCAAAGTGTAGTTATCCCTTTCTGGGGTTTATTCGACAATGTTCTCGGTAATGAGACATAGGTTTGGCCATACACCTCGAACGCTTGAGTAGTAAACTGCCTGGTTGCTGAGGTAAACATCCTTTGAAATTTTAAAATCATGAAAAACCAATAAAGTCTGTTTGATATGGAGAACAAATATATTACAAGCATCGAAATAGAGCCCCGGTTACAGTGAATATTCTCAAGATGATTTCTTGGATAGCAACTTATTGCAGCACGGATAAAGGCAATTATTTCAATCACTGTATCATCTATTTCATTTCAGCTGAATATGCTTTAAAAGAAAAGTTTAAAAAAACGAAGTCATATAGAAATATTTTAGTTAATCACCGTTTTCTCAACATTTCATAAGCTGAGGAAATCGATTGTGAAATTAAGAATAATTTGATATATGATTTATTAGGTAGATCATCAATCTCGGTTTTATCGAGGAAAACGTTTTCGTAATTGCGTTTTCCTAATTCCATCATCGTTTTTTGAACTGGAGGGTAATGTAGAAGATAAGAGAGCAGTTTTATCGAGAAATAATTATGAAAGTTCTCATCGAAGCAATTTTATGAAGAAATTCTCTGGGAGTATATCACAGTAAATTTCTTCGAAGCATATCGTGATTAATTTAAATCCTTGAGCTTTTTAAACATCGAAAAACTTTCATTCGATTCCAGTTGCAATCTTAGTTTCAAATATGAGTGCAAATGATCTTTGAGTGTAAGACAAGCATAAGTGAAATTTCCCTTTAGAACATTTGTGAGAATTCTTCATAAATGTAATGAAAACGTATATTTTGAGGTGTTTTATCTTTCTTTACTCATGTCACAATTTTCGCTCTCATCAGAAAGTTACACAAATGTAATGTCTGTGCGACAGAGCTTAAAAGTACGAATTTAACTCGGCTACTGTAATGTTCGTCATTACCTCACTAAAAGTGTGTTCTTGTTAAATCCATATAAGAACTAAATTTAGATACTAGTTGTGATACTGGTAAGCTACTTAAGAGTTTAACTGGAATGTACACCGAGATTTGAGCGCCAAAATTATATAGTGATTGTGCTATTGGTAAGCTGATCAGAGTTTAACCCTTTGACGCGCGCGATATTATTTTTACAATTTATTTAATTAAAAACTGTAGAAATTGAATATTATGATCCTAGAGACAAATAATATATGAATTTAAAAAAATCTACCCTTGCCCATTGTTCTGTGGGTGGTGGTCGCACTGTGAAACGACCGCGCGTCTAGGACTTTGAAACACACCTAGGTAGTAGGAAAAAAAAACTTGCCTTTTTCCGTGCGCGTTTCCAATAAATGACGAAATTTACGAATTAAAAAAAAATGCATGTAAGAATGGCATAATATATATATATATATATATATATATATATATATATATATTTACATTATTTTACAAACTAAATCGTCAGAAAAAATAAAAAAAATAAACATTTATGTAATTTTTCTATCACAGTGAAAGTATAAGTACCTACATAATAAGGACGTTTGGCTACATATATTAAAAACTCAGTAAAATAAGGATTAAAAAAAAAAAGACTCAGTGTTTTTTTTTTTTTTTTTTTTTCAAAAAAACAAATATTTTTTGTGACACTGTTCAAAGCATCTTTTGTCTTTTTGGTACATGCATAGACCCACATTGTATGTTTTGCACATGTGTCTGCTTCTATGGTGTGTCTTCCTTGTGCTACAAAATGGACACTGATTGGATCTAAATTTTACTGGTATATGTCCAGCGCTATTTAGTTTCTTTTGATCTGGCACATGGAATTTGTGGTTTTTTTATGTTGATGGGGGGGGGCTTGATCGTTTTGGCTTTGGTATGGATCATTCGTTTCATTCATACTTATTTTATTCGTATTTCATCTCAAAATATTCAGAAAATATTTTTAATTTAAATAAAACTTTAAACGATTTCTATTTTTAATTACAGAAAAGTATATTTACATTAAATTTAAACCACAGGAAATAATTTATAAAATCACAACCTCAGCACACTTGGGAAGCAAGTGTGCTGAGGTCAGAGAAAAGTCTCTGAAAAAGAAAGACCTTTTTACTGGGCAGGTGCATGTATTATTTAGTAATAAAATAACTCTGTGATTTCAAAACCCCTTATCTATATCCGGATAAAAATAAACATTCCTATTTGAGAAGCAAGCAAATGCCATTGTGAAGAGCAGTGGTTTCAAGGAGTGCCTCTAGAGCATTGTGTCACAATGCTCTAGTGGGGCAGTGGTCGCGTCCTGAAACCATAAAGCAAATGCCATGCATACAGAGTTTTTTTTATATATGTAGTTTAATTTTTGCTATTTTTTATTGTTTATGATAGAAATCATAATGTGCGATGAATAACTTTTGAAATTTAAAGTTGTTTATATTAATAAAAGGAACTTATTTTGTCTCATTGAAAACGAATTTTAAAAGGGATCCGATTTGAAGTACTAAGACCTAAAATATGTATCATTCTGTAGTCATTTTGTGTTATTTAGAGGTAAAGAATCAGTAATCAATTGATTTTCACTCAAAAATTTCGGAAGGAAGAGGGAAAAGGGAAAAAAATTCGAAAATTGGTGGTTTCAGGGCGCTACCACCGCGCATCAAAGGGTTAACTGTAGTGTAGACTTATCAGTTTTTAACTGAAATAAACTTGGGTGTTTATAATTTTTTTAATTTAACTACAAGCGAAAACACTCATCTTGGTCAGCCTGTTTCTATGCCACCCGAACGGGACAGTGGTAAGAGACGCTGACTGCCGTATCACGGGGATCGAGCCCACGGATACGAATTCCAGTGAAGGCATAGATATTTGTAAATGAGTACTTTGCAGCATGAGGAACTCTATATATGCGACCAGCAGAAAGTCCTCTCGAGAAGTTGACGGTAGGGTAATAGGGATGGGAGGCTCTCGGAACACTCCCTTGGGGTGTTCTTCAAACGTGGCGACGGAACTGATCATAGTCGAACTTTTACGTGTATGCTCTCCAAGGTATCTGTATACTAAATCCCAAGGTAGCTGATCAATGCGCAAAGTACCTATAATGTACTTGTATGCTAATGATGAGAACAAACTTGACACCTTGACATTATGAATTTCGTTTGCTTGATCTGAATCAGACAACCAAAATTAGTAACGAAAAAACTATTTTGATTGCAACAAATTATTGTTTCAGATTTGTATTCTGTATTCTGTTATAAACCACAAGAATGGCTTAATGAACTTTAATTTGTATTTTCATCAAGCTTGTTTTCCGAGTACATTGCTCTTAAGAGCAGAAATTCTTCAACAAATTAAGGTAATTTTGGATGTTAGCTGTTAGATTCAGTGTTTATAGACAGTTCAGCTTTGTAAGAAGGTGTAGCCATCTCTTGGAGATTAGGTTTCCGTGAGGTTTGCGCTGTGTCAGATTAATAAAATGAGTGTGTTTTCTGAACTGATAATGCAGCATAATAGAGTCCATGATCTATTAGACTAAAACTCTGTTTAAAATCAATATTATATTTTATTTTTGCACAAAGAACACTAATTATATAAGCTAGTGGTCTGAACTTAGAGGCAGTTCAAGCAATCGTACGCAGACAGCGGATGCATTTTGCGTTCAGTTAATTAGCATTATTATGATACTAAATATTAAAGCAAAGATCTTTAACAATGTTTCAGGAATCAAATGGTTTTGAGTCCATATATAGGTTATTTTGATTATCATTAAAACCGAACATGAGTAACCTCTCTGGAAATCGGCAATCTGTGATATTAAACAGATTTAGAGATTTGAAGGTTTGCATTTCATTATTTCAATGACTTGGCATTAAATGCATTGTAGAATATTTTATTTTCATACTTATGTTTTATTTTAATGCTGATTGTATACGGATGTTCAGATCAGGGACTTCAGGATTTAAGACAAAGCACGCATTGACTACAGACATGTTGGTTAAAAATATTAAATTTAAGGAAAACTTATCTATTAAAAAATGCAGATCAATATTTTTTACACTGAAATTTCCGTACCTAATTGAAACACGTAAATTATATCAGACTTGGAGAGGATAATAATATAAACTATTAAAATTGAGACTTGCGTATTTAAATAAATCTCACAAATACTTCTCTTCTATTTCTAAACAAATGCATGGTATTCTCGTTTACTGCTGTCGATCAAAATTTAGCTTAATATTTGATAGCTTTTTAATAAAGTCTGTGAATTTATTTACAAATAGACAATGCAAGTTTTTAATTTTCGAAGTTCTTTTTTTAAAGATTTTTTATGAGAAATTATATTATTCATTAAATTTTTTTGAAAACCGTTTGATAATATTAGATTAAATGTCTGGAATTTAGGAGAATGCTAAACACTACTCTCTACTCTGTCTCCGATAAGATTAACATTTATTTACATTTTTTCATATGAATTTCACAAACAGAAAATTAGGCATTCTTCTTTTCGATTTCACGGGATCTTAATGTTACTCCACTTTATCAAAAGCTAGAGGGTGGCGCAATAACTCGATGTAATGGAAGAGACACTACATCAGAGTATTTCTTTACATAAAATTAACAATTTCATAGATAACAATAAATAGATTTTGTGCCGTTATTGGCATCAATATTCACAAGTTTGATATTTTGTTATAAAAAACTTATTTTCTCTTGTAATTAAGCTCACCAGCGGCCGAGCGGTAAAGTTGCTGAACACTGGCAGTTCGCTCCAAAGTTCGACTCCCGCGAACGGGTTGGCTGCACGGGCGTTTTCGTGGTTTTCCCCATGTGTAACGTGTATACGAGCCAGTTTCCCTTAGAAAGTCCTCCACGAAGGCATCCCTCTCCTTAGGCAAATGGCCCTAGTGTGCTTTGCCATAACTAAATAAACCAATCTCTTGTAATTAATAATTAAAATTTTGCCTTAATCTATAGCTTTACAGTTGTACTGCTTTTATTTCTGTAATTGCACATTTTTTGTAATTAATGTACTGGAGCCTACCGCAAATCCTATAGAGTGATTTAAGTAAAGTTTTCATCAAGATCTGAAATCTGATATTCAACAACGCAAACGGTAGAGGGCAACACAGGGAATTTCTGGAAACAGGCCATCCATACGAAAACGCATGGAAACTACTTTCTCTGTCGCAAATTAGTTGCTACATTTGAATACTATTGTACTGTTTATTGATCCTTATTATGATGTTTGAACATGTTTAAGAAACTTCAAGGTTCTACGTAATCAATCAACAACATTTACTTACGAAGTATTCCCTCCTTAAACAGTACCCTATTACTTTAAAAAATCCAGGGTTCAGACACCCTAAAGCCACGCCCCATTTCGCAAGTACTCTTCCACAGTAATCGCACTATCTAATGAATTCTGGATTCAATGATCTTATCCAGAAAACGTCGCCAGAAATGCAGCCAGAAAACGTCGAACCAACTGTGCGGTATCTCCTTCATAAAGTGAAACCTGGAACTGATCTTTACTGTATACTGTACTGTGTATACGAGACAGTTTCGATTAGAAAGTCCTCGACGAAGGTATCCCTCCCCTTAGGCAAACAGCCCTCGAGGCTTTGACTTAATTGCATAAACACAATTTTTATGATATGCCAGCGGTAAGAGTCCTTACGAAATGGGGTGTCGCTTAACAGCGTGCGAAACCTGTAAATTCGCGTTAAATTAAACAAATTAAAAATTTGTCCTAAAATAAGTGCTACAGTTGTGGACAGCAGAAACTGGGAATTAAAATGCCAAGAGAAGATAAATTTTAATTGATATTTAATGAATTTCTTGCTCATGATATAGTTTCGGGATTGCTAAGTTTCACGGAACAAGAGTTTGACGATGAAACGTTTCCTTAGATGGGTTATTTTGTAAGAGTTGCCTCCATTGACATCATAATGTTTTCCTAAATGTAGCTACTAATTTCGGACGGAGAGACTATTAAGTTAGTTTAAAAAAAAATATTGCATACCAGTTTTCTCCTCAACTTATACGGTATAAAAATTTATCTACTTTTGACGAACCACCAAAGTAGAACAAATTAGAAACATTTTTCAGTGAAACTGCATTGTTTATTAGAGGCAAAGTGGTGGTTTTAGAGTGAAAGATGCATAAGCTGGGAGAATTTACTGTATATTTATTAACAGTACATGTTGCAGCAACATACATACGAACATCTGTTGGAAACGTGAACATTTGAACATTAGCAGACAATTTTCCATTCAGTGTAAAGTGTGCGAATTCATGCGAAAACTCGAAAAGCCTAATCTAGAGAAATATTTCACATACGTATGCGTAACGCAGAACGGTTTCTTCAACTAAAAAAAAGTAGCTTTGCCAATATTTTAGCAGTTTTTCTCAGTCTTTTTTGCCTGGAAGGCATTGCACTAAGGTCTAATTTTTATTGATTCCATTGAAGGGGATCTAATAGGCTAATGAACACCTAACCCAATGAACCAATGGATCTGTCGATGATGAAATTAAAGACACTCACTGGTAGAACTGCTGATTAATTTTAAAGTCTCCATTTCGATAAAGAGTTTGATGCAAAAAATTTTACTATATAGATTTGAGATGATGGGATAGACATAAAGCTGAAAAAAATTATCTAAAAGAGGGAGACTGGATTAATTGTGAAAGATACCTTAGGGGATGTGTTGTATATGGCATATGTCGCTATTTTTGACTTCCTCGTTAACACAGTTTGCAATTGAAACTATTGTTAAATTTCTTCAAGAGTGCTTTATTGTTTCAAAATTCAGCATCTCGATGCAGTTACTTAGTTTCAGAATTTAAGAAAGCTGAATTTATTATACAAAATTTCAAGTGGCAGAGCGAGCCGTAATTGTGTATAAAACTGATGTAATTATATTTCGAGAAGCAAATTGCTTACAGTAAACATAGTACTGTTACATTTTTCAGGTTCCTCCTTTCGTTATATCCAATGCTACAGTTTTAAAACATTATTTTCATTCTTTCTCATTTTTTAATCTTTCTCATTTAAAACATTATTTTCATTTTTCTCATTCTCATTGTCAAATTTATCAGTGAAATTCAGTTAATATCCATCGTGATCGTGGGTAAAACAAATAAGAAAGGTATCTTCACTCCGTATGCAGTGGTGCACAGGGAAAATTTGACAGAAGCAAATATTTAGAAATAAAATATTTCGAAAATAAAATATTCTGGAAATTATAGGAATAATTCTCCTTATGAACGAATGTAGCTACATATCTTTGCATTTCAGAAAATTCGAAACTCTAAAAAATGCATGGGCGTCTGTGTATAACAGTTTCACTTTGTTTATATATGTGCATATAGATAGATAAATAGATAGATTTAAAATATATATTTTTAATACAGAAATTTTACCATCCTGGAAATTAAAAAAATATTTGAACTGTAAATTACGTTAACAAAACCTCATACAATTGATAAAGCATTTTGAACTGTATGTTAAGCCATTTGATGGAAATAATTAATGTGAAAAAATGTTTAATTGACTTCTTTTTAATTAAGAAAATCGGTATCTGTAACCGAAGAGCTTTCAGGCTTGTGGTAACGGCAAGATAAAATTCGCAAATGATAAATGGCAACAGTGAGAAAATGTTAAAGAAAAGCGGTTTTTCGAAAAACAATAACTGACAAAATATATAAAGATAAACAACGTCTTCAAGATCTTGAAAAGAACAGACAGGGAGGAGCATAAGTTTCAAGGATGGGACAGGAGTTCTGTGATGTTTGCCTTCTGGCTTAACGCTTTTACATGACTAGTAATTCTTTCCTTTTATGATTAGAGGACACATACCTTCAGTGCAATGTAAGTTTTAATGGAGGATAATAAAATATTTAAGAAGCTTATAACGCTTAGAATTGTGGCATTCCGGTTAAGCATTTACTAGTTATTCATATTTTTCTGCTACAAATAGACACATCGGGTGACAATCGGTATGACACATCGGGGATTCTTTAAAATATTAAAATTGAACAGTTAAGTATTACCGATTACCATAAAGATCCATAGCATCCTGTTCTATTGCCCTTTCTATGTGCTTAAAGAGTACAAACACTCACTTCAAAAAGTGTTTACTTTCAAAACGATTCGGAATCTTCACACAAATACAAATACGGTATGACACACGAAATACCACGCCCTCATATCACACATGTTTAGTATTTAATTGCAGGTTACGGAGAGATAACTATGACTGATGAATACTCATATTTGGTGTGACACGAAAAAAAACGGAATTAACCGTGCAGCTTGAAAACAGAATGGAGTTAGCAACAACTGTTTTGGTGACGTCACGCCTCACACCTGTTCTATCCATGCAGCCAGTTTCGACTTATCTGTAAACGCCATTGGGGAGTACTTAGTCATTCATTGGGGGGTACATTCATTCTGCCGGAAAAATGCCTAATGTAAACACCGAACAGCGAATCAACATAACGTTTCTTGTTAAACTTTAGAAATCAGCCACAAAGAAAACATTCTAAATGTTAACCCTGGCTTATGGAGGATAAACTTTGTCTCATGCACGTGTGTTTGAATGGCATAAGCAGTTTTCAGGGGGAAGGGACACTGTGGAAAATGATCATGATTGACATCATGATTGAATGGGTTCTCAGTGGTCAAACTGTTAATCAATACTACTACATTGAAATACAAAAAAGTCTTCGTGAAATAATTAGGAACGAAAAGGCAACAGTTGTGTAGTGATGGATGCTGTTACACCAGTATAATGCATCTTAATTAAAAGGTTATCTCGTTCCAGAACTTTTACCTGCAATGGCAGCACCGAATGTAAGAGTGTGCGAATGCTGAAGGGGAACTACTTTGAAGGTGATTGTGCCAGTAAGTACAATGATTTATTGTACCAGTCTCGTTTTTTGTGTCACACATTGCATATTCCAAAGATGGTTCGGTTTGTTCGATTATGGTAAATGGGTTTGATTATGGGGATTTTATACCATGATGTTTTACCATTCCTTGATGTATATGATGATGTATTCCTTGATGAAGCTGGGCCTGACGGTTGTGATTCCATAGAGCGATTTTTGGTTTGGATTATTTTATTCTATGTATTATGATTTGTTATCGCCGGCCGTTAGATGGCTCTCCGAGAATCCTGTCTCTGGATTTATTCCAAGACTTAATTTCGAGAGAGCGTGTTGAGCTCCGGGAAGCACATTTCACAAGTGCACATCTGCGCAGCCACTGAGGGAGGGGTTTCGGAAATGAACCAATGAGCTGCTATTGCATTGTGACGCTAAATCTTCGTGCATGTGAGATTACGTTGTTTACGTTTAATTTGTATTTGTTTCGCAGTTATAAATATATGGCGTAATAGTAGAAATCTTGTAGTGCTTTCGTTTTCTGAGTTTAATTAATCGCTGACATTTCACTTTCGAGATTTTTATCACGCATTAATATTTTGATCGATGTTCACGGCATATTATGTGGTTTAAGAGTATTCAAGTGTATATTTTTTTTCAAATTGAGATGAGAATGACTGAAAGTGTTACAATTAATCTAGTGTTTTCTTATTTCAGTGCATTCTTTTGATTTTTAAAGTGTAGGATTCAGAACCCATATGATCTGATTATATCCATTGTTAAAATTAAACGTTATATGTGAATAAATTGAATATACTCGTTGTGAATAAGATAAATTCACTCTGCTTGATGAGTATTTCTTGTGTACACAGATCACTTAAGAGTGAGCAGTTATTAACCCGGCGGAAGTCGCACCAAGAAAAGTTACTAGAGTGGGCGCGTGGGGTATCACTTACCCAAATATTTAAAATATGATAAAAATAGTGTTATTTAGTTTTAAAACTGTTTTTTTTTTTTTTTTTTTTTTTTGTTTTGTTTTGTTCTCGTGTATTATAATTACGTGAATAATAATTGGGTTTCAAAAAATTAATTTTCGAAATAATCGTAGAGTTAAAATTAAGATAAATGAAAATAATAAAAAACTAAACATCCTGCCTCTAAGTTTCATTGCATCTCTAATACACAATGCTTATTTTATTTCTTTACACTTTGAACGAAATACATTCACGTGTTCTTGGCACAGAATATTTTCACATTTTAAACATTGCATTCACGTTCTTCTGTCCTTGGCGCGAGGGCAATTTATCAAATCTTTCATACTTAGTTGTTTCGAATTTCCTGTATTTGTTTTAATTCTTCGTCGAAACGTCTGCTTTTGTTTTGTATGCAGTACGTCAGTTTCTTGGTAAAGTATTAATCTCTGATCTTTGTTCAATACATTATCATTACAATTTCATTAATTGTAATGCTAAGTTCTTCAAAAACAGACTTCTGTTTCTGGTTGGTGAATTAGCAGTTCAATGTAATATAATTCAAACATTTATTACAGCAACATTCAGTGCAGGAAAGAAAATTACCATTGGCCACCTCGTTGTTATTCTGGCAATTGAATAATTGGCTGGCATTTCATCCCCCATATCCACTGCTCCTTTAGTCATATTATTAAAACACATAATTCCTGACGTTTTATTTTCTCCAATAGCATCATCTATAGTATGATCGTTATATAAAGTTGAAAGCATAAGAAGAGTTTTTCTTTTTTTTTTAGGAACATCAGGAATTAATGTTTTATCTTTTTCGAAACCAAAACATTGTAGAAAATATTCTTAGTTTCATCTTCAGTTTCCGAAATGCAATCTTCATCGCTTTCAAATATTTCTAATAAATCTCATATGCGTTGCATCTGCAGTTCATAGGGACTCATTCTTTTTGCCATAATGCAGTTAGAAATTTTTAAGAACTTAATGTCAAGAACATAAAAATCACTTGCGAGTAGAAATATTTACTATTACACTCTAGAAATAAATTTCTTAACTAAATATTCACTCAGAAAAACACTTACACGGACAGGCGCGTGGGGTGTGTCATACCCCAGTTTCAACACAATACCGATAAATCTTTTTTTTGAAACACACAGGCAAAGAAAAAGCGGTTCTGAAAGTCAACCACAACTAGAAACTCAGCTACTGAAAGCAGCAGAGAATTTCAGTGTCACAAGTTAGGAATATTCCACTTTTATGTAGTGTTGGGGTATGATACACCCCACGCGCTTTTCCCGCGGGTTAAATGTGAAATTCAACACACTAAATGTATGGGATTGCAAATTAGTAAATTTCACTTTGACTAAAACTCTGCATTGGTTATTAGTATAGAACATCTTTTTCATATAGACTGCAATAAAACATGCTGACTTCTATTTACATATATAACTGGTGAAAATATTTTCCTCATACGCATAGTTTTATGTAAAGATTGCATTTGGGTCTCAGATGTTTATCACATATTTCTTTCTTCATCTTATTTACCACTTATTAAGTAATGTTTCACATTGATATTTTTGCGAAGTATCCAATATGTGTTTGTATTTATTTCAACCAGGTAGTGAAATCTTCATAATTGCCTATATTTGATCTAACTTCGCAATGAAAAGTTTCAGAAGCAATCGTTGATCCCTTAATTATTTTTTACAGAAAATTGCGTGGCAGAATATTTTCTACCCTCTTGCTTAAATCTCAAAGCACGCGAAAGATCATGTGACATGACAAAAATATTACTGGATGCTCATCGGTCCATCCTAGAAACCACTTCCTCGGTGGCTACACAGATGTGCACTTGTGAAATATGCCTCCGGGAACGAATGAACCAACGAGTCGGGAGCTGTGCTCGTGCTTCGTCGAGTGCATCGCGAATTGTAGCGTGGAGAGTCTCGAGAGTAGGTGGAGTTCCGAGAACGACCAAGGGGAGTCGGGAGCTGTATTCCGGAATGCAGAGTCCATTGCTTTGCGGGAAGCTATCTCTACCGTTATTGCCTGACAGTGTGAAGGCTGTGTCGCTGATTGTTCCAGCGCGTTTATAGTAGATCTTCGACGACTGTAAAAAGTGTTATTGGAGTTGTCCTGATTAATATTGGCTAAATAAAGTGTGTTTCAATACTTCATCAAGTGTCGTCGTTATTCACTCCAAATCCATACGAACCGCATACGAACATGAAGGAAGAAAATAACGTAACAACTGGTGTCAGAGAAGAGAAAAACGTAACGATTGGTCTCAGAGAAGAGAAAAACGTAACAATATAAACAGATGCCTCGCGGGAAATTAGAGAGCAGAATAATACTAGGTATTCTAACTAATCTGACAATATCAGATTTGAATTCTGCTCAGATAAAAATTTCACGTTTAGTAATTAAAACTTATTGCGGCGAATCACCCAAATGACAAAATATTTGAGTTTAGTTTAAAACTACCATTCACGATACAGTAGAAATGACGTAGAAAGGTTTAATTACGTATTATTTAACAACTGATGCCAAAATTTCTGTAAGAGGTATATTATTGATTTCAGAATATAACAAGAGAAATGAGATATGAAAATCGTCCTCTGGTAGAAAAGAATTACAGCTAGACATGAGTATGTCTAGATTACCCAATCTGACTCCATGCAGATGTTCGAAAGCCATGACGTCAGTAACTAAAAATTAAGACCACGTTAGTATCGAAAGACAAGCTTTAGCCAGTCTTGGCATTGATGCAAACGCATATGGGTACACAATTTCCCCATTTTAATTAGGGGATTGCCAACAGATATAGCTTTTGAATTCAAACGATTTCATGATCTCGAAAAAAACTAAAAGCAACAGACATATGAAACGTTTTAAAGAAAGAAATTGAATCTAGAAAATGTTAATTTCTTTTAACTGAACTGATGGATTGTTATAATATTTATTAAAAAATACAGATAAATAAATTCGCACTAATAAATAAATTAAAGAAAATTTGGTATCCTATGAAAATAATAATAAAAGAAAAATGGAAGAAAGTGACAACAGCTGCAGCCTTAAATACGCTTGCTGAAAATGCATGTATTTTTTGGTGATAAAATAACAGATCATTTATCAGATGCTTATCATGAAGAGAAGAACATTCTTAAATGAAATGATAGATATATCCAATGTTTCTTGTAATGCAGAATTAAGGTTGAATGTAATATATGCAATAAAAGACAATGGTTATAATAAATTTATTTTGGCACATATGAAGCATATATTTAAAAGAAATGGTAGATACTTTAAATTTTTCTTGTGTTATAAAAATTCCCTGCTAAAGATTTATGCAGAATTAATGTTGAATATAATATATGCCATAAAAGACTACAATACAGAAAAGGAATTAGATAAAGAGATTTATCCAGTTGCAAATGATTCTTTATCTGAATAGGTAAATCCTGCTAACAACACTGAAACAGTATTGAAATCACTAATGCCGGAAAAAACAGAAGTTACAAATGGTAAACAAGTTGTTTTTCTACAAATATTTCTGGCCGTTGTTTTTGGCACAGGAATCAAAATGAAAGTTCGTTGTTTACTTGATTCAGAAAGTTAAAGAGTATATATTCTTATAAATTTATCGAAGAAATTAAATTTGATTATAGTAAAGAAAAAATAAATTTACACACTTTCGATAACAATACTGCAGTGAATATTACAAGATGTAGGGTTAAATTCCAGTTATGTAACATCGAACATCAAAGTATTGACTTTAAAAACTGATTCATTTTTTGATGACTGCCTAAAAATAACTAATGATTTCTTGAAACTAATACGAATTCTTAGTTTACTTTTCGGATTTATTTACAACTGTAGGAACACAAGCGAGAAACGAACAGGTAGTATTAGTATAGATGAAATGGAGCTCTCAAGAAATACACTCCTTAAATATATCCAAGGTAGGTATTTTGCAGAAAAAATTTCTTTGTTGCAGAAAGATCTACAGATAACATCAAGGAGTAAGTTAAAATATTTTGATCCTTTCTTAGATGAAAAAGGTCTGATAAGGGTAGGTGGTAGGATAAAGAATTCAAATTTAAGTTACAGTCAAAGACATCCCATTATTTTGCCTGCCAAGAATAAGTTAACTTATATTTATTTATTTTCATGAAAAGTATTTTCATAATGGTCCACAATCATTATTAAATTCTATTAGACAAATTTATTGGCCCATTAATGGCAGGAATATAGCTAGAAAGATAGTCCAAAACTGCATAATTTGCTTTAAGGCAAATCCAATAATTTCTCAGCAACTAATGGGAGAATTACCTAAAGAGAGAATTAATATTAACTTTACATTTAATTGTTGTGCTATTGATTATTTTGGCCCATTTTTTAAAACGTACAAAGGGCAACGCAAGGGTAACTATCATAAGATATATGTTTGTATTTTTGTATGTATGGTGACAAAACCAATCCATCTAGAGATTGTCAATGACTTTACCGCAGAAGCATTTATTGCTTGTCTGAAAGAGGTTCTTTGCCTGACGAGGTAAAGCAGAAAAAATATTTAGTGACAATGCAAAATACTTCGTCAATGCAAATACAGAAATTAAAAAACTAATGAGTATTTTTCTAATAAATTGGAACTTTAGCTAATTTTCTAGGCGAGGCAGGTGTACAATGGAACTTTATACCCCCCAAGAGCACCAAATTTTAATGGTCTACCTGAAGCAGGAGTAAAATCCCTTAAATTTCATTTTAAACGAACGGTAGGAAATTCAGTATTAACCTACGAAGAATTTTCGACAGTTCAAGTAGAAGGAATCTTAAATTCTCGCCCTCTTTCACCGTTAACTTCTAATATTAATGATTTAAATGTTTTGACCCCTGGTCATTTCCTTATAGGCCGACCGATCAATTCAATAACTGAACCGAATTTAACAGAAGTAGATAATAACAGACTTAGTTTATGGCAAAAAACTACAAAAATGGTACAAAATATATGGAAGAACTGGACTAATAATTACTTGAGCACTTTGATTCAAAGAAATAAATGGAGGATTGCTAAACAAAATATTAAAATAGAGGATATGGTAGTGATCAAGGAAGAAAATCTTCCTACCTGCAAATGGTTGTTAGGGAGAATTGCAGATGTGTTTTATGGGAAGGACAACCTTGTGCGAGTTGTCTCCGTCAAAACCAAAAATGGTATTTATAAACGAGCAGTTACTAAAATTGCTGTACTGCCAATTGAGAAATAATGTACAAGTTTTTTATGTTTATTTGATGGTTTGAAATGTAATCCATCATATTTGTTTTTTTCACATTGTAATTACATGTACTATAATTTGTGCATTCATTCACATTGTATCATTTTGTATGAACATTTATTACTTTTTTGAATTTTACTTATTGTATTGAAATTAACATTTCAACGCCGGGCGGTATGTTCGGTGTCTGAAAGAGTATTGCTTGGCAGTATTGTTTTACGCCAAGCAGAGATTGGCTTTAGTGTAACCCTAAAGTTATTTCGTTTTTGCCTTATTAGTATATATGATTTTTTTGACTTGATGTAAGAGCATATGGTTGCTCGCTTTTAGCTAAGTTGCATAGGTAACTATAAGCACATGCGTGTGCTAGTATTCAATAATGTTGTTTTTGTTAAAATAAATTTGTTGTTGTTAATATTACAGTCGACTTACTGAAGTTAAGTTTCATTACATAAGTTGGAGCTATCTTCGGCAAGAACAAACACGTTAGGCTTAGAACGCGTTTTTATATTTGAAAGTTTAGCAGCAAGCTTAAACTGTTATTTAAATGCCATAATTAATAAAAACTTCCTGTGTGGCTTTCGAAAAGAGCTTTTGAATGAAACATCAATGGATGCGTCCTTACATAAAGAATTTAGAATTTTTTTTTTTAATTCTGTGAATTTTACGTCAAGTGCGTAGCCGTTGAAAGATACGTTTTAAAGGCCAATTTTAGAAATGAATCAATTATCATTTTGCGGTGAACAACAACACGAAAAAAATAAAGCAAAAAAGATAAAAAAATTCAATTTATTCGAATGCCACCGCTCTGCCTAAAATACGCAGAACAGTTGTATTTTATAACTCTTAAACAAATTTACATTGATTGTCTGTCTTCGCAGTTTTAAAATTCATAAAGCACAGGAGTATACAAGTAAACTAGTGAGTAACAAATTGGTTTCACTTGCTATCATAAATATTATAATCTGGTATTCTAAATATAGTTTAAAAATTCATGGCAAAATCGATTCGCACGTCAGAAGTATTTCAAAAGAAATTAGAAATGTTTTTGAACCCAAAGAACTAATTTCCCGAAGTATTTGACAATCCAACCTATATAATTTGCATTCATTTTTTATATACACTGCTCGATATTGAAAATGCAACACCAAGAAGGAGTGATCAGAAAGTGATAAAAGTGATACGAATTAGAGGTGACCTGGAATCGTAGACAATAGCGCCCCAAACCATTATGCCACGCTGTCGCGCGGTCGGGCGTTCCACAGTTACTACCGGATTAGATCTGTCTCCACGTCGACGCCCCACACATATGTGGCGACTGTTACTGGATAAACAGGAAACGTGATTCAACTGAGAAGCCGACGTTTCGCCATTCTGTCATCCACATCGCTCCAGTCCGTACCATTCTAAATGTTGGCGTCTATGCTGTGGGTCAATGGCAATCTTCTTAACGGACGCCGTGAGTTCAGGTCACGTTCAATTAATCGACGGGAAATGGTTCTGCTCGACACGGGAACATCCAGGGTATCTTGCAAATGCTGCAGAATCGCTGTACAAGTGATTTTCGGGACCTTCACACTTGTCGGCGGATGCGGCGATCCAAGCGTCCGCCGAGAAGCTGTGTCCGTCGGCACTCTGGCTGCACCTGCATCCCTCCTTCTTCGCACATTTCCTTGTTTCAACCATGTTCGTTATAGCCGATGCACCGTGCTCGCATCCATGTGGGTATCAGCTGCGATTTGACATAAGGACAAACTCGCCCTTCTCAGTCCGATCACCATACCCCTCGTAAAATCGTCTATCTGCTGGAAGTGCCTTCGTTGACGGCAGCCTGGCCATTCTCTCCTATTACACGTATTCTCCGGGACAAAACCCAACCTTCTTCGATAATTCGTCTGGCAGAAATAACGACACAAATATTGCCCATTTTGTCACGTTCCTTCACTTGTATCTTACTTCACGTGCGTCGGAGAGCTGCGCATTTCTCATCATTCGCATAAGTCAGTGATGTGCGTCTACTCTAAATTTGCATAAATTTCTTACCACTCCTTCTTGGTGCTGCATTTTCAATGTCGAGCAGTGTATTTATTGTTAAGTTGCATTCTCACCGATTTTTTTCGGAGGAAATCTTGGCTTTTTCAGCTGCTTAGCTAAATGCACACGTGTTGGGAATGAGAGATTTGCTTTCACATATTTAGTTTCGGTTGTTTTACCGTTAATTTGATACCAAAAGTTTCTGTTTTTGCAATGTCTGATTACATCTTCGATGAAGAATATAATTTAGCTTCTTCGGTATCAGATATCGATATTTCTACAGACCAAATATACGGAAAGTGATGATGATAGTGATATTTCTTCCTATAGGGATTGGAGGCCGTTATGTTTAGAAAACCTTTCGCCTGCCCTTCCAAGGTTTCAGTTTCAGCCAACAAAAATAGGTTCACCAGTTGATGCCTCAAATTTCACACAAATAACTGAATAAATATTATGGGCTGTTTCTTGATAAAAATTTGCGGCATTTTATCACCACAGAAATAAACCCTAAAATCAAAAAGCAGAGAAATAAAAACGAAACCGAAATAAAACTTTACTTGTACATATTTTAGAACGTTTTGTAAAGGTGTTTCTAAGCAGCTGCAGAGATGTTTGGTCGAAAATGGGGTGGGTTGAAACTCCATTCTTCCACAATATTAAAACGTGTGATAGGTTTCACATCACAAAAAAAAAATTTCTGCATTTTATGAATAATGAAGATGTTGCTCTATTAACACATCCTAACGTTATGAAATTTCGCCGATTTTTTAACATCTGAAATATATATATATATTTTTTACCATAAATTCCAGAACGAGATGTAACTGTAAATAAAAATGCTCTATAAAGGTAGAGTGGGATGGATTCAATATATGCCATTAAATGAATGTCGCTTTTGGGATCGACACATTTATGTTATGCGAGAGTAAGACTGATTATTTTTTCCAGTATTATTTACACAGGAATGGACATAAAGCGTTATAGTGATTTAGGACATCTTGGTATGCCTTCTCAAGCGATTATGTTGTTGATGACAGCCACTGCTAGGCAAAGGGATATTGTCTGATTAACGACAACTATTATACTTCTTTACAGCTGGCTCATGTACTGGTGCAAGAATTCTACTGTTATATACGGCACAGTACGTTCAATTAGGAAGGAGCTGCCATCTGATTTCATTAATAAAATTAAGAAAAGTGATTTTCTCGCTTTGAATGTGGAAGAGTTAAAGAAATAAAAGCCAAAATTAGTTCATGACTACAGAAACCCTATGCGAGGTATTGATAAAGTTGATCGATATGCTACAGACAAACCGGTTGCAAGAAAACGGGGTAACAAGCATTACCAAAAGTTATTTTTTCATCTTCTAGATCAGGCATGATGGAATTACTTCTTTGTGCATAATTGAGCAGGAGGTGCGAAAAATAATATGAGCTACAGAAGAGCAATTGCCAAACAAACGGTCGAACAAAATAGGCCAAATGTTCAGTTCCTAGGGCGTCCTAGTGTAAGTTTGCTGCGGCTAACAGATAGAAACTTTCACATTTTACCCACGGAAAAAAATCTACTCCAACCAGTTAGTGATGCTATCGTAAATCCGATGAAAGAGGGAAGAGGATAAGGCATAACACTCGAGCGTATTGCAAAGAGTGCGATAAACGCTTGTTAGCAGTACCATGTTTCGGCCTTTATCATAGCATAAAAAATTTGTGAAATTTCATTATTCAAAACCATACTGTTGTAATAACATCGGTTTACATTAAATTTAGATTCAAAATTTTGTTTAATTTGCTGTTATTCAATAGCATATGTCTGTAACCCCTTATTTTTTTATGTGCATGTCAAAGTAGCAAATACAGTACTTATTGCATACTTATTATTGATTTTGGCAACAACTATTTATTGAAGAATACGGAAAAGCACACTAGGGCTATCTGCCTAAAGAGAGGGATGCCTTCGTGGAGGACTTTCTAAGGGAAACTAACTCGTATACACGTTACACATGGGGAAAACCACGAAAACGCCCATGCAGTCAGCCCATTCGCGGGATTCGAGCCTCGGGCCGAATTATCAGTGTTCAGTGATTTTACCGCTCGGCCGATGGTGGGCCTCCCTTTTTAATTGCACGCACACAAATATGCATTAATGTGTGTAAGCAAAACGAGATCTGAATATCGGTATCCTTCTTTAGACTTCTGTAGAAGAATATTGAGTCAGTACAGAAAACATTCGATGTAACTCTTTCTATAAATGCATATAGTACCTCATATGAAAAAAAAAACTTCTGTTTGGAAAATAGCTTGAAGTTTTACAAAATCTAAATTTGCACCCTATTTTATTTTGAAAAGAGATTAAGATATCAAATACTTGCTACACCTGCTTTTATTTCTAAAATTTGGCTAAGGTTAAAATGGCTAAGGTTCAAAATGGACAAAGAGAGCAACAAATATTTATGTGATTTGCAATAGCAATACAAAGTACATATTTGTTGTAAATTACTACTTATTTATATGCTCGTGGGAAAATATTCCCTTAATTTCATTTCTGATTATGTTCACTAATGGCTATTCAAACGAAAAATTATAATTTTCATCTCTCCTGCTTAAAGTATCATAATGCCTTTTATAAAAAATTGAGTTTTAAGGGCGACGATTTTACCATTTTTTCGCTATCAAAAGAGTCGTTAGAATTAGTAATAAAATGTTTGTATCCTAACATAGATTGATATAAACAGGGAAGAAATTTTTATAAACGGTATATGAAGTTTTTCACTTCAGTCAATAAATTTCTAGGAAAATATATTTCATCAAGTAGCTATATATGCATGTAGGACTAATATGCGATCAACATAAAATCTTAGCCTTTGTTTTTAATTATCTAAATAGCATAGGATGAACTTAGCCATTGAAAGAGAACACCGGCAGGGATTCTGTAAGGAAAAGCTGTAGTATTTCTTCCGTTACTTATGAAAAAAAAAAAGAAGAAAAAAAAAAAAAAAAAGAATTAGGTTAAAAAATTTAAAAGATGATCAGGTCTTACTGCCATACATGGAGTCTTGCTATGGGACCATCTTTCTGCATTGTTTTGAATTAACCATGCCTCTCGTTTGAGACTTTGCGGAGGCGGTTTGTGGTGAGAGAATCGAACTGTTATACATTGTTAACTTAGAAAAGAAAATGATTTTAACTTTTTTATTAAAGACGTAGCACTTACTATAAAACAAAAACTTAACGCAATCATCAACTTGCGCTCGCGTCTTCCGCGATATAAAGAACCACGATATTTAAACGCTAAAAGTAGTAGGAGACCCATGGGAATTATCAGCAAAAGAGGCATCTGTGAAAAATAGCTATGTAGTTACGGTTTTGTATTCTATGCTTGTTCTGTGTTTTTGAATTTCTTATTAAGATTTGTGTATATTTGTTGCATCTATTTTATTGTTCTTTCAGTACCGCTTAATGGTAAATAGCATTAGTTGTCACCACCTCAACGGCTTTCTGAATTACCAAATGAAGAACCCCTTTTTTCTCCCTATTATATTATTTCTGGCATTAATTATTCATTAGTTAAATTATTATTATTATAACTTACAAGTTACTTTTTTTCAAATTTATTTAGCAACTCCTAAAGAAGTGATTCTAGAAAGGGTAGCCCACTGTGTGCAGGCACCCTACTCTAGTGATAAGATAGTCACAATGATTGAAAGGTGCTAAACACAGAAGTATGTTCCTCTTGACCGATAATAAAAATGTGGTCCCACTGTTTAATAAGGACCGTTGCCCTTTTAACTGGTTTAACTACTCCAAATGTAAAACAAAAATACTGTACATGATACGTAGGCTATAAGCAGTTTATTCTCGAAAAATAATTAGCCCAAAGGGACAATTTACATGAATAATACATCTGCTTTCCAAATCATAGTTCGGCCCACTAACAGCCGAGCGGTAAAGTCGCTGGACACTGGTAGTTCGGTCCGAGGTTCGTATCCCGCGAACCGGCTGGCTGCATGGGTGTTTTCGTGGTTTTCCCCATGTGTAACGTGTATACGAACCAGTTTCCCTTAGAACGTCCTCCCCGAAGGCATCCCTCCCCTTAGGCAGATAACCCTAGTGTGCGTTGCCATAATTAAATACACCATCACCAACACCAAATCATAGTTCAACAGCACAGCAGATTATGTTTAGGTCACTTTCGAAGGTAACACAGGAATGTATAACTTAATACCCACTTCACAAATATTGCTTAGCCACGGCCTTTCAAGTGGCATTTATACCGGTGCGATAAAAATTAAAACATGAACACCACCGATTTCCAAAAGAATAGTACGAACGAAACGATGTTTAAGCGCTGCTCTTGTTGTATACTTTGCTACTTCAAATATATAAATAGAATAAGATGGAAATTTTTTAAAAAAGTTAATTTTTTTTTTAAATATCAAAATTGTAAATGCGTGCTGTTTGCAGGTCTTGGTACACTTAAAATACACGGCTAGCCAAAAGCAGTCTCCATTGGTCTGGTGGTAAGTAGAGAGCTGAGAGATAGCCCTAGATTCGTGTTTACAGTTAATTTACATTTCAAATGATTTGCTAGAAAAACTTCATTTATTTGTAGTGAAAAAAGTTATGAACCCCTCTATTTTTAAAACGACATGTGAAGCTATTTGGCAAAGCTTTGACAAAGCAGAAAATGCAAAGCTAATTGGAACTGATCTGAAAAACACCGTCTTTTAAACTATTAACAGCCCAAGGTCCATGTTAATGATAGAATCATTTGATGCTGCTTCTACGAGTATGAATGTCCTTATTCCAATCGCTCCTGCATGTTTTTACTTTGCTACATATTTACTTTGATTGCCCTTATCTCCAGCTAACAACTGTTTCCCACAGCGTTATTTATTATATAACGTTTTTCTTTTAAAATGATTGTATATCTACATGATCACACTAAGTGTAAGTTTCAGATTTATGTCAAGAATTTGGCCATTTTCATAAGAAATGTGTAAAACAAATTACCTGCGACATATTCTCACAAAAGACACATAATCATAATCATATAATTATTAGAAATAATTCTGAATGTGCGAACTGTATAACTGCAAACAATTAATTAAATTAGGTTTGTATGTTAAACATTCTGGTTTAGATTATTTGATCGACTGATTAGAACGACTAAGTATGTTTTATAAAATGGCTCTTTACCGTAGTCTTTTTATAGAATTAAAAAAGTACGTAAATTATGATCTTAATTTTCTGGTGATATAGAAGGAAATTATGTTTGATTTAATTTTTTGTAGCAACTATTGAACAAGTGACGTTATGTGAAACATTGAGAACATGTTATAATGAAGCACCAAGCTTTCACCTACAAGCTTGGAATTTCTTATAGATGTTAGTACTCCACAAGAGCTGCATGAAATATTTATTTTTATGGTTAAACCATATACTACTTCAGAAGTAATACTAATTTTATTATGGCAAATATGACAGCATAAGTATTCTTCTAATCCAGAAAATAATAAACTTTTATCAATGATTGCATACCCTTGAAATTCGCCGTCACCTGAGACTACTAAATGATCTAGAAGTTTATTTGCTGATGCAGAGACATTTGCATCTTTATCATTAATTCTTGTGTACTGATTTCAACAAAAATTATTCCTTTTCCTTTCCTTCGGTCTTTGACCTGAAGATCTTTTGATATTATTATTCATTTTAAAATTTCAAAATAAATATCTTTACATAAACGTTTACTCAGTAAAACAAACTTTATATGAAAGACCGAAATAGAAACACTCAAACGACGTTAAATTTAGCAGCGTGGTAATAAGAATTATCATGTAAACAAACTACCAGCAGTGAAGTTGAGTAGTTGCCATCCTTCTTCCCCTACACGAAAAGGAAATTAAAAAAAACAGTATTAAATATTTCTTTGCATAATAATAAAAATATGAGCTCGTATACAGGGTAACCAAAATGTAAACAACCACCACATTTGTTCCTTTAAACGAGCGTCGCTGATTTACTATACGATATAAACTTTCATAACTCAAGACATAATGCGAATTTTACAACGCGGTTTTTTGCATTTTGTTCAGAAATGTTTATATATTCGTAAAATGTAAAAATCTGAAAATCGATTTTTTGAAGATTTAAAGGTCCTGTGCCCCCTTTTAACTTAAATATGCAAACAGAAAGCACTGATTTCGTTCATTGCTATCGATACAGTGGTAGCTCTCACAGACGCGGAAAAAGTTGAGCTAACTGCTAACAGTCTCGAAACCAGATTTAGAGAACACTAGATTTAGATTTAGAGAACCACTTTTTGAGGTTAGTATTTATATTGCTAAACACACAAGCCTAAAATTGCACGTTGACTGCACTCTTCCTCCAGTCGTATGATCAAATGCGTTTCCTATAAATTGTTTCTTTTTCATAATAATGATAACTGCTAATTAATTTTATGTACACATTAGAAATTAGTATTATTATTTCCATAAAAATTTTAATTGCTTATTAAATACAGTGCTATTTTCCAGAAAGCCAGAAACGTAAATTAATTATGCCTATTGCAAACCTGGCCAGTGCCATTCGAACGCTCAAAATTAGAGACCTAGCAGTCTTCTATCTTCGTTATCAAAGGTAGATTAAGTTATATTGCTTGAACACTTGTTAAGTTTTCCTCCGGAACCAAAATATTAATACTGATGAAATGTTTGGATTCCGAATTAAAACACACTGTACATATAACTAGCTTCTACGGACTGTGGAGTATATTCATGCAAGTTTCCGCATATTTACATAAGATGTAAGGAATATAATTTATTTATTAATATATAAAGAAAGAGAAGACTGCTTATACTATCTGGTGAATGAAAAACTGGGCAAGAATATTTTTAAGTCACGTTATGCGGTTTTACTTTGGATGAAGAATGTGAAACTGAATTTTTCGACCTAAGTTTTGATTCGAAGAAAAAAAGAGTTATATAATAAAATATTATACAAGAAATTGCTGACAGCAGTTTGTTAGTACCCTCTTGTGATAAGAAAAAATTGAAGAATTACTTCATTTAACACACGTTTTGTCATATATATATATATATGAGGCATTTTTTTTTAATAAAACTGTTCTGTCTTTTCGAAGCAAAGCGGTGGTCATGTAATATATGGACAAACGTAATGTTTGTTTACTAGCTAGATGGTTTTTAGATTGCTTTTTGCTTCCAAATATCCGCGTTATATATTTCGGATTTTTGAATTGGGACATGAGAGACGACAATTCAACTAATTTAAAATTGACGGAAGTTGTAACATAAACCTGTAACCTAAGCACTTTTTCAAAGAAGTATGCTTAAAGCAGCACGGTTTTTCAATTGACAAACAATAAGTAATTTGAGAGTTTGGAAGCTTTAACGAAAAATGAAGTTAGGCCAAATACCGAGTTATGTTTTATTCTTGAATTTATATAACTCTAAACGGAATGATTTATCATTCAACTCAGTCAAATAAGAGTAGAGAATATTATTTATTTTCCGCAAATATAAATTGGGATTTCTAGTAGAATTTGCTACGGCGTCGGTGCAGCATGGCGGCACTCTGAATATGCGGCGAGCCGAAAGTCTTCTCCACTAAAATATAAGTCCAACCTCTCTTATACTTAGCATAAAGTCGTTTTCCAAAGCTTGCTAATTTCATGTCAATCGAAATACCTTGCTGATTTAATCATAATTGATTTGAAATTCTATGAACACGTTTTTTAATTTTTTAACAATTCCCGTCAATTTTAAATTAATTGAACTTTCGGCAATCTCGTTGTAAATCAAAGTTCCAAAATATAACGCGAATGTACTTTGTAGCCCAATGCATTCTATAATCAACCTAGCTGCAAAGCAAACAATAATTTAATCTTTGCTCGAAAACCACTACTTTGCTGCAAGTGACAAAGCAGTTTTATTAGTATTGGATTATATTTAATTATGTATAATATTTCGCATAATAGACATTTTTAAATTCGTTTTTCATAATCTTCATCCAAAATAAAATCACATTTCTTGGCTTAAAACTCAGAAAGTAAATTTGCCCAGTTTTTGATTCACCAGGCAGTGTAACTTGCTTCTCTGTCATTAAATGTTAATAATTAATCTATAGATTTTTAATCTTTCTGTATGTAGAAAGAAAATTTAAAATTTAAAGCATTTTATTTAGGGAGCCTTCGTGAATGACTCCGCTGTCCGTGGAAGCTTGATCTGTACCGTGTTTTTTCCTCCTAAAAATAAACTTTTCATCAATAAGGATATTTTGCTTCGAGAGAAAAACATTCACGCGTTCAAGCAACATTAAATCAGATATCTTTTTGATAGCAAAGATAAGAAGCTGCTAGGTCTATCATTTTAGGGTTTGAATGGACGGGCCAAATTTTGGAATAGGCTTCATCACTGCGTGGTGCCTCCTTTCTGGTAAATACCAGTGTAGTTAATTAACAAACATAAATTTAATTAGCAATATAATGGAAACGCTAATTTAGTGGGGATGTTTCTAATCAGACGATTGGAGATAGAATCCAATCTAGCTGCATTTTGGGGCTTGAGATAATATAAGTGCGAACTTCAAAACGTGAAGCGTGCTGTAAGTCTCTATTGAAAAGATGGATTCAGAAATATTAAGTATCTTGTGGGAAGATATCATCGTTGTTCGCAAAGACATTTACGCTACGGGTGTGGATTGAGTTTGGAGACTGTTAGTAATAAGCGCAGCTTTCTCCGTGTCAACGGAGTGATTCCTTTTTGCATAGTCTGGCAGAGTCACGCGAAAGACTGCTGTCATTGGTCTAGTATATATTCTGAACATTGTGATAAAAAGAACTGGTCTTATGATGTCTTGCAGTCATTCTAGAAAATACGACGTTGAATTTTAAAACTGGATTATTAATTCTTTTCCATATTATTCCTACTTTAGTTTAAGGTACAAGTTAGGTGAAAAACGAATATTGGTCCAATTTGTTTAGATGAGTTCGTGGGAATTGTAGTTAAAAGCCTTACCTTTAAGGGCGATGTACACAGCGTTGTGATCTGAAGTTAAGCAACTTTTAACAGTCCCATTGCAATCAAATGGAATGTTCTTGAAAAGAGCTAGATGGAATATTTGGGAATAGAGAAAGATAGATCAGGAAATATCAGTTCCTGGGTTCATTCGGAAGGTGTAAATTCGGTTAAATGTCTAGAGCATTCATGTATTTTGTGTTTAGGGAATTATCTAAAAAAACATGCATTACACTGCAGCCTACCACCAATCAAATACAGGAGATAACTTAATTCTGGTGCCTGGCCTACAACTGGATTTGTCTCGCATAATAGACATTTTGATTTTCGGCAAGTACTCGTGATAACTGTACACAAACCTACTTTGGAGTGATGTTAAAATGCTTCATTTAAAGCTAAATGCTATTTGAAGGGGTAACAGAGTACTATTTTCATATTACTATGACATCGCTTCTGTTGAGCGTTTCTGTAAAATTATTCCCTGACTGTTTAAACGCACTCTTTAAATTTAGTTTCAAGTATCATCCCATTCATAAGACAAGTTAAGATATTTGACGTAACAAGTTTTCATTTGCTTTCGTATTCTTGATACCTACCACCTTCCCTAAGTCCTGCCACAGAAACAACGGGGTTAAAATATTTGAAATCTAGGCTTCTTCTGACAAGTAAAATTTTATAGTTAATGAAAAGGGAGAAATTTGTCAAAGAATAATATTCAGAAATATAAAGTTTCTTAAATTTTCCTCCAACAGTTTATCAGTTCTAAATCAGATCTAAAATAAGTGACATTTTCCATTAAAATGACTTTTTGATTTATATTCGCTTTTAAATTTTTCTTCGCTTATTAATCCCTGTAACTGTCCTGACCGTTAATGCCGCTAACCTGATTCAAAGCAGAATGATTACGAACTGGTATTTGACTCTGTTTAATAATAATTGTAATCCATGCACCTGACGTATACTGGATACGTTTAATCAAGATTAAGCTGGAGAAAAAGCCCAGACCTATGCCGCAGAACAGTCCATAAACGGGTATATCTCTCAAGTTCAATTTTACTGAAAATTCTAATTTCTCTACTTCTCTGTATCGGGACGAGAAGCGTAAATCACTATAGTCGAATTAATAAGAAGAATGGATTATGTCACAAATTTAAATTCAAGTGATAGATATCGTAAACAAGAAATGGGATAGTCTCGTATTCACAATGTTGAAGAAGAAAACAATCACTAAAATGTGCTTTTATTCACTGTATGTTACTAATGAATGACAATTATCTCTGCGATCAGTAACAGGAAATGGTCCTTCATAAGAAGGTCCAAAAAGTATCTTCATCCGATCTATTCACTTAAACACATGAGAACAGTTTTTTAAGTCCTTATGTACAAATATCCGTTCGGAATTCTTTCTGCGAATTTTCTGAGTACGACGACTTCCATCTCTTTCTGGGTGTTATTAGCAAAAGTCTCCGATGCTGTCTGGGTACCTGGTTCGCTAAAAACCTCACCTGGAAGTCTGAGAATCTGGCCATAAACTACTTGCGCAGTAGAATGATTTGTATCTCCTGAATAGCAGTACGCAAACCCAAAGTACTGTTGTTAACGTGCCACTCCAAGACATGTTATTGTGAGCTTTTAATACTGTTTTTAATGTTCTATGAAGGCGTTCAACTTTGCCATTAAACTAACGATGGTAAGCAGTAGAGTATTGTAAACTGATGTCAGAGATTTTGGACAAAGCTCGTAATCTGTCACATTTAATTGGCATACACGATCACTAATCAGTTTTCTTGGCGTTCCGAAACGCGCAATACAGTTGGTGTAAAAGGCTGTTCCAATATTCACAGCTGAAATCGTGTCTAAAGAAACTAATTCCATCCCATTCCACAAAAAATGTATCTATACAAGTAAAACAGTAAACATTCCCTTTTAATGGGGAAAGTGGTCCCATGAAATCGATATGGATTACAGAAAATCTTCTTGCTGGTACGTAAAATTCACCTAATTTTGTTTTCGTACGTCTGCTGATTTTAGCTGTTTGGCAAGGAATGCAGGTTCGCGTCCACAATTGGACATCTTTCTTAATGTTAGGCGGCCCACCAGCGGCCGAGCGGTAAAGTTGCTGAACACTGGTAGTTCGGTCCGAGGTTCGAATCCCGCGAATGGGCTGGCTGCATGGGCGATTTCGTGGTTTTCCCCATGTTTAACGTGTATACGAGACAGTTTCCCTTAGAAAGTCCTCCACGAAAGGCATCCCTCCCCTTAGGCAGATAGCCCTAGTGTGCTTTGCCATAATTAAATACACCACCACACCTTAATGTTAGGCCAAATGAATTTTGATGACATTAGCTTTATAGTCGATTTTATTCCTAAATGTGATAAACCGTAAATTCGCTGAAAGACTTGTTTTCTGAAAGTTTGAGAAGTACTTGGCCGAATATTTTTAGTTGATATATCACACCACAAATATATCCCATAAGATAGAGAATATTGCTTTAAATTCAAGGAAGTAGTGGTTTGGTTATTTAATTTCTTTACATAATACAGTGCGATAATATTTGGCGGCAAGAGTTTGAAAAGTGATTCATACTTTTAAAGTTTTCGACTCAAAATGGCAAAACGAAATTAATAGCCTCTCTGGGCTAACGCCCTTTGGGCTAAAAAAAGAAAAGAAAACAGAAAAAGAAAAAAAAAAAAAAAAATGCTTAGAAAAATTATTTAGGTCAAAAAAACAAGTCTTGCTGACATATATAGAAATCTTGCAATCGGGCCACCTTTCTGCGCTTTTTTCAATTGACTACGCCTCCCGTTTTAGATTTCGCGGAGAAGGTTTGCAGTGAGAGAATTGAACGATTATAGATTGTTAATTTAGAATGAAAAAAGGATTTAGAATAAACGTTAATATATAGTAATTATTTAACTTTTCTGTTAAGAACATAGTTCGAATTATTTAAGAACCTAAATTTGCGTTGTCAAAGAGGCTAGCACATGAAAATATAGCTAAACGCCCCGCCTACAAACTGAAATGCTTTAAGTTATGTTCAGCATTTTAAAACTGCTTACAATATGTCAGTTAAACTCTGCACGACACTCCGAAGACTTACTATAACACAAAAACACAACGCAATCAGCAACTTGCGATCGAGCCTTCCGGGACATGGTAAAAGTTTACAATTGGGTGCCCCTTATTTCTTGGCGATTCTTTTTTGATGCCAAGATCGGCGCTTGGAAGGCACAATATCAAGATGGCCCATACACAACACCAAAATAAGAAGTCAAAGAATTGCACAAACTCTGCGTCCATGTACACATCGATCTGTTTTCACTTAAAAAAACATCCTAGAATTGCACAAACTAGGCATTGCGCACTGCCTTAAATCTGTCCATGTACACATCAATCTATTTTCATTTAAATAAAATCAGAAAGCTAAAACAAAGTTAAAACTATCATGATAAACAGAAGTGAGGTTTCATCGCCAAAAGTTTTAAAAAATTGTCGCTGATCGAAGGGGCATCCAATTCTACACTAGAGCGCGGGAGGTACGGGACATAAGTACGATATTTAAACGTTGAAAACAGTAGGAGATCCATGTCAATTTTCAGCAAGAGTCATTATGCGAATAAAAGCTACGCAGTTTCTGTTTTGTACTCTATGCTCATCTTTGTTCTGTTTTAAATTTCTCGTTATAATTTGTGTATGTTTATTGTATTTGTTTGAATTGTTCTACTAGTACCTGTTCATAGTAAATTGCACTTGTTGTATCTGTTTTATTGTTTTATCAGTACGAGTTCATGGTAAATTATACTTGTTATCATTATCTCGTAGCTTTTTGATTATAAAGCACCTTATTTTCTCCCTATTCTATTAATTCTGAATAAATAATTAGCTAAAATAATAATAATAATAATAATAATAATATTTATAAATTAACCAGTTACGTTTTTGAATTTATTCAGCAACTTTAAAGAGTGGTTCTAAAAGAGGTAGCACACTGTGCGCACGCACCCTGGTGTCTAACTACTGCAGGGGAACCGATAAAGTGACAGTGATTGAGAGGTGCTAAACACCGAAGTATGTATCTTTTGACCAATAAATAAAAATGTTGTCTAAATGTTGAATAAGCCCCATTTCCATTTTAATTGCTTTAAGTACGCCAATAAAATACTGTTGATCAGAATTTATTTAAACTGTGGGGACCGACCCCAGTTGGAATCGCCGGACCTGCAGTAGGTAGATTACCACAGATTTTAGCAATTTTAATACTTCTTTAATTTATTATAATTATTTACAATTACCAAATATTTTTACATAACGTATCTGGAAATAAAGTTAAGACAGTACAGACAAAGAAAAAACGAAAACATTTCAACTTATATTTACTTCTTTGTCCGAAATGAAGGAAGTATTCTTATCAGAAAAATTCAGTGTATTATATTTCAGCGAAAATATACATTTTGAAACCTATCGAATGCAAAGTAATGATGTTTTTTTGGGTGATATCTGTACGTAAGGACACAATTAAAAAAAAATCTTTTTTCCAAAACGTATTATAAAATTGCTTTAATGGATTCAGAGGAGACGTTTTTTGTGGTGTCTGCACGTACTTATGTACCTAGCATAATACAAAAACGCGTAGCCTTTCAAAAGGTTAAAATTTTGTATGTAGGACTGTTGTAACTTGTAGTTATAATTTGGTAAATTGTGTATTTTTTTTGCTTTTGTATTATGTTATTTTTAGCTTATGGTTAGTTTTTATGCCTTTAGTTAATCTGCATGTAATAGTTGTAAAATTATCACAATTTAAAAGTTGTTAAAGTGAGTTTAATCGTATTTTTTAAACCATAGCAGCCATATTTGATTGCATTTGAAACTTAGCAGAATAGTGAATGAAGTCTTTCTGCACCTTCACTCTGTTTTTGCCGAGTGGGACGAAAATAAAACTTTTAGAAAATTTCGTACACCGAAAAATATGCTTTCTTGTTTGATACCCGAATCTCTTGTTTTTGTGTAGAATCTTTAATTTTAGCTGTAAAATATTTTTACTTTAATTGTTTTAACTATATTTAGTGTGTTAAATTTTTCTACATGTTTCAATTTTTAATGAAGATATTTCGAGTTTTTGGCATTTTTGTTTGCGAACTGAGAACTGAGTTAATTGAATGAGAAATATATCTCTAATGGAATTCGACAGAGAAATTTAAATTAAATGCAGGAAAAAATGCGTACAGTTTCATATTCCTTACAAGGAAGTTCTGTCGTGTACGCAACAGATTTTTATAAAAATAGATACATTCATTTTACTTTAAGAATTAATGACCGAAAACTGTAATAGTATATTGCAGTACAAGTGAAGAAACTGATAGTTTCACTCACGCGTGGGTCGGATTTGAGTAATCCTTAATGAATCTCACAAAATTTTCGTAAATATTATGGGGTCTCCACATGAAAAAGTTTAAAAATCCCTGCTGTAGATGATTAGTAGCTTATCCTCGAAATCATATTAGCCCAAAGGGACAATTTGCCTAGAATGACTATTATCGTTTTGGAATTTTGCGTTGGTTCACTATAACCGGCGTTTCACTTTTAAAATTGTTTCCATTAAATATTATAGCCCTGCATTATATTTAAAGAAACTAAATAACAAAGAATCTGCATGAATATAACGGGTGGCCATAATTAAACTGACAGTGCTCACAGTGTTCTGTAGCGTGATCTATTTGCGAGAATGACGCCACATTTTGTAGAAAGATTAAACAAGATGGGGAACGAAGGATTCCGCGAAAAAACAAATCACTTCCAAAAGTCACCGCTAGGGGAATATTTGGGCGTTGTGTAATAGAAAATAGAGTGTTAACAAATGCAAATCAATACGGAAATTACCTTTTATTTTGCATTCAAATGAGGTTCAATGTGGCTGCCATTGTTGTGGACCACATATTGCGTTCTGTGCACAGTATGCACAACAGCAGAAAGTAACATGTCTGCAGGAATCTCCCGCACAGTCCGTGATATGTTATCCTTCAACAAAGCCTGGTCCTGGACCACTCCTTGATAGAACTTGGACTTAAGGTAACCCCATAGCCAGAAGTCGCATGGGGTAAGATCAGGCGACCGAGGTGGCCATGCAGTTGGAAAGTAGCGGCCAATGACTCTTTCTGTTGTGAATTTCTGTCGTAGCATCTGCTGCACCCATACAGCAACGTGTGAAGGGGCTCCATCATGCATGAAAATGATTTCCCCCAGGCATTGTCTTTTATCGCTTTTTAAAATCGCTTTTTTAAAAGTGTTGCCATATTGCACTTGAACTAAATCAGAAAATGTGCAAAATAAAAGGTAATTTTACTCCGTATTAATTTGCGTTTGTTAACACTCAATTTTCTATTACACAACGCCCAAATATTCCCCTAGCGGTGACTTTTGGAACTAATTTGTTTTTTCGCGGAATCCTTCTTCCCTTGTCTTGTTTAATCTTCCTACAAAATGTGGCGACATTCTCGCAAATAGATCGCGCTACAGAACACTGTGAGCCCTGTCAGTTTAATTATGGCCACCCGGTACATACGTTCCTCGCACCTCGAAAAAACAACGGTATCTAGAGACATCAAATTTTGAATAATGTAGTCCTTCACTTGAATATGTTTATCCGGCACCCCAAAATAGGAATCCGGAATTTTTTATTATCTGTTTCATATTTTTAAAACTTTAACCTAGTTTTGATTAACAAAGTCAACGATTTCATAACGAGCAATAGCGACACTTTACGAAAAAAAAAAAAAAAAAAAAAAAAAAAAAAAAAAAAAGAAAATTTAAACTCAACCTCGCAAGATTGTGTATCGGTCATTTTAAAGATATGCTTTTTTTTACTTATTTTGTGATATTGCTGTTGAATTAAAATTTATGGTTTAAGTGTAATGAACATGATATTAATAAATAAAGGTAACACACAAAACGTTACAAAAATATCCTTCTGAGAGTAATATGATATCTGAAAGCTTTCAGATTTTTTTAAACTAGCTTCATTTAGTGAGGTTTTAATTTTTTCTTTAATTGGAAGAAAAGCGTATAGTTTCGACCGATACAAGCAGGAATAGAGTACTTTGTGAGAAAGAACTGCTTCGGAATTCTTGGGTTAAAGGTGAGTCTTTAATCTCTCAAATTTTGTTTTATTATTCAGATAGCAATTGCTATTGCAAGAAATACTATTAAAATTTAATTATGGAGTAATTAAGCTGCCTAATGGACAAATCGACGGTCACAACATCTAGCAACATTTTTTAAGCTCATCATTTACTATGCGATCACAGTAAAAATGTTTGAGTTTTCAGTAAAATTCTTCATGAATGTTTTCTCATTTTTAAAGAAATAAAAATTGCTTCCAACACAGATACGAGCGAAATGCTATCGATCACCTTTTCATGTGCATGTAATGTGCATTTTAACTCTTCCAACTATAAATTCGCCTTGAAAAAGTATATGCTGCTCCTCGTCCAACAGATATTCTAGAACGTGCTTTTAGGTTAAAAAATGTTGGGAACCCCAGCTCTGATGAATGCTTTCTAAGATAGGCAGGTGTATAGTGTTAAATTATCTCGCTCTTACTGGTTCCACATGGAATCCCATAAAAGGCTGAGGCTTGAAAGTTCTTTAAATTAAATCCTCCATGGGGATGAAAGTCTGTCGTGAAAAGAAAAATCGACGAACTTTCCCGTGCAATCCCACTGGCGGCTGTGATAGTATTGGCGTCCCTTCTTTGATACTTCCGTTATTCCGGCTTTAGGTAGAAATAGTTCTTGCTTTTTCCGGCACCTCAATTAATCCCTGGGTGGGATTGCCGCACCAAGCAAATCCCAAAGTAACTAAATGAGAGAGAGAGAAGAAAGCTTATTGAATTGACATATACGTGTTTGTTATTTATAGTAATTTGCATTTTCTGCTAGGGAGAAAATATGATAAAGCACTTCTACTTGAAAGTGTCATCATTATAAACACATCCTTGAAGCATGAAAGCTGTAAATTATATATTTTAATGGAATGGTAAAATATATTAATGAGCATAATGGAAAGGCGCGTTAAGAGAATATTCTCCCACAACCATAAAAAATTCTATTCTCTGTTGCTGACTGAATGAGCTTTTAGTCACCGAACGGGATTTTGAGTCGTCTGATATAAACGGCGAATCACTTTTCAAATTGTTGTCACGAAACATGTAGCACTGTATTATATTTAAAGAAATTAAAGAATGAAGAATCTGAATGCATGTATGTATGTATTGCCTTGCCTTGTGAAAAACGAACGTACCTCTGGCAATCCAGTTTTTAATAACGTAGTCCTTCACCCGAACATTTGTACCTAGAAGGCAGAATTTTAATTTTCAAATTTTATTTTCATATTTGTAAAACATTCCTGAAATTTTGCTTAAAAAACTCAACGATTTGAAAGACAGCAGTAGCAGCACTGTGCTGAATAAAACATTTTTATCTACTGTGCGCGAGACTAAAAAAATTCGGAACTTGTACAGATATGCTTTTTTAAATATTTTGTGATTTTGGGGGGAGTTCAATTGAATTTCATGGGGTGTAAGTGCGAAGAATATGATATTTAGATAATAATTTTTAATATACAAAACGCTAATAATGGAAAGACAAAAAACGTTTTGCGAGCCATGTCATTGATCATACAAAGCCAGTAAGACTACTGAATATTGATATAATTAGCACTGAGAAGACTTAAAACAATAGAAAAATATATGCCGACACCTGATACTGCATCGGAAATTCTGAACATATGCTGCTGTGAAAAATTGTGTAATTTTACTCTTGAATTGTATATGGCGTAAGTACGAAGAAAATGATGGTTTCTAATAAAGCTAAAAGGACAAAAAGACGTTGCATTTTGAGTAAATGTATAAAGTTGGATTATTCATTGAGTATCTTTTAATCGTTTGGTAAATTTTAATAATGTTAATTTATAGTAAAAAATCTCGCGCAGTCACATTATAAAGCTAACATTTCTACTCAGTTAAAATAAAATTTAAATTTTCTTTAAATACGAAGCTATGGTGGACTTTAACTGGTTTCTATAAATAGAGGAAGCCAATAATACGTTATAAAAGGGCGTGTTTAAGACTAAGACAAGTAAAGAACCTCTTTGGTTTGTGCAGCGTGTTCTAGTATTCAGACTTAACATTTTGTAATTTAATTTCTATTTTAATGAAATGTTAGTCAAGAAAGCCTTTTGTAGGTTTAACCAAGTTATTTTAATAAAAGATACTTATTTACCATCGATTTTATGAGCATACTGTTACAAAGCTGGAATTATGGGTATTGGTGAATATTAGTATTGTTTGCCATTTTAAAACCTGTGTTCTTAAAATTAGATGACACGGTTTGCATAAATTCTTCCACTATAAAATGTAAAATTAAATTCGTTTTTATTTTTCTTATTCGTTTTTCATTCGTTTTTATTTTACTTACACACATTTCACTTTGAGATGTGTTTCTTTAATCTCCTGATTTCACTCAATCGACATTTTTATTGAAAAATTGGTTATTAGAAAATATAACGATTCGAGAAATCAAATTAATAAGAGACAGATGAGAATAAGTCATTGCTGCATCTTGGGTCATCTAAGCACGTTTAATTTAAAAGTGCATTACTACAAACGGAAATTAATATATCAATTCAAATAAATAATTTTATTGTTACAAAAATATAACGGGTCCGTTTTTGTTACATATATACGTAGCTTATATATATACATATGTAAGAGAGAAGATGGGGAGAGAGAGAGAGAGAGGGAATGATTACCATGTACACAAATATCCTATGTACAAGCAGCAGCACGTATGCATAAATCCTGAAAAATTAATTTCGAGGTATCATAACAGTAAAATAAAAACGACTTGACACTGATGTAATAAAGAGGAAAGTTAAATAAATTTTTTGCAAATATTTTGAACATTGCAAATGATAAAATTAACTTTCATTTCGAAGTCGCAATCCTTTCATAAAGCATTTTACAAAAACAAAGAAGCATTCTTTAATCTCACATTTGAAACTGCCCACCAGCGGCCGAGCGGTAAAGTCGCTGAACACTGGTAGTTCGGTCCGAGGTTGGAATCCCCCCGCGAACGCGCTGGCTGCATGGGTGTTTTCGTGGTTTTCCCCAAGTGTAACGTGTATACGAGCCAATTTCCCTTAGAAAGTCCTCCACGAAGGCATCCCTCCTCTTAGGCAGATATCCCTAGTGTGCTTTGCCATAATTAAATGCACCAACACATTTGAAACCTAATTAACACATAACACACATATGATTAATATAGTAAACTCACAATTCAAACATAATGAACATACAACACACAGCTGATGAGTACATTGATCTGACGATCCAAATATAATTTTGTTAAAAGCATAATATGCAAAGCATTCAGCGATGTTTCATATATTGTTTTCTTTTGATAATACATTTTGCGTGGACACGGATTCGTGATAAGTTGATAAAATTAATTTATCAAACGAAAACCTTCAGAATTCTTGAAGTTTGCAAAAAAAAAAAAAAAAAAAAAAAAAAAAAAAAAAAAAAATTTACAACTCTTCACAGTACAATCAGTAGTTACTCTTCAGGCTTGGCAACAGAAAAGACTTTTTAGCAAAAGCGTTAGCAAGGAAATTTTACGTGCAAGATTACAAAATCTGTAAATCAAAATTATGAGATGAAATATATGTAAATGAAAATTATAATTATAGTTAGCAGTAATCCTCAATTCCCCCCCTGTATTACTGTTATTAGTTACTGATATTAGAGAGGTTTTTTGCCGTCGGGAACATGACTAGTACAACGAAGCAAAAGTGCTCAAAATAAAAAATAAAGATCACTATTTGCATATAGTTAGTATAATGTCACCACATTAAGGGGGGTACCAATAATGACTTTTAGTCATTGAAGGTTGTAAGGCTGAATTTTTGGTTGTCGCCTTTCAAAACTGTTCGCTGCAAGAGTCACTGCGTTAATAATTGGTAGGTAATGGATGACTAATCCAAAACAAAAAGGTAAATGATTGCCAATGGTAGCGATATGAAAGTTTCAATTTATTTTAGAGTTCAAATCAAGCAGATTTATTTTGAAAGTGAATATCGCATAATGACTCTTCCCGTCTAAGCAGCTAAGAGTTAATAAAACCATATTATAGTAAATTAGGTCTTTTCTTTTTTCTGTTATTAACTCCGAGACTATTTCATTCCTAGTTTAATGGATTCTATTACGTACCTTTCAAAATAAATATACGTATAATATACCAACAATCACCGCTATAGGAATATAATTAGTGTCCTTTTTTCTGCTCGTTTTGAAATAGCGGTGGACAGAACTGGAAGTTTTTGTCATCTTCCGTGTGTACCTGGGCTTACATTCTGTCAAACTACTTCAAGTACCCGTAGAGTCGACTGCATCCCACACCCAGAACAAATTTGCGAAACGGAAGATAATCACCGCGATCAACGGAAATAGAAAGAAAAACCTCAGTTCTGATTAATTCCTGTTCTTTCATCACGAGAAACGCGATCGTAAGTTTGTGGTTGCGTTGATTTATCACGTTAAAATATATCCTCAGAATGCAATGCCCCGTTATTCCTGATATTTCAAAGCGTGTGACGCATAGTACTCAAAGTTAAATTAGGCTCTTTTAACTAGAAAAAGCACAGAAGAGCTCTCAGTCTACAGGGAATTCTGCCCTGAGTGAGGGACTTCTAAAACCTTCTAGGTCATATTAATGCTACGCATCAGTAAAACCAACAAATAAGATTGGATTTGAAATCATGTCCAGTTACCAACATTTGAAGGTGCTTAAGCGCTCGATAACTGGCGGATACGGTGTATCTAAACGCTACTTACCACCAGTTCACACTTAGAGCAATATCTGATGTTACCGTTAACAAACCGAGCGCCTCTTGAGACTAAAGATTGCTTCATTCTTCAAGTATGTAATCAATATTCTCCGAAGCAATTATAATCTGCGTCAATTGAAAGATCTGTCATATACACCGAATCTTGGAAACAATGTTACACAACAGTGTTTGGAATTTTTGGATTTGAATTCTTCACTATAAATCATGAAAATACGCTTTCAAAAATTGTAACACCGCCACACACATAAGGTAAACCGAAATTAAAAGTTTGGAATATCGAAGGAAAATTCCATCTGACAGTATGCCTCCATCGAGCTTTGCTCAGCAGATACTTTTATGTAAGAAGACAAAAATATCTTTTATTTCGCCGATTTTCTAGACGGTATTGAGAACTTTATCGTCTGGAAATAGGTAAGGAATAAAGTTTATCCTAACATTGTGTCCTGTTTATATATAAACACCTAGAGCATATGTTTAAACATAAACGTTCAAATGGTATGTTTAGTACGTCCTCAAGTATACAGCTTTAGGTAAGCTAAAGGGCATTATACTCGTGTAGTTTTAAAAGGTTTAACCCTTTGAAAGGTACTGGTATAAAATATATACCGATTGTTTGTCAATTTTTTAACCTTGGAAAAAATGCTAATTTCTCTACACCAAAAGCTGTAATCGTAAATTTCTAGTGTTTCCTTTCGATTATAAATGGACGCACTACCCTATGAATGCTCAATATTTTCCAGTTATGAAATTAATATACCTCGTTACAAGGTATCATGTTTGAAGATTGATAAGTTCTATTGGAGGGAAAGAAAAAATTCAAAATCTGTAAATATATGACGTACACATGCTGAACTTTTTATATTTACTGCATTTCAATCAAAATTGATAATTAAAAGATTATGTATGCGTTTTTAATACCGGTATATAATATATACCGGTTGTTTGTCAATTTTTTAACCTCGGAAAAAATGCTAATTTCTCTACACCAAAAGCTATAATCATAAGTTTCTATTGTTTCCTTTCGATTCTAAATAGCAGCACTACCCTATGAATGCTCAATATTTTCCAGTATGAAATTAATATACCTCGTTACAAGGTATCATGTTTGAAGATTGATAAGTTCTATTGGAGGGAAAGAAAAAATTCAAAATCTGTAAATATATGACGTACACATGCTGAACTTTTTATATTTACTGCATTTCAATCAAAATTGATAATTAAAAGATTATGTATGCGTTTTTAATACCGGTATATAATATATACCGGTTGTTTGTCAATTTTTTAACCTCGGAAAAAATGCTAATTTCTCTACACCAAAAGCTATAATCATAAGTTTCTATTGTTTCCTTTCGATTCTAAATAGCAGCACTACCCTATGAATGCTCAATATTTTCCAGTATGAAATTAATATACCTCGTTACAAGGTATCATGTTTGAAGATTGATAAGTTCTATTGGAGGGAAAGAAAAAATTCAAAATCTGTAAATATATGACGTACACATGCTGAACCTTTTATATTTACTGCATTTCAATCAAAATTGATAATTAAAAGAAGATTATGTATGCGTTTTTAATACCGGTAAATAATATATACCGGCTCCTCTACTGAGAGTTTCTTGCCAATAGATGGCAGCACCAGGCTCCTCCTTTTCTACTGTGACATGACAGTATTTCTTTATAATAGTTTATGATGTAATAATTTGTTTATGATTAACTTACAAGCTGTTTAAGATTCAGTATTATGTTCATGAAGGGATGGGGAGTGTACTGACCCTGCACTAGGACAGAATACAAGTATATTTGTTTCTTTTTATTTTTTATTTTTTTTTTTTTTTTTTTGTTACTTTGTGCGAGTTTCATTCGTCTCTATTTATCTAACATTTTAACTTCAGCCCTTCATCCTTTCCGAAGAGAAAGACTCATCCATTTCAAAATTGCCATCATTTCAAAATTGCCATTGGGGTCAAAATTGCACACAATTGTAGGAGATAAATGTGGCATGTTATAACCCTCAAAAGACACCTGTTGCTTCCTGTTTTCCAAAATCCTTGAATCCAAGGAAAATGAAAGGAGGTGATTGACAACTGATTTGCCATTCGGGAGTCACGCCTTCTTCCCTTTATGTGGTGTGATAAGATCACACAAAGAGAAAGTTCACTTAAAAATAGGGGAAATGGAAGTGGATTTATGGTCCATCTCTTGGTGTAATCACAAAAACTGCTGATTTGTAATTTCAGATGAAAGACTAGGGAACGGATGAGAAATTTAAAGTTACAAATAGGTTGTCTTGAAAGAAATTTCCCAGTTGGTGAAATGAGGGAAAATATTTCTAAGACCCGTTTTAGATGCAAACTAGAATTTATCCAAAAGTTGAAAAGGAGCCCCTACGAAGCCAAAGGGGATGAAAATCGAAATAAGAGCTTTGAGGTTTATAAAATAATAAAGTTGTTTAACGGCGTTTCTTCCTGAACAAAAAGATACATTACAACCTATATTTATAAAATATAAAAAAAGGGGTCCTTACGGTCCTCGCTTGGTATCATAGCATGAACCATGGCTTTTTACACATTATCTAAACCATAAAATATGACTTCAAAAATGAAACATATTTTCTCCTCTGAGTCCTAGCGTTTCATTTTTTTAATTTTTCGGCTGTTATATTTCCCTGTAATATTACTCGTATACTAGTTCAGTTGCAGCATGATACGATTTACACATGCAGTGTCGTATTTACTAATTTTTTTTATAAAATAGCAATATCGAATTTAAATCAAGTTAAAAAAATTTTACCCATATTTTACATAAGTATGTTCAGCCGTGTTACATCATCAAAGCTCGTAAAAACAGAAATTTTATTTTTAAAATTTTAAATTTCTACCGAAATTTTAAAACTTTTTGTCTTCAGACTTATATAACTATATTTAAGCACCCATCTCTACAGATGCACATCAAAAGTATGCAAAATTAATTTAAGAAACATAAATTAATAGTTGGCAGCTACGTGGAAAAAAAATGTCTTAGAGGGGTGCCAGTATAAAATATATACCGGCTCTCAAAATTTAGGATTGGCTCTAGATTTTTTAAGTCTCAATTTCGTGTCTTTAGGGTCCATAACATATAATTCATGCAAAATTTTACCACAATTTAAATTATTTTATATACCGCTCCTCAAAGGGTTAATATAAAGCACGTTTAAAATGTGAAAAACCCGTGAATTAAATTAAATTTTGTATGTACAGAGTGTTGTATTTCGTGTTCCAGAATAAAGCACTTGTTATGGTAGATTAAAAAAAATATTTCTTGTTTAATTTAGGAACGAAAATATCATTACAGGATATGAGCGATATAAAAGCTATCACCACCTCATCCAAAGTGTGCGACCATTTTGCGACATTTTTACAAGGTCACGTTTTACCTGGGATACATTCTTTTCAAAGAATCCCGAGTTTTTTATTTGTTTAGTTTTCCAAAGAGGGAGTTATTTTAAAATTCTAAAATTTAAAATATCCAGCATCCATGTGCATGGTAATTGCACTCGTAATTGCTTTCACATTTGTTGTATGTTAAAGCCTGAATTTTCGTATGTGTATCTATTTAACTAGTTGTCTATTTTTCTATCTATATATGCATATATATAATTAGTAGTATTAATATTATTATATTATTTTTATTATTATCATTAATATTATTATTATATCATTGTTAATATTATTAGTACTATTATTACTATTATTAATCTTATTATTCTTATTATATATTTATTGTAGTACTTATACTTTTTTTGAGTTTGCTGCAGCTCAAAAAGTCAAGCGGAACGAAACGCGAGGTCAGAAGAACATATCCGTACGAATTTTAATGTTTTAAATTATTACCCCTTGAGCCAATTTGAAATAATATAAATAATTATTTTCTTTAAAATATCAATAAATACTTATAATTTTATTTTAAAATATTTATAGAAAATTTCAAATACAAATTTTTTGTATTCTAACATTTCAATTTACATGGCTCTAAAATTTGACAATTCGTATTTTTTTTTAAATCCATTTTAAACTATTTTTTAGGATACTGTAATCTTTTTCCTTCTTTTACTCTAATTTTAAATTATATATATATATAATTTGCAGGGTATGAACTTTAATTACTAATATTAAACGAAACAGAAACAAGCTTACACGGTTTCGTGAATGCAAAACTGGCAGATTTATCCTTTCAGTTTGAAGCCAAGATACTGATTTTACACTTTGGATGAAAATTAAAAAATCTAATTTTTCAATACAAGCTTTGATTCGCGAAGAAGTAATGGATTTTAAAATGTAACATAAGCCATTATAATAAATATTTTAAAGCATTGCAAATTGCTGATCACCAGTTTTTCCGTTCCGACTTGTGATATAAATGTTTAAAAAACAATTTAAAATAGGTAAACAAATATATCATTCAGTTTTTTTTTAAAGAAACTGCGTTGCCTTTATTAGGCGAAGCGGTGGTTTTCAAAAAAAAAAAAAAAAAAATTAGATGATTATTTGCTTCGTAGTTAGGTTTGTTTTAGGATGGCGTTGGCTGCTAAATGCGTCCGCGATATTTTTTGGAACGTTGATTTGTAATGTCAGTTAATTTGAAATTGTAACAAAACTCAAAAATCATAATCTTGACTTTTTTAATCAACACGTGAATTAAGTCGGGTACAAAACTGAGTTACGATTCATTCAGGAATTTATTTATAAGCTAAATCGAATGATTCATCAAAGCAGTATTAAATACCAATATATATATTTATTATTATTCGTTTTTCTCAAATGTAATTTCGGATTTCTGATTGATATTTCTATATTTACTGTGCCAGCAAATTTCTGCTTTTTAATTAACAACTGTTAAATGTTATTGAAAGCGTGATTGATAATGCCAAGAATCTTCATTAAGGTTCAAATTCCGTAGACTAGCTTGAAAATAAAGTTAGAAGCTGAAGCAGTTCATAAATTATCACTCAAAATTTATCTCTCAGTATTACTTACAATATCAAGTATTCCCAAGCCTTTAGCCAATGGACGAAGTGTCGCATATGGTAAGTAAAAATAACTTCACTTACCGAAAACATCTTAAGTGAGACTCAACTTTATTCTTTATTTTTTTTTAATAAATCAAAACCTTTACCTTCACTCGCATTTGGTACCAACTGCTGTGAGTTATCACCAATAGATCAAGTATGCCTTAGGCTTTTCACGTTTGTATCAAAACGAAGATGTACTATTGGTACATCTAATCACCCAGAGGCGTAGAATGCATTCGAAAACTCTAAGGTTTGGAGTAATCTGGTCGTGGGGAAGAGAAAGTTTTCATAGATCTTAAATTTGTTTGATGTCACCATAATCCAGGCTATCAAAAACATTGAAACTTTTATTTCGTAACTACTACATCCTATCGAAACATTTAAAAATCCAGTATTTACGTCCTCCACAGACAAAAAGCGCTTTTTATAGGCTTTATTTGAAGGAATCACTTCTCATACCCTCAAAATCCCCCTTATATTCACAGATTATTTTACTGACCAAATGACAGCCACGGTCTACCACATAGAAATCATCCCCAAAATAAATACCTATTTTGCGAAAAAAGAGGGAAAATCAGCTGCATAAATATCAAGCATGCAAAATGTCACAAACCGTGAATTAAATTTAATTTTTGTATGTACAGAATGTTCTATTTCGTGTTCCCGAATAATTTCGTGTTCCCTGTTCTGGTAGATTAAAAAAAAAAAAACTTTTTTAGTTTAGGAAAGAAGTTATCATTACAGAAAATGCACCATGTCCCAACAAGCTTATCCAAAATATGTGCGAACATTTTGCGAAGTTTTTACTACGCCTAGTTTTACGTGGGATAGAGGGGGGGGGGAACGGGTTTTAAAATTGTAAAATTTTCCGGTTGCTTGAAGCAGCTAGTCTTTTAGCTGAGTGCTGGATATTCGGACTTTTAATCTTAAAATTTAAAATTTTCTGCATCCATGTGTATAGTGATTGTACTTGTAATTACTTTTAGATTTCATCTATATTAACGTCTGGATTTCCGTATGCGTATCTATTTTAAACGTTTATTTATCTCTTTCTATTTATCTCTCTCTCTCTATATATATAGATATAATATATATATACATGCATATATTATTATTATTATTATTATTATATTTTTATTTTGCGATTTATATTTTTCAATTTGTCGGCGCTCAAAAGGTCAAGTGGAACGAAACTCGGGGTTAGAAGAATTTATTTGTACGAATTTTAATGTTTTAAATTATTACCATTTATAAGTCAATTTCAAATAGTATAAATATATATTTGCATTAAAGTTTAAATAATTATTTCTAATTTTAGTTTAAAATATTTATAAAATATTCTAATGTAATCTAACATTTTAATTGACAATTTACATGGTTTTAATATTCAAGAGATACTTATGTTTTATTTTTAAAATCCATTAAAAAATTTTTGAGATAATATTCTAACTTTAATATTGCAGTAATAATAATAATAATTTATAAATTGCAGGATATGTATTTGAATTACTAATATTTAACGAAAGAGAAGGAAACATACACGGTTTGGTGAACGCAAAATTGGGCACATTTATTATTATATATATATATATACATTTTTACTTTGGATGAAAATTCTAAAATTGAATTTTTCAATAGAAGCTTTGATTCCCAAAGATAAAACGGAGTTTAAAATGAAATAAAAAGCAGCCTAATAAATAACATAAAGACAAATTTCTGACCACCAGTGTTTTCGTTCTGTTCCAGGGTATAAATAAATGGAAACAATCGGCACCTAAAATGTCATATGAATAATGCAATGTTTTTTAAATAAAACTGCTTTGCTTTTTAAGGTAAAGCGGTGGTTTAGAAAAGGATTAGGTCATTCTTTTGCTTTTTTCTTGTAGCTACGTACTCTTTAGAATGGTGTTGGCTGCTAAATGTGCCTGCGATGTATTTCGGAATTTTGATTTGCAATGTCAGTTAACATTCTGTTAATTTAAAATTGCCGGAAATTGTAACAAAATTTAAAAATCGTAAACAAGACATTTTTTTTCTTCAAACAATGAACCAAGTTGGACATAAAAGTGAGTCACGATTCGTTTACGAATTTATTTAAGACTGAATGTTGAATGGAATGGTTAATCAAACAACCCTATGTAAGTACCACTAGATATTATTATTATTAACGTTTTCCAAATATAAATTCGGACTTCTGATAGAACTTTTTATACTTACTTATAAAATAGTTCAACAATTATCAGAGAAAAATTATCAGAGATTAAATTATGTAGTCGAGTTTCCCTAGAAAAATGAAACTCAGATGTACCACAATAATATTCTGAAACCGTATTTTCAACAATCAGAAAATATAAACTTGCTATGTTTAGAAGGCAGGATTACTGTGAAGATGAAATAGCCAGTTTAAATTATATAGCACAGATACTGAAATGTAACAAGTTTTGCAAGGCATCCAGTTGAATTCACTATTTTCTGAAGATCAACGAAAAGATTTAGAGCAGTAGTTATACAAGTATTTCTGTATTATCACTAATGAACCAGGATGTACTGACCTTGCCGAACATGATATAGAATTAGAAGCAGAAAGACCGATAAGCACAAAACCTTATCGGATGTCTATTAGACAAACCGAGATTTCAAAAACGGAAGTAGGAAAGAATGAGGTGAATCGGTGAATCGGATTTAACCTCTCCATTCATACTGGTTGAAGTTCCTGGAAAAGAGGCAAGACCATGCATTAATTACCATAGCTTGAACAAGGCAACTAGGACACAATATTTTCCTTTGCCAAACATTGAACATTTAGTGGAGAAAGTGTCATCTGCCAGATATATAACTGTTCTAGATCTTACTCGAGGTTAATGGCAGATCCCACTGAAAAGAGCCCAGCGTTATGCTGGGTATTTTAGTTAGTGGGATCAAAAGCAGCGTTACGCTGCTTTTGTGACAAGTTTTGGAACATTTACACACTTAAGGTTACCTTTCGAGCTAAAAAATGCACCGTATTATTTTAGTTGCTTGATGGCAGGATTATTAAAAAACTGTGAAGAATTTGTTGTACCCTATATTGAAGATGTTGCAGTATTCTCGAAAACCCGGGAAGAACATTTGAAGCACTTGGCAAGGTCAAAGAAGACCAGCAGAAATAAAAATCCAAGCCATAAAGATCTTCCCTAAACCTACCACGAAAACACAGGTCCGGTCATTTTTAGGACTTGCGGGGTATTATCGAAGGTGTATTTCTGAATTTTCTGCGATTTCTGCACCATTGACAGATTTCTTAAAAGGAAAATGTTGCAAATCAACCATGAATTGGACTTATGATTGCCAAAACGCTTTTGATGAACTCAAGAAGCGGTTAACACAAAACCCAGTCTTATACAGTCCTAACGTTTCTCAACCATTTATCGTTCAGTGCGACGCTTCGAATATTGGTATTGGCGTTGTATTATCACAGATAAATGCTAAAGGGAAACAACATCCAATAATATTTCTTAGCAAAAAGGTTTCAGCTACTGAACAGAAGTACAGTACAATCGAAAGGGAGTGTGCAGCCATTGTCTTTCCAGTACAAAAATTAAAATTCTACCTAGATGGACCTCATAAGTTCAATATTCAGACTGATCATAATCCTTTAGTATGGTTGGATAAAAACACTAGGACTAAACTGAGACTATTACGATGGGCTTTGACCTTACCACCTTTTAACTATGAATTTGCGCATAGAAAGAGGAAGCACCATCAAGATGCTGACAGTTTAAGTCGTTGTATCCAAACATCTCACAACTAAAATATACATTCTAGGAAGTTTAAAACTTCACTGTTTAAATTTTTGTAATATTAGAATATTATTTTTTATATGTTTATTTAAAATGCTTCTTTGAAAGCACTTGAACGCATTTTGTCGGTATCTTATTGTATTTGTTACAGATATGCTTGAACATCTTTCTCTTGTAAAAAAATGATGTATTAAAAAACTTTTCATTGAAAAGTTCCCCATGAGGGAAGGAATTTAAGACATTTGCGTTGCTGCGCTACCAACTAAATTCCACTAAGAAATGTAAATTACCGCAGACGATTATCCGCAAAAAATATCCGCAGACAAAGCGCGCAATAAAAATGTTTTTCAGTTATTCTGTAAATTTTGACAAATAAAGTTGGTCGCCTGTTCAAAAATGGCGAGAGTTCTTTAAAACTTCATTGCAATATGAATGGAGCTAAAATTACAAGCGCCAACTACCTACGTGGAGGGAGCCCTCCGTAGATGACATGAGGAAAATTAATCCGTATTTTTGTCGTCACGTAAGGGGAAACACACCCATACCGCCAGTTCGTTCGCTGAACTGCAGTTCAAATCGAATTACCAGTATTCAGCAGCTTTAATTCGGCCTCTGGTGGGTCTATTCGAGCCAATTTCTGTTTTAGAGACACTTGCTAAAGTGATCTAACATGGTGAATCACGAAGTCGTAACTTGAATTTCGCTTTTATTTCTTTACTTTATGTTCTGAGCGAAGTTTATCAAATTTTGATTCACAAACTCTCCGATATATAGGGAGTGAGTTGTCTCCTGGGAAACGGTAACATATTTCTGTTTCACATTAATAAAAAAAATTGAGATTTAAACAAATTGATCAAGATTGCCACTGCGTGAAAAAAATATTTTGTAGTTTTGTAATATGGGGTGTACCGCTTTTTGTTATTTATTGCTTAGTACTGATTATACTTACTGGTTTTATACTTACTGGGTTTTTGTTATTTAGTTATTTATTGCTTAGATGCCCGACTAAAATCCTATATTTAATATAAAAAAAAAAAAAAAAAAAAAAAAAAAAAAAAAAAAAAAAAAAAAAAAAAATAACTGAAATCTTTTAGATTTTAACTTTAGGGCATAAATGTTTATTATAGATTTTACGTTCTTTGTACTCAGATTGTTTGTATGAATGTCTTTCTAAATTAAAAAGTTGATGAGACAACTTTCGCATTTATGCATCTTTTCTTATTGGACCACCGAAAAGGCGTAATAACCGTGCTTTATGCAATTTTCTTTTAATGCAAAATAAAATTTCAAAGGTATCGTGAAGAATCCTGGATCACAAAATATTCTTTCGAAAGAAAATTTCAGATTTAACCGTGACATAAAAAGGTTTTGTTAAACTGCTTTGTGCTCTAGCTGAGCTCGAAGTCTACCAGTCTGCTGTTGGATCTACTCGATCCTAAACTAAAATTTTTGTCTTTTTAGCTTTATTATTGATCATATGTTTTACGGACTTTGCTGCAGACAGTTCAACAACAAAATCATAACATTTTTAAATGCTCCACAGCAGCATATATTTAGAAATCCCTATGCAATGTTAAAGTCTTGGCCTATATTTATATATTTGATTTCAGTTTTTCTCAGTTTAGCATATTAATATTTTTTTAGTAGGTGGCTAATAAACGCTTTTTTATTAACTTTTATGTGTTAACTTTGTTTATTAAACACCAGGTTCTTCGCCCATACGCCACGTAAAATTCAGCTAACAGCAAAATTCCAAAATATTTAAAAACAGCATGTCTTTAGATACCCCGATAGAGTGTTAGAGGTTGCCATACATGCTTTTATATTCTCTATATTATGCCTTTAAAAACTAGCGGCTGGCGCGGCAAGACAACTCATATATTTATCACAAAAAATAATAAACAAATAAAGATTTTAATGAGTTGGCTTTCAAGTCGTTGAACAGTCGATCAAAAATTCATTAAACTTTTACAAAATAGGAAATAAATAATAATAAAAAAAGATAAATCTGAGCTAGTTATATTTAACGGTTAGATATTTAGATAGATTTTAACTGTTGGCTTTTAAGTTTTTTTTCCTCTATTTCTGAGCCTACAGTCTGCTGTTGCCACTCACCCATTTCTTTTTGTCCTTTTTTTTTCGCATTTACGCCATATACAATTCATGATGTATAAAAATGCCCATATACAATTCATGATGTATAAAAATGCCCATATACAATTCATGGTGCATAAAAATGCCCATATACAATTCATGATGTATAAAAATGCCCATATACAATTCATGATGTATAAAAATGGCCATATACAATTCATGATGCATAAAAATGGCCATATACAATTCAACAGCAAAATTGCAGAAATTTTAACAGCAACATATTCCGATGTTCAGAATTCCCGATACAATATTAAATGTCGGCCTATATTTTTCTATTTTTTTATGTATTTTCTCAGTTTATCATATCAGTGTTCAGTAGTCTTACTGACACTGTAAGATCAGTAAAATGGCTCGAAAAACATATTTTTTGCTTCCTTTTATGACCTTTTTCTGTGTTAAAATTATTATTTAAATATCGTTTTCTTCGCACTTACGCCACATGAAATTCAATTCAACATAAAAACTCACAAAATATTTAAAAACAGCATATTTTGAGAATTTCCGAATTTTTTTAGTCTCCCGCGGTGGAGATAAAGCATTTTTTATTCCGCGCAGTGCTATTACAGCTGCCTTTCACATCATTGAGTTTTTAATCAAAAATTGAGTAATGTTTTATAAAATATGAAACATAAAATTAGAAATTCAATATTCGGTCGTCCACGTACATATGTGCGGTTGAAGGACTAGGTTATTCAAAAGTGGATGGCCCAAGATAAGGTCGTTTTTTAACAACGCAAGTAAAGACCTACATGCATTCAAATCCTTTAGTAATTAATTTATTTAAATATAACACAGGGCTTTATGTTTGGTGACAACAATTTGAAAAGTGATTCGCCGTTAATAGCGGAAGACTTAAAATCCATTTTCGAGACTAACAGCTCCTCCAGACTAATGTCTCTTTGCATTAAGAAATTCGAAATTCAAAATTCGGCCTTTTAGCTGTATATGTTCGGGTGGTTGGCGAGGTTATACAAATTTTAATGGCTCTAAGTTTCTTTGTTGTTTCACAATGCGAGGGATATGCATACATATATGAGGATTCATCGTTATTTAATTTCTTTAAATGTAGTACAGGTCGACAATATTTGACGGCCACAATTTGAAAAGTGATACGCTCTCTTATAGCGAACCGAAGCAAACTTCTTTTCCAAATTATTAGCCCACTTTGGTGTAAAAATGATTTTTGATCGTTTTTAGTGGGAAAATCGGTCGAACGTTGTTAAAACACAATCTCCACATTGGTATTTTGCAAAGAGTGTTTACGAAATCCCTCTCTAGCAAAGCGTTCTTTATAAAACCTTCCTAGACTTGCACTGCATTGTGCGCAACATGCTTCAGACGGTATGTAAAATTATGAACACACTAAACTTAAAATATTAGCTGCACTTTTATAATAAGGCAGGTTTTCTAGGATCTCACTGGAGGCTTATATTAGATGCTCCGACTTCGTTCTCTTCAACAAGTGGTAGCAAGGACGCTATCTTCAAGTATTTCAACTTCCTTGAGCCCATTGATATAAAAAGATTTATTTATCATCGGTTACCAAAGGTTGAATCGTAAGGTTAAAACATGGAAGTCGGCTTAAATCTTCAAGAATATCGTTTAAAACATGCAAAATTTAAACAATCTTTACTAATAATATTTTAGTAGTTATTTATTTTAAAATAATTTTAGAAGCATATTTAAAGCCCTAAAAGTACATTTGAAATAGATATCGTTCACTTAACTATTCGAAGAAAATTCTTGTTGGGATTCTTATTTCTTATTTGAAAATTAGTATTATAAAATTCGAGACACGAAGTATAAAGAAGGACGTGAAGCCGCAGTGAGACAAATGGCTCCAAAAACACCGCGACCACTAGATTGCAGTGCGGTCCTTCTTTGGCCATCCAAAATATAAACATTTATATGCACTGCAAGGAAACCAACCTAAGCAATGGAGAAAGATTATTTTCGTATTTATGTGATATAGCACAAGAGCAATGGATTACGTTAATTGTTGAAGGTAACTTTTTATGTAAATTGCTATGTTTGTGGGGCAATTTTCTTTTATCGTGTCTTTCTGTTAAGCAGACTAATAAATATATTTATTATTCCATTAAAATATATAATTTACAGCTTTCGTACCTCAAGGATCTGTTTATAATTATAACACTTTAAAGTACGAGTGCTTTATCGTATTTTTTCCCTAGCAGAAAAAACATTTTACCATAAATAATAGACAAATATATTACAATTCAATTAGCTTTTTTCTCTCTCTCATTTAGTAAAATGTTTGTATCCTAACAGAAATTATCCTCGTATAACTCAGTTTGATGTAAAGTAAAACGAAATTTTTATAACTATATCTTTGAATTGTGCATATTTCAATCAATAAATTTCCTCAAAAGTATATTTCAACAAGTAAATATAAATATAATAAAATTCAAGGTTAACGTGTCAGTGCTTATCAGCACTTTTGCACTTTGAGGAAAGATAGACATTGTTTTAAGATTAAATTATAAGATTTTTTTAGGAATATTGAATGTTACTAATTGGAAGGCAATTATACCTTACTTAGTAAAAACGGATCTCCCTATCCGGTGTAAAAAAACATGGGAATATATACCCCGAAAGAAGTTCAAGAAATAGGGTGAAATAATAATCAAACGCATCTGCCGCAGCATGACAGAATAACCAACATAGTATCAAAGTATGAAGAATCGCCTTACACTATCTGAACTATTACAAGACTAATGTTGTATATATTGCAAATAACATTTCATTGTTGCACTGCTATTTTGTAATCAGGTGATTGTACTGAAGCTTCTGACTAGACACTCAGACAGTTCATTTCATTTTCTCACCCGCCAGTGAGACTTCCGAGGTAACGCGCCTCACTATCTTCTACCCCTTCTGATCTCACCTTTACGGTGACTGAGATGTAGTACATCTTCCAAAGCGAGGCCCTACGGGGAACTTCTTAAGTGATCTGGCAGGAGCAGGATTATTTGCTGCTGTATACCAGAATATGCATCAAAGCATAGAGCCGCTATCCACTGCAATCTTTACATTACGGATACAAGGAACTCAAGTTTAACTAGTTATTTATAGGACTCTCCAGCCCGAAAGTACCTTGAGGTTTGTTACGTGCGGTAATCCATCCCGGGAGTATTTGAGCTGCCGGAAAAGGCAGCAAGAATTATTTCTAGCTAATACCGGAATAACGGAAGTATCAAAGGAGACAGGCCAGTACTATCACAGCCGTCATTGGGATTGCAAAACGAGCAAATTCTAACGAGCAATTGTAACAATTGTAACGAGCAAAGTTCGTCGATTCTTCTTTTCAAGACAGATTGTCATTGCCATGGATAATTTAATTCAAAGAACTTCTAAGCTCGATACCTTTTATGGGACTTCATGTGGAACTAGTAAGAGTGGTATAATTTCCCATTATATACCAACATATTTTAGAAAGCATCCATTAGAGGAGAGGTTCCCAACCTTTTTGAACCTAAGAGCACATTCTAGAATATCTATTGGACGGCGAGCAGCATTTACGTTTTCTAGTTGGATTTATAGTTGTATAGAGTTACGTGCACATATAAAAGTGATCGGTCGCATTTCGCTTTGTTTTGGTATCTGTGTTGGACGCAATTTCTATTTCATTAAAAATGAAAAAAACTTCCAACATAAAAGTTTAATGAAAACTAAGACATTTTTATTGTGATCTCACAGCTACTGGGTACACGTTAAACGATGGGATGGAAACTATCGTATAAGAGTATACTCAGTCGATAAACATATCGCAACCACCAATTTGAGATTGCTTTTTACGTGACAGCCCTAAAGCAGTACTATTAAAATGAAACTTTTCATTAAAAGAAAAATTACAGGATTAAAATTTTAAATATATAATGGTATATATAGAAATATTATGCATATATTTTATTGTTTGGGTTTCTTTAATTATGGCAAAACACTCGAGGGAATAACTGGCCTAAAGGAAGGAATGCCTTCGTGGAGGACGATCTAAAAATTTGCCTCAATTATATGGTGATAATCTCGACAATACCCATGGAACAAGCACGATCTGAGCTACTATGTTCAACGAATTTACCGTTAGGAAATGAAATAATGGGATGTTTTAAAGAAAATATGCGAAAGTCTGTTGTTAACAGTACAGAAAAGACAACACTGATATAGATCGATTATTATTATTATTTGGACAATCCCTATTAAATATTAGATACTATGTTATTTACTACACAGAGCGGAACTCCAATCCTGCAGCATATAATTTAATTTGATTGAGGGTATTTCCTCCAAATCAATATTTATCTCAAGAAGAGAAATATGAAATCGCATAATAAATGAACGGGCCTGAAAATGTCGCTAGATGGCAACGGATGTTGTGACCGCCGATTTTGGCGATTAGACAGCACTGAAGTGCATCATTTATATAGCATTGATTTTGTATATTTTTTGTGGCAAATCTCATGTTTTTAGAACCGACTGAGTCGGTTCTAAAAACTTATTATGACGAAACTTATTATTACTTAAAACATATTTGTCAAAGTTATTACGACCGACTGAGTCTGTCATAATAATTTTGACCTCTCTTTTTAAGAGTAATTTAAAATAACAAATATGTTGTAAATAAACTTTGCAAATACACTCATGTCCATAAATTAAGGATAGTGCAAAATCAGGCAAAGGAAGAGTTAGAAGCAAAACAAATTTGACTTATTAGTAAAGCTTATTTATTAAACAAAAGGTAAAGAACAAAAAAAAGCTATATGTTTGATATTATTAAAAAAAATAGCTATTTTTTCTCCCTGGAGCAAATTACCAAAAAAACCTATTTATAAAAAACCAATATTACATGGTTGGTATGATTGTTCATACATTGTATGTCTCCCAGACGATGCAATACAGTCCGTACAACGCCTAGGCATGCTGAGTATCAAATTATCGATCTGATCTTGTGGGATATTACACCACTCAAAAAGCAATGCTCTCCGAAGTTCCGGTAGACATGTAGGAGGAGGTTGACGGGCTGCAACTCGTCGGCCAAGCATGTCCCACAGTTGCTCTACTGGATTCATGTCCGGTGAGAATGCCGGCCAGTCCATACGGTTGATATCCTCCGATTGAAGGCATTCGCTAACGCTGTTTGCAGGGTGAGGACGGGCGTTGTGGTCTATAAACACAAATTGTGAGCCCATGGCGCCCCGAAACAAACGTTTATGTTGTTTCAGAATGACGTCCTGATAGATTTGGCTTGTGATGGTTCCAATTGAACATGCAGGTCAGTTCTGGACCCAGAATAATCCCACCCCAAACGAGCACTCCTGCACCACCGTAACGGTGTCGTTCAATGATGTTTTCTTGGTGGTAACGTGTCCCTGGAGCTCTCCATATGAAAGCCCGGCGAGAATCAGACTGCAAGCTAAACCTGGACTCGTCGGAAAACATCACACAAGTCAATTGTTGCGGTGATCACAATGCATGCTCTCTACTCCAGGCTAACCGCAGGCGACAGTGAGTTGCAGTAAGTGGAACGCATCTGACAGGTCTACGAGCATATAGACCAATCTGCCCTAAGCGTCTGTACACGGTGTGCCTTGAAATTGTCGTACCAGTGGCTGAAGAGAGCTGACGAGAGAGGTCTGAGCTGTGCTCCGCCTGTTTCTCTTGGCAGTAACTGCCAAATACCGGTCCTCATTCGGCGTTGTAACTCTGAAGCGACCTGTGCTGTTTCGTCTACTCACATTACCATCATCTTGGAATCGTTACCAAAGCCTGGAGATGACACTCTGGGCAATTCCAAGTTCGTCTGATACTTCCAGTTGGGTACGCCCACATTCCAGACGGACGATAATTCTACCACGTAAAAAATTATCCAAATGCGTCCTTTGTGTCATAACTATTCGGTTATTGCATTGAAATCTAATAAAGCGCCTGCGAACAATTTTACTTCTTTGCCTGTATTCCTTATATATCACTCTCTTACACTTTCGTCCTTGTGACGTACCATCGGTGTCATTTGGTTACTTCCTGAAATTTGCATATGATTCTTGAAGATGTGTGTAGTTGATTTTAAAGGTGATATATTTATTTTAGTGTTCGATTTCCGCGTGACTCCGAATTATCCTTAATTTATGGACATGAGTGTAGTTCGTGTGTTTATTTATTCGTACATTTAAGTGATTTTCTTGAACCGTGTTTATGGTGAGAACCGCGTTTACGGCTTTTGATGTGCAAATACCACTTCACAGCTACTTTGATGAAATTATTATATTATGCATTCAGTACAAATATTCTATGTACGAAAAATATGAACAGGATATTTCTTCTCACTACTGCTGTTCTGAGTATTTATAATTTATACATACTTTATTCCCAATGCCTTGCAAAAGCAATTGGTAATAAAAATTACAATAAAACAATAGTCTATTACAGCCTGAGCTATAACATGAGAATTCCGAAGCAGTTATTTCTCAACAGGTACTGTATTTTCGCCCGTATCAGCCGCACCTGTAATTTTTACTTTAACTAAAGCTAAAAAATAAATAAAAGCTTATATAATGGAACTAGTTTTAAATAAATCTGAAAGCATTCAGTTATCATATTGCATCCAACACTAATATGTAACTCTGAAATTCCCTCCAAAATCTCCAGCAGAATCTTCAGCCATGTTTTTGAGCCAATTTCTTTCTTTTGAATGCTGATATCCCATCTTGGGATCTACTCATGTAAACCTCATCACCATACCCATCGTGGAAACATCTCAGGTTGCAGGGAAGTATTGCTACCGCAGTAGAAACCCTGCATAATCACGTTTGTATCTAAGTATCAAAGTATCTAACACCAGTTCCAAACGCCGCGCCGTGAAGGAACAATGCCACGCGAACGAGCTGCCATAGAATTTCATATTTTTACTAAAGATATGCCATCATACTTTCCTGCAACCTGAGAAGTGGTCATTTTGCAAAGTTATCATTTTGTTCACTGTAGAATCATATTTCCCGCAGAATTCATTTCTGCTTTGAATTTTTTCTCGCGATAACTTTATTATTTGAATTTCCATTTTATGCCACATGCCAATGAGCATATCAACCGTAAAATCTTTCCTCTCCGCTATATGCTTTAGTGTTATATGGTGTTCATAAAAAATATAAAATACCAAAAAAATTATAAAAAATTAAAAATAAAAAAAAACATTAGAAATCTAAAAACTTAAAAAAAAAACATTATAAATCTAAAATATGTATTCTTAAGTTTTATAAATTCTAGCTATCCCTAACCTTTCTCGAGCCATGTGGCTCTCTCTAGTGAGCATAAAGTTTAATACTTATGCGATTTTCCTATTTCAGCCCGCTTTTATGTAAATCTGATGAGGAGGTACATGGTTCTGAACCATAGGCACTCCGTAATTTTTAATAAACAAGAGCTAAAGTTTCTATTTCAAATACAGAACCTTTTTGTGTGCTCCAAATGAAAGACCTATATTAATTATGCTTGTGCCCATTTCATGATCCTTTAGTCAGACGTTCATCCAGGAATCAAAAAACTGCTTTCAAATATCAAAGCAAATTTTTGTCATATCTTTAAAAATAATTTTAAAATAATTATTGTTATGAAAAAAATTAAATGGTGACTTTTGCATCTTCTATACAGTTTTGTCCAGTAATATAAATTTGTAATAAAACTGTGCTTTAGATATCTGAGAAATGAATCCATAATTCTCAGTTCTGGCCTTTGCTGAACATTGCAGATTTAATCTATAACGCACTAGCCCACCAGTGGCCGAGCGGTAAAGTCGCTGAACACTGGTAGTTCGGTCCGAGGTTCTAATCCCGCGAACGGGCTGGCTGCATGGGCGTTTTCGTGGTTTTCCCCATGTGTGACGTGTATACGAGCCAGTTTCCCTTAGAAAGTCTTCCACGAAGGCTTCCTTCCCTTTAGGCAGATAGCCCTCGTGTGCTTTGTCATAATTAAATAATCCAATCCTATAACGGACTAACAGAAGTTTATGTTAGTTGAATTATTAACTGGAGTTATACGGTTATGTAAGGCAGATTTGCTCCACATTGTGTTGAAATATGACTACCTGTGCTTTCTGTAAATTAGACGGAGTTCTCCAAAAATGTGAGCAATATTTCCAGCGCATTTGAGCAATATTCTTCCTTTATAAAGGTTAGTTCAAGATAAAGTTTGCTCAGTTTAGCAGTTAGGCATCTCCTGCTCTATTTCTCTCGCTGTTTGAGCCGTGTTTGGCAAGCAGTATTCGGTGTCAGGTTATTTAAATACCGCTAAGCATCCGACCGCTATTTGCAGAGGAAGAGGGAGTGGTGCCTTCCTGGAGGACCTTCTGCCGAAAAATATCTGGTCTTCTCTCTCAACATAAGAGGAAATGTACCAAGCAGACATCCTATTGCCTGGGTTTGTGCCATGTTCGGACGACAATTAGTATTCACCAGTTTTAGGGATTCATCCAATTTAATTTTTTATGTCTTATATTCGACACCTGGAGAAAGTTATTTATAGACCCGTACCTTTCGGGAAATATAGGTACCTTCCCGTACCTACATTTACAGTACAAACGTTGTTTCATTCCGATCGACTGTGACATTGTTTTTTCCTCTGTTCTGATAATATTATATTTATAATTAAGCAAAAGCATACTTCAGCGCATATCTTCCGTGTTATTCGTACGGAAAAGGGTCCCATATGATACTACACTTAAGACCCGTTCGGCTTTATTCAGAGCCTTCGCCTCATTCGAATTGCTGCTATGTCTAAACCTTTTTAAACAAAAGGTCCATCTAAAATGCTTTGAAGTACTAATCGATATCTGAATGTGCATACATTTTAGATCATTATATATGATAGATAGATTATTAGTTCTTTTCCCCTGATTCCCATACCAACAAGGTAGAAATTTTCTTAGTTAACTTTTCCTTTTATTTAAAGCCTTTGCTTATAACAGTTTGTTTAACTTCTAAACTTTGCATATACATTATTGCATAACATTAATAGGCTCGAAATCGCAACGACCTCTGTGAATATAGAGACAACATTTCTCTCTAATCTGAGTGTTAGAAGGTGTATTATATAATATATAGTTTCGAAGGTTAACCTAATTTTGCTACCATTTTGCTTGCAGAGGATGTGTTCAAGTAGCCTTTTGTTAGGTGTGATTTGTTTTCTTCCAAACGTGCACTAATTAAGACTACGGAATGAAGCAATTATGAAAACTCGGTTATATCTATTTACTACTGTAAGTTACTTGATGTCCCTCTGTGACAGACGATCATGCTTTCTGAAACTTATTTCGTAACTACAGAAACTAGTCGAAAATGTTATGAAATCCGATATTAACATTCCCATAAAACGCATTTGAAAGACAGTGGAGTGATTCAAGAAGGCTTCCTCAATGTTCCGCTTTAAGACTAAATTTTTTCTCTAGATATACATAAGATGAAAGATAGATATTTTAATTACTTACTTTCAACCAAAGTGAAGCAAGCTTACAAAGTTTGATGAATGAAAAACTCGGAAAATTTATTTTTTAAGTCAAGATATAGGTTTTTACTTTGGATAGAGGTTATGAAATCGAATTTTTGGAAACAAATTTTGAATCTAAGAAGTAAAATACTAAATAATGAAATGTATACCAATCTATCGATATATATATATATATGTAAAACTATACACCAGATTGACATGAAATATCTTAAAGTTTCTCATTCCACGATGTAGACGCGCACTAAGAAGGGATTTTACGTCAATCTTGTATAAAATGGATTTGTGTTATACAATAGAAGTTTCTTATACATTTCGAGTTCAAATCCAAGTTCAGAATTTTCTTTTATTGTTGCCTAAACTAGATACGAAATACAATTTTGCCAATGATTGCATTTTCCTTTAAAATTATTAAATTGGTGAATAACTTGCATCTATCCGATGAATATGAACAACTACGGCAGGATGATTCTGCATATTCACAAATAAGTTAAACTTATTCAATTAATCACATTTATTTACGATTACATAGCGAGAGAAAAGAACATGCTACCAAAACATATCACGCCGCATTTCCGCTCGCTAGCCGTAACAGCGCAGACACGAGGAAGACTATTTCACAAGAATCAGTTCACTTCACTTGGGGAAAATGTTCAGAGTTTAGTTGCAGCACTGCTATACATGAAAACACAAACAGTTAACACTTAATTTAAAAGTTCGTTACATGGTTGCTGCATACTCCCCTCACAGTCTCAACGATATCTTACAGGGAAATGAACATGACGCCCAGAACGTGTAGTCTTGAGTTGCACCTTTGTTGCAGGGTGTGCTGAAGTTGTAATATCAGATATATATATATATCGATTATTTGATGGAGTATTTGGGTTAAATGGCAAATTATGGACCACAGTGCCCTGTAAGCGGTGAGGTGAAGTTGGAGGTGGAGCGATTGGTTTATGCCCGTTCAGAAAATAAGCTGGTTTTACACGATCAATGGATACAGGTACAAATTTGCCATTTATGTCTCTATGTAAAAGACCTTCTCTGTTCTACGAACAACTAAAAACGGTTCATCATAAGGAGGATGAAGTGGGCGTCTCACCATATCATGACGTTGAAAAACATGGGTAGAAGTTGCTAAATCACGGTGTACTCCAGCTCAGTGACACCAAACACACCTTTTGAAACATTTAACTTCAGACCATAAGTAATCACTCTTTGAAATATAACATGTAAGTGCTTCTTATGCTCCACTCCATTTGAAAAACAGTATATTATCAAGATAAACATAACAAAATTGGAGACCCCATAGGACATCGTGCATAAAGCGCATGAAGGTTTGGGGTGCATTTACTAAGCCAAAACACAGATGAGTACACTCGTAGAGACCCCATGGGGTTGTCATGGCTCCATGGCTCTTGAGTGGAATGGGGCGACGTGTTTGCATATATGCACGTAAGTGGCTGACAAAATCTGTGGGGTCAGCCGGTTGTTGAGCAGGAACCAGGAACTCCCCAGGGAGACGAATGGTGCTGCCAAAAACCAAATCTGCTAGTGCGCAACCTAAATCTTCTTTAAAAGCAGCTCGAAAACCAAGAAGGATCACAGGAAGGATATCACTCCACCGCTCAGTGGCATAGCACTTGATAGCAGTCTTAAAAGTTCGATGCAATTCCTCTATTAACCCATTGGACTGAGGGTGGTAACTATTCGTCCTGGATCTTTGAATTCCCAAGTGATGAGTGAGAGAGCAAAAACGTGAAGCTTCAAACAGGCGTCATTGGTCAGTTGTTTTCAGAATAGAGGGTACTTCATACCTGGAGACCCAGCATGTGAAAAATGCTTCTGCAGCAGTTTCAGCAGAGATATCCTTGAGGGGTTGAGCTTCTGGCCATCGAGAGAAACGGTCCATTAAAGTCAAGCAATAAGAATAACCATTAGAGGGAGAGAGAGGGTCTATAAGGTCCAAATTAACATGGTCAAATCTTTGGGAAGGCTCCTTGAAACTTGCCAAAGGTGCTTTTGTATGCCCATGAATTTTAGCCTTTTGACATGGGATGCAACATTTGGTCCATTCTGCTATATCCGATAACATTTTAGGCCAGACAAATCGTAACCGCAGAATGTGTTGTGTTCTGCGTACACCAGGGTGAGCCATGTTGTGTAATGAGGAAAAAACATCCTGGAGAAAATGTGTTGGGACATAGGGACGAACTCTGCTAGTCGATACATCACAGAATAGATCAATGTTTGATTTCGGGAGAGTAATTTTTTTAACTTCAAGGATGTGTCTAATGACAGTAAGGACTTCAGCTCATCATCAGATGTTTGTGCTGTAGCTATTTTAGAATAATCAACTGATGAAGGAACAGTTAAGGCAGCTATACGGGACATGACATCTGCAGGAATATTCTCAGGCCCTGGAATGTGCTGTATGTTAATTGTGAATTACAAGATGAAATCTAAATGTCTCACCTGGCGTGGAAAGCACTTGTCATTCTTTTGACGGAAAGCATATGTCAGTGGCTTATGATCAGTAAAGAAGACAAACTCTCTAGCCTCCAACATATGTCTTAAATGGCGAATGGATGCATAAGCAGCATGGAGCTCCCGGTCATAAGCACTGTACCGAGTTTCTGCTGTACTAAGCTTTCTCGAGAAGAAACCTAAGAACAGCAATTTGGAGTCCACAACCTGATGCAATGCACCACCAATGGCATGATCAGATGCATCTAATGCGAAGTAAGTGGGGCAGTTGGAGAAGGATGGGCAAGTAACGTGGCATTAGCTAGTGCTTGTTTGCATTTGTTAAAAGCCCCAGTTACAAGCGGAGTCCAAATAATTGGTTTCTTCGAATTTTTCTTGCCAAAAGATCCCTTTAAAATGTCGCTTAACAAGGCCTGGTTGTCTGGTTAATGCGGCAAAAACCTACGATAGAAATTAATTAGGCTTAGAAAATTACGTAAATTACCAATAGTTTCAGGCAACTTAAAATCTAGGACTGCTTGGACTTTATTTCGCAAGGTTTTAACCCCTTCCGGGCGTATATGGTGACCAAGAAACTCCAGCTCAGTGACATCAAACACACCTTTTGAAACATTTAACTTCAGACCATAAGTAATCAGTCTTTGAAATATAACATGTAAGTGCTTCTTATGCTCCACTCCATCATTTGAAAAACAGTATATTATCAAGATAAACATAACAAAATTGGAGACCCCTTAGGACATCGTGCATAAAGCGCATGAAGCCAAAACACAGATGACTACCCCATCGTAGAGACCCCATAGGGTTGTCACTGCCGTTTTAGGAATGTCAGCGTCTGCAATAGGAATTTGGTGTAAAAAGTAGACTAAAAATGTCTACTTTTGAGAAAATAGATTTACCGTAGAGTGAATGAGTTAGGTCTTGAAGGTATGGAATTGGATAACTACCAAATGCAGTAACAGAATTCAGCTTGCTTTAATCTCCAACCGGACGAACTACAGAATCCTACTTAGGGACGACATGCAGTGGCGATCTATGGGCGAAAAACGGACCTATGGACCTAAGGTCACATGCTTTGCTAAGCCTTGCTGTGTTAAGCCTATCCCACTATGGCGATTTCGCTTTCTGGATAATTACGATTATTTTACTCCTGCTCTCCGAAACTATTTCGACATACTAGCGATGCTTCCACCCGATCAGCAGAGCCAAGTAGCGAAAGTTGCACTTCGCATTCCACCTTTCTGGAAAGCTAACGTGCGATTGTGGATCGCACAGTTTGATAATGCCTTCATTTAAACAGCGGAATTACAAGTTATGAAACGAAAGTTTCTGCTTTTATAGCGAATATAGATGCTGAAACTCTGCCACATGTCTCGGATATCGTACTAAACCCTCCGGACTCTGACAAATATAAAACACTGTCTGAGAGGCTCATCAGTGAATTTGAAGATTCTGAACAGCAGACAATTAAAAAAACCCCTCAGTGAACTTCCAGTTGGGGATGAACGGCCTAGTCCTCTCCTACGGAAAATGAAAAAGCTATCTGAGAAACAGCTAAATGATGACTTTTTGCAAAATTTATGGATGCAACGGATGCCAGCCCATATCCAAACAATTTTTTCTTCTTCTTCTGAAACACTTGATCAGCTAGCAATTATAGCTGATAAAGTCGCTGAGGTTGTTCAATCTGTGTTACTTCTGGAGCTGGAACGTCCTCGGATTCCAATGGCATCACAACGGAAACCCTAGCCAGGTAGATCGAAGAAATTACACGCCAAGTTTCTGAACTTTCTCACACTCGGAGGACTACTAGGTTCCGGAGTCGCCAAACCTCTCGTTCCAGGAAAGGTAATACTTCCAGTAATGTGTGTTTCTATCATAACCGTTTTGGTGATAAGGCACGCAAATATGCTAAGCCTTGCACTTATCAACAGCAAAAAAAATTCTCTAACTCCCGTCATAGGTGGGATGACGGAAGTATTCGGAAAGCCCAGTCGGTTATTTCTTCACGACAGGAAGACTGGACAAAAATTTTTGATTGATTCTGGTAGTGAGATCTTAGTGTTACCTCCTTCAGCTAAAGATAAGAGAAACTGTTGTGAAACATAATTACGGCAGGTTGGTTCTGCATATTCACAAATAAGCTAAATTTATTTAATTAATCACATTTATTTACAATTGCATAGCGAAAGAAAAGAACATGCTACTAAATTTATCACGCCGCGTTTCTGCCCGCTAGCGATAACAGCGCAAGAGAAACAAATTATTGTGATGAAAAATAAAAATGTTGTTATTTATAAAAATTGCCATACATAAAAAATTAAGAACAAATAATTATAATTGATTAAGACAATTGATAAAAAAGATAAAAAACTTATGATTCATGAAACTCATGATAACAATAAAATATATATAAACCTTAGTTTTATGTTGGCAATTTTTTCGTAGTGTAGGTCTACCTGAAGATCCCGCCACGTTAAATTGATGGGGACGCATACCAATACACAGTACCTCATTGGTGATGTGGAAATTTGTGTATGACAGATTCACTGACTGACACTATATTTTCCGACTTTAAATTAAAAAAAAATTACATTAATTATCAATTCGAAATTAGACACTTCGTAAATATCAGAAGTCTAGGTTCATATTCAAATAGATAGTGAGCCCACCAAAGAGGGCCGATATAAGCTAGTACCTGATATGAGACATTACGAAACATTTTACAACCAGTTTTTGCGTAATTTCTCGTGCTATGAATTGAAATTGAGATTTGTTTCAAAAGATACCCTGACGAAGTTGACGGAAATTTTTTAAATAAAACTGCTTTGTGTTTTTGAAACAAAGTGGTGGCTTTCAAGCATAGATTAGGCCCACCAGCGGCCGAGCGGTAAAGTCGCTGAACACTTGTAGTTCTGTCCGAGGTTAGAACCCCCGCAAACAGGCTGGCTGCATGGGCGTTTTTGTGGATTTCCCCGTGTGTAAAGTGTATACGAGCCAGTTTGCCTTAGAAAGTCCTCCACGAAAGCATCCCTCCCCTTAGGGAGATAACCCTCGAGGCTTTGCCATAATCACACACTCACAGGCATAGATTAGATAGTTAATTATTTTGTAGCTTTGTTGATTTTCGAGTGTTTTTGCTTACCAAAAGCGTTCGCGTGGCCAACCAGCGGTCAAGCGTTAAAAGCCGCTGAACACTGGTTGTTCGGTCCGGGGGTCGAATTCTGGCGAACGAGCTGCCTGCATGGGCGTTTTCGGGGTTTTCCCCATGTGTAACGTGGAGAGGAGCCAGTTTCCCTTAAAAAGACCTCCACGGGTCATCCCTCCACCTCCGTGTAGTGCCTAGAACGAAGCACTTAATAAGTAAAAAAAAAAAAAAAAAAAAATGTGTTCGCGTTACATTTTGGAACTTTGATTTGCAACGTGATTGGCGACAATTCAATTAATTTAAAATTGACGGAAATTGTAACAAAAGTTTTTTAAAAAACTTTAACATAGGCATATTTAAAAAAAAAATTCTAAAAACAACACGGTTGGTTAAATGATATACAATTAGCCATTTGAGACTTTTGGAAGTTTTATGGAAAGCGAATTTAGGCTAAATATAAAAATACCGAGTCACGTATTATTCAGGAATTTATACAATGCTAACTGCTAAACGAAATAATTTAATAATTTATCAATGAACTCTGTTAAATAACAGACAAATATATAATTCATTTTACCTAAATATAATTTGCGATTTCTAACAGAATTTTCTATATTTACTGTGCGTTGCCTCTTTCAGGTAAAACTGTAGCTTCGAAAGTATATTAAAATCATTCTTTTGCTTAGCAGTTGGGTTGTCGCACTTGGCTACCAAATTTGTTCCCGATATATTTCGGAACTTTGATTTCTAATGGGAATCAAGACAATTCAGTTAATTTAAAGCTGTTGTAAATTTTAAGAAAATCAAAAACTACTTATCCTACATTTTTTTCAAAACATATGCTTAAATCAGCATGATTTTTCATATCATATTTAAAAAGCAATTTGAAAGTTTTGAAATATTTTACTAAAATGAACTTAGGCTAGATATAAAACAGAGTTACGTTTCATTCAGGAATGCATTTAAAGTAAAATATTAAACCAATAAATCAACCCTCTTGAATAACGGTACAGATTGCTATCTATTTTCCCCAAATATAGATTTCGATTTCTAATTGGATATTCTGTATTTACGTAGGCATATTTTGGAGTTTTAATTAAAAACTGCCAACTGTTATTGAAATGATAATTGATAATACCAAAAAATCTTCATTAGAATTAAGACTTTCTAGTGAAGCATTGTAAATAAATATAGAATCGTGCATAAATTATTACACAGAATTTACCTTTGTATATCAAACATTCTCCAAACTCTTATCCAATGGAGGTAATGTTCCATACGGCATACAATAATAATTCCCCTTTCTTAAAACATTTCCTTTACTTAAGGAAGAGAGAGATCTATATTTTTAATAAATTAAATGGTTTAGTCACAATACTTAAATTACTATGATAAAAATGGAAGTGTATATAAAAAGCATTAAATATATGCAATTTACTTAATGCTATAAAATTAATAATACTAACCAAACATTTTATTAATGAGTTAAAATAAATTCAACTACAAAAGCCTGAACTAAATAGGAGAAATTTACGATATTGAAACAGATTTTCGATTAGATTATAGCCCGATGATATTTTAAAGTAGAGTTATCATGGGCCAAATCTGCACAGTTCCCTTTATAATCATTGGGACTATTAAAGGATAACAATTCTAAACAAAACGACGGTTGAAGACTCATATCCTTCTTCATACTCTGTAGAGGAACAGTGAGTAAGTACAGAAGACAATATTCGGCCTAGCTCTTTCTCTACTATCTCACATAAGAAAACCGTTATTACGAACGTAGCGTGAATTTTTACAAACATTTACTGATATTCTATACTAAATAACGAAATATTGTTATTAGGTTAATTCCAAGTTTAATTTCTTTATGTAATTAAAGCATTTATGAAATTTATAGTCACGTATATGAATGAAATGTAAAATGTAAAATTTGATCTTCCTTCCGGTGTTGTGCAGCTAAACAATAAGTGCCATGGAGAGGAGAAGACAGCAGCCCATTGGTGAAACTTTGCGTGCGAAACCTTAATTACAACAAGGAATTAAACATTTTTCTCCATTTTTTTTTACTCTATACAATTAAAAAATCTGACAAAAAACTATTTAATTCTAGACGTAGAGTAACAATTAAACTTAGATTCAAAGACCTGTATATTAAATACTTTATGCTGTAACAACTTCTCTGCAAATTCCTGAATTATAATTTCCTGTTGTCTTAACTGATCTTTAAAATTTTATTCATTTTCAGTAATTTTTTTTATTTATTTGTTCGTAAATAATTCTTACAAAGTCGCATAGTCAAGTCGAAACGCAGGATTAACTTCATTCTTTCCTTCAAAAAGATTGGACAGAACTGACGGACTTTACCTTCATCGAAAGAATCTGATACAAACAGCATCTACAGCATTGATGAAAAGAGCTACATGCGATCGTAAACTATTAGACATGTCTTTCTGTCTTAAATCACAATTTAAAACCGTGTTTCCAAAACAATAAAATATAACCATATTTCTATATTATAGCGCATTTTATTGTATTTCTTTCTGTTTCGTTTTTGCAAACAATCCTGTCTAGTACTTTAGGAATTCAAAACTGTCAGATGACTTATCATTTATCGTGTCATGCGCGTTTGAATGTGATACCGATAAACGAAAATAGGTTTTTTGATATTGTTGCGTGCGAAAAGTTTTAATAATCTGCTTTTCGATACCAGCAAATACTCTCACCGTATATATAACGGGCGACACCTTCTACCAAACGATAGCACTAGCAACATACCTTACAAAAGTGAAACACATCATCATTGAACTTTATTTACACTCTTTGCCGTACTGTCGAGTAAACGCAAAAACACACCCAATTTTAGTGTTTTAGATAAACAAAAGTTCGTCGACAAAAGCTATTATAAAATATTATTTTACATGGATGCTGGGTACTGTATTAAGCGTTAATTTCATTTTACGAAATCAATGCAGGACGAAATCCAAGATCCTGAAAGTGGGGAATTCGGTATTTCCGGATTTGGAAAATTTTGGATTTTTAATCACCAGTATAAACAGATAATGGTTAGATATTACAATGCATCTGAATCTGATCGAAGTTTTCTCTGTAGCTTGAATATTATTCTTGGCGATTGATAAAACTACTGCTGTGATATTTTTCGCATTGTGATGATATAGTAGTGTTGTAAATAGGTTACTTAGGTTGTTGTTGAGTTGCTGTAGTGTATTGCGTTGAATAGTTGTATTAAAATTGTGTTGTATAGTTGTATTGTATTGTGTTGTATTTAGCACTATTGAATGAGGTTGTTTAGTTGTATTTGAATTTGTTATTGGAGCTATTGCTATGTTCTCATATTATTGTCATTGATTTGCATTGTCTTCGGTTCTCCTTGAAAGCTATGATCGCTCGTCACGTTTTGCGAACTTGTCCGATCGGATTGTCTTCCTCCTTTTGGTACTTCTCTTCTTTCCCTTTTCTCCGTTTTCTCATCTGAGATTTTCTCCACGTCCGGATTTCTTTATGTCAAGTGACCTTGGGCTTTAATTCTGGAACCGGCAACATTGCTCTTCGCAATAGCTCGGTCAATTATAGAATCTATGTCTAAGATCGAGTAAACTAACTTAAATTTTTGTATTTCTGCCCAATTTATTTAATTCTGATGAGGAGGTAAATGGTTTTAAACCATAGGCTTTCCGTAATTTGAAATCATTGGTATTGGCAAAGAGCTCTTGTTTGTGAAATAATTAATCAGTTATGTCAGTAGAATAAAAATTTTCCGAAAGAAAAGGCTCAATATTTATTTCGTTTATTAAAATTTCTTTTAATATAATTTCCTTAAACTGCTTTTTCTTTGGTGCTGACATATTCTATTAAATTTTCTAGATAAACACGATTTTTTTTCCGTTGAAAAATTCAGTCGTAGCGTCCCTAAATGCCGTTTCTAGAACTCACTATTAATCGAACTAATTAATTTCAGCAAACCTTTGTCTCTTTTTACTATCGGTAGCAATATCTCCTGGATTTAAATTGTCGGTTGGACTAGAATCCGATTACTTGAATGATTACTGAGGTTTTGTTATTGCAGGGGAAATCTACTAATATATCATTTTCGTTTATTAACATTTTTCAATATTTCTCCTTGAATTCCATTAATTAGACCATATTCGACAAGTTCACCAAACAGTGAAACTTATGTCCAATAACAGGAAGTTTGTCATCAAAACACATTCATATTTCTTTTTAGGTGGCCGTAGGCCACGGCTGAAGCCCTATCCCAAGACTTCACTTACAGGAACTAAAGCCTCTGTAAATAAAGCTTCCCCTCATTTTTATGTTTATAAGTGGCAGAATTATGCTAATGTTTTGTATCTCTTACAAGATGAAGACTATGTACAATCAAATTCCGCTAAATTTTGAAAACATATTACGCACAACTCGTAGTAAATAGATCTGTAGGCTGGGGTTAGAAATAAAAGTAGGAGAAGGAATAATCTGATATCTTAGTCTTAAAATTAAAGTTACGTTCGTAAGACAGGTTTTCTTATTGTGAGATATTCTAACCAGTAGAGAAAAAGAGTAAGATCGAATATTGTCTTCTGTACTTACTCACTGTTCGTCCACAGAGTATGAAGAAGAATATGAATCTTCAACCGTCGTTTTGCTTAGAATTGCTGTCCACTATTAGTCCCAATGATTATAGAGGGAAACGGTGCTGATTTGTCCCATGATCAGTCTACTTTACAATATAACTGGGCTGTAATCCAAATTAATATCTGTTTCGATAACATAAATTTCTCCAGCTAGGAAGTGTTTGGCACCGCGATAAAAACTATTTATTTAGTCAACATGTGCTGAAGCTGCGAATTTAAATATAAAATATTCCTGAATGCTTCAACTGAAAGAGCTATTTTCATTCTTCAGATATCCATAACATTAATCTTTATAAAAAAAAAAAAAAAAACTGCTATAATCAAAATTAAATTTTAATTCGTAATTGCTTACTTAAATATTCGAAGAAAACTGTTAATATATTTTTGTTCGTTACCTGGTCTTTGTCAAAAAAACGTTAAATCGTCCCAAAACGCAAGAAATTATTCTTATTGTAACATTACAGATCAAAGAATTTATTTCGCACTTCGATGAAATAAATCTGTTTTACTTTGGGCATTTACTTATTAATATTGCGATGAGGAATATACAGAAGTTTTCTTTCAAGTTTTTGTAGTTACATTTATTTTATAACTCATTACTAAAATGTTTAATTAGTAATATTAATTTTACAATATTACGTAAACTGAAAGGCATTTATATATACACTTCCATTTTTATCATAGTTATTTAAGTATTGTTACTAAACATTTAATTTATTAAAAAAATATTATTTTTTGCCGTATGGAACACTACTTCCATTGGATAAGAGTTTGGAGAATACTTGATATATAAAGGTAAATTATGTCTAATAATTTATGCACGATTCTATCTTTATTTGCAATGCTTCACTAGCGTGTCTGAATTGTATTGAATATTTTTGGTATTATCAATCACCATTTGAATAACGTTTGACAGTTGTTAATTAAAATTCCAAAATTTGCCTGCAACGTAAATATAGAAAATTGAATTAGAAATCGTAATCTATATTTGGGAAAAACTCAATAGCTATCTGTACCGTTATTTAAAAGGGTTGATTTATAAATCGTTCCATTTAATATTTAACTCTAAATACATTTTTGAATTAAACGTAACTCGGTTTATATCTAAACTAACGTTATTTTTCGTAAAAGTTTTTAAAACTTTTAAATTGCTTTTTGTATGTATTGAAATATCATGATTATGTAAGCATATTTTTTGAAAAAATAATTATGAATAAGGATTTTTTAATTTTGTTACAATTTCCGCCAGTTATAAATTAACTGAATTATCTTCATTCCCATTAGAAATCAAAGTTCCGAAACATATCGGGAACACCTTGGCAGCCAAGAGTGAGAACCAACTGCTAAGCAAAAGAAAGATCTTAATATATTTTCGAAACTACCACTTGACCTCAAAGAGGCAGCGCACAGTAAAAATAGAAAATTCTGTTAGAAATCTGTTATTAAATTCTGTTAAAATGTTTATATTTAGGAAAAATAAACAATATTTTCGTCTGTTATTTAACATGCTTATTGATAACTTATTCCTTTTAGCATTTAGCAACAATTGTTTATACTTTGTTGTACAAATTCCTGAATGATACGTAACTTGGTATTTTTATATTTAGCCTAAATTCGCTTCCATAAAACTTTCAAAAGTCCCAAACTGCTAATTGTATCTCAATTGAGAAACCGTGCTGTTTTCAGAAAATTGCTTTTGAAATATGCCTATGATTTTTTAAAAAATGTGTTACAATTTCCGTCAATTTCAAATTAATAGAATTGTTGGTAACCACGTCGCAAAATGTAGTTCCAAATGCAATGCGAACACATTTAGTAGGCAGAAACATTCTAACACGAAACAAGTTAAAAAGTAAATAATTATCTAATCTCGGTTGAGAACCACCACTTTGCTTCAGAGACACAAAGCAGTTTTATTAAAAAAAGAATACCTGCACAAAATGTATCATCAGCAAAATATTTTTTTTTTCATTTTATAGCACAAGAAGATACGCAAAAACTGGTGGTCAACGGTTTGGCAATATTTCGTATTAAGTACTAGTTGATACCCGTGCGCTTTGTTGGACTCACTATCTGTTTGGGTATAAACCTAAACTTCTTATATGGACGAAATATCTAATTTGTAATTGATAATTAATGTACTTTTTTTTAATTTAAAGTCGGGAAATATAGTGCCAGAAAGTGAATCTGTCATACACAGATTTCCACATCACCCATGAGGTACTGTGTATAGGGATGCGTCCCTTTATGTAACGTGGCGGGATCTTTAATAGCCTTACACCACGAAAAATTGGCAACATAAAACCAAGGTTTATATATATTTTACTGTTATTATAAGTTTCACGAAAATAAATGTTACTATCTTTGATATCAAATTTCTTAATCAATTACAATTATTTCTTCTTGATTTTTTATGTATGGCAATTTTTATAAATAACAACAACATTTTTATTTTTCATCACAATAATTGGTTTATCTAAATAATAATATTTATTTTCAAGAATCTCGTGATAACAGTTAAATATAAATGTTATTATTAACTTTATCATTTAAATGTTGTTTGTATTCATTGGATAGATGCAAGTTGTTCACCAATTTAATAATTTTAAAATAAAATGCAGTCATTGGCAACATTGTATTTCATATATAGTTTAGGCAACAATAAAAGAAAATTCTGAACTTGGATTTGAAATCGAAATGTATGAGAAACTTCTATTGTATAACAAAAATCCATTTTAGATACGATTGACGTAAAATCCCTTCTTCACGTCAACATCGTGGAATGAGTAACTATGCAAAATTTCAAGTCAGTCTTGTATATAGTTTCGGAGATCTCGTGATGAATCAGTGGTATTTCGCTTATATATATAGACAGATAGATATATTAGTATACATTTCATTATTTAGTACTTTACTTCTTAGATTCAAAACTTGTTTCCAAAAAGTCGATTTCATAACCTTTATCCAAAGTAAAAACGTATATCATGACATAAAACTCAAAAAGTAAATTTGCCGAGTTTTTCGTTCCTCAAACATTGTAAGCTTGTTTCTCTTTCGTTAAACGTAAGTAATTAAACTATATATTTCTTATCTTAGGTATATTTATGTCTAGAGAAAAAAATTTAGTTTTAAAGCGGAACATTGAGGAAGCCTTCTTGAATCACTCCACTGTCTTTTAAATCGTTTTATGGGAATGTTAATATCGGATTTCATAACATTTTCGATTGGTTTCTGTGGTTACGAAATAAAAGTTTCAGAGAGCATGATCGTCTGTCACAGAGGGACATCAAGTAACATTAAATAGATATTACCGAGTTTTCATAATGCTTCATTCCGTAGTCGTAATTAGTACACGTTTGGAAGAAAACAAATCACTCCTAACAGAAAGCTACTTGAGCACATTCTTTGAAAGCAAAATTGTTGCAAAATTAGGTTAACCTTCGAAACTATATATTATATAATATTTCTAACAGTGAGATTAGAGAGAAATATAGTCTCTATATTCACAGAGGTCGTTGCGATTTCGAGCCGTTTAATGTTATGCAACAGTGTATATGCAAAGCTTAGAAGTAAAACAAACTATTGGAAGTAAAGGCTTTAAATAAAATGAAAAGTTAACTGTAAGAAAATTTATACCTTGTTGGTATGGGGATCGGAAAAAAAACCCTAATAATCTATCGATATGTTATACGTTTATTATCAATATAAACCATGTATAATGATCTAAAATGTATGCACATCCAGATATCGATTAGTAAACCAGAGCGTTTTAAATGGACCTTTTTTTCTAAAAAGAGTCTAGACATAGCAGCAATTCAAATGAGGCGAAGTCTCTGAATAAAGCCCAATGGGTTTCGACGGCGTATGATATGGGACCGTAACATGGAAGATTTGCACTAAAGTATGCTTTTGCTTAATTATAAATATAATATTATCAGAACAGAGGAAAAGCTAATGTCACAAAGCATTGGAATGAAGCAACGTTTCTACTGCAAATGCAGAAAGTAGAAACTGAGCTTAATAATGACAAGTAATATCAGATAAAACAAAAATTAAGATTCAAAAGACTTTTATTCGCATAATTTAAACGTACGTACTTAATTTTCCCGTACATAATCTAAAACATATAAATGTTGTTAAATAATCCGTTTATTTAAATTTCTGAAGCTCAAAAATTTATTAATTATGCTCTATTAATCTGCATTTTCACACTAAATCCGATCGAAATAATATAAACAAAATTTCCCTTTTTTAATTTGAAAGGAATTCTTTTCTTTAATGTTGTTTTAAATTTGGTAAAAATTTAACTTGCTCTCCAAATTATACTAATTAACAATAAGAGTGATATCGATTAATCATCCTTTCTGCGTCTTATTAAACTTCTTTCTGTCCGTGTAACTATGATTTTGATTAACCGTGGAAGCCTTGTTTCGTTAATCAGATAAATGAATCAGTGGAATGCTACGTATTCTAACTGGTCATAAATAGAGTAACATGGAATTCATGTATACTTACTAAACGTTTGTCGTTTATGCGAGTATAAGTGTTGTTGCCACCGAAGCATTCGCACTCGAGGTCCAGTCTCCATCGAAACTGGCTTATTATTACGAAATAGTCAATGTTCCAAACAGCTGATGATTAAAAAGAGTTACTTGAGAATTTAAATGAAATATAAGAACTTTGACCCAAGCGTAAAATTTTGTAGTTGATGAAAAGCGTAAAATTTTGTAGCTTATGTTACGCAGTGACTTCTAAAAGTTCTTTAAGTACAAATCAAAGCACATACTTACACAAGCAAGAGGAAGAATTTAGGCAAAATTCATAATACATTAAATATTAGAAAATCAAAGCATAACCTCTTTCCTATGATTTTGATTACGATTCTTATATGAAGCGACAAATGATCATTCTGATTCGATTTGGTTTATGTGATTATGGTAAAACTTATGGTCGGTTTGCCTTTTTAAGAGAAATTGGTTTATGTGAATTTTATGCATGGGTAAAAAAACAAAAACATCCATGCAGTAAACCCCTTTTACGGGATTAGAACCTGGGACCGAACTACCAGTTTCAGCAATTTTACCGCTGGACCGCTGGTGAGCTCAAATGGCCATCTTAAGCAGTAAATTATAAATAACTCATTTACCTGTGTCTATTTCGTTCCCCGAATCATGCACATTTTGTAACTTTTTTATGGTTTCTGTATTAAATAGAAACTGTGTGCCAGGGGATCGAAGTAGGCTCGAAATTGTGATATGGTCTATTCCTCGAAATTTGCATGGCTCGTTACAAACCATGGGAAGCAGGCGATTTTGTCCGAGGCTCTTCAATCCTGTACAGTCTGAAGGTACTTTTAGTTCGTTTCTCAAGAGTATATCCAAACAAGTCAGCATAAATAAGCGTGGGACGTAATGTCGATTTTGTAATTTGTTGTCTAGAGATAAAACGCCGTTCCGAGTCATTTAAGGGGAAATTTTAGCTTCATACGCTAGGAACTTCTGAATCATACATTGTATGTTTGGGGACCACGTAAGATTTTTGTCAAGAATTGTCGACAGATATTTGGCATGCTTAGCCCAGAACAAGGGAGGAGTCTTTCAACTTTAAATTTCCTTGAAACTGGCTTTTCCTTGTGAACAGTAGAGCTGTAATCTTCACAAGGAAATCATTTGTCTGCAATGATTTCTACTCTCCATCTAATTAGCCAGGCCTCAATTCCTGCATGTGATTTTAAAATACTTGTAATGGTGGGAGAAAAAAAGCATTTTGTGAGATTTTCGCAGTGTTATCAGCTTAAAGTTCTAGTATGGTGTTGGCTTTTTGTGGAATGTCGTTCACGTACAGATTGAAAAGCGTGCATCAAATTAATTCAAAAATCTACTATCTAGGTTGGAAATTTTCGAAGGTCGCATTTTCCAAAATAGAAACTCGTCTTCATAAGTGCAAGAAAAGCATTTCCTAAGCTTATTCATGTGAATGTTTATATATTTCAATAAGTGGCCGACTTGCATAAAGGTGTTGTCACCATTATGAAGCTGTTCCATCTTATATATTTAAGGAGACTGTCTTAGTATTACCTAATCTTTAACTAAGCACGCAAAATGTGCTTAGAATAAAAGAATAGAGGAATTTTGAGTTAAAAGAGACTACGTAGGAAATATATTAAAGCATATTTTTAATTATTTTCGTTTAATAACATAAATCCTAACATTAAATAATGTTGAATGTTTCACCTCATTACCGGGACTGACGGAGAGAAATTTCTTGCTGAATAATTGTTTACACTATTATAAAATGGACAAATTACGCCCGAGTATGATTTATTGCATTACGTGGCTCAAAAATTAAATTCACTTGCCACATTTTTTACTACTTCTATAAACGTGCTTATAAAAATTTTGCTTTCAGCATTTCAGTTTAATGCTTCATACTAAGTTTGATTTCATTAAAATTGAAAATGAAAAAAAAATACAGCGCTTCTCAAACGATTCATATTTTGATCATGATTATTTTACTAATTGTTGCCTTCACTTACTCTTGACATGCTGAATGTGAACTAATGAATTCAGTTATCTATCGCTTTTATATATTTGGGGTGACTTGTAAAATATTAAAATTTTATATAAAATTCATAATAAAATAATGTGTATATTATCATGGCTTCATCATTTTGCTTTTTATAAGCATTTTCCGAATTCGATAAGAAAATTAATATGTACAATTATTTTCTTTTATAGCTCCATATGCAATTGCATTTTTTTTGTAACAGAAATTAAATATCAATTCATTAACCGTTTTACTTTTTTGTGCATTTAAGAGAAGTGAATGTTCTTTTTATAATTTTTAGTTCCATAAGCAATAAATCTGAATTCAAGTGGTGTTTTATGGAATTTAAAAAGAGCATAAAGAACAAAAAATGTATTGTTTTCATTGGTAATTGAAATTTTAAGTTTACTGTGAATAGCTTTAATCTTGTTAGTAATCGTGATTTCTTTCTCAGTGATAGAGACCGTTTTACTTACACAAATACTTTAAGAAATTAGCGTACCTAAAAATATTACTAATTATTATTTTAAAAAAGCTGGCGTTAAATTTAGTCTTCAAACCAACAGGTCGGTAAGTTTATCCGTAACTTAGGGAGGATGAGGAAGGATGTTCTGAAAGCTTTGTAGATTTACGTATTTTGTAATTAAAGTGTATAAAAGATGTTTTGTAAATATTCTGGCAAATACCCTTTTAGCTGTAATTTTTTTCCCTTTGATTTGACTATAATCCAGAATAAATTCAAAAATCAGTTTTATTCTGCGTTTCTTAATTATTCAGTTCATACCCTAAAGTTTTCAGTTCTAAAATTTTAATTTTTCTCTGCATTTCAAATATTTTGCAGTTCTTACAATATAGCTTTTACCATTTTTTTTTCTACGCTTTCTGCTGTTTTGCATCTTGTAGGAAATTTCATGCCAATAGCAACTCCTTCCAGGGTCACTTTCTGCCAAATACAAGCAGTTATTAAACAAAAGTACAGTGTACTCTCCCATATTTTGCAACCTGCAGCGTTCTTGTGCTTGTTTCTGTGATGACGCCATTTTGAAAGTTTTTGTTAGGATAGAGTTTAAAATTAATTTGGCCTATTAATTTGTAAAAAATTTTTTTGTTTTTATAACAAATTAGTTTATTTCCTGCTTTTCAATTGAAACTTACTTTTAGTTTTAAGTATTTTTCTGTATGAGTGCTATGGTTATTTTTGAATTTAGTTGCAATGAATGGTCTTCCTGCGCATCGGGAAATTATCTCAAGTATCTGAAATTTTAAATGCAATTCGGATATTACAAAATTAAAAAGGAATTTGTTCAAATATTCGAGATGACGATACGTGCTTATCATGAACTGTCGATGGTTGTATGGAGAAGTTCGAGGTAGCCTTGATAAGTCCGTATCTTTCTATGGAATCAAAAACTATTATCTTGTTTTTAGTCATTTATTCTCCATATTAACTGAGAATTCCAGTGTATTTCTTTACAAATTTCAATTTATATTTACCACAAAACTGCACATTTGCTTTCTAAACGTCACTTCGCATTTCTTAAGAGATAATTTTTCTTATTCTCTATTACTTTATCAAATTGGATTTTATCCTTGCAAGAATAGCGTAGGATTTTACGTTTTCGTCCTATTAAATAAATTTTAAAATTTACTGAATTGAAATTTTTCTTCTTCCTTTTCTTAACATATTTGTATGTATGCATTGCTATTACTATTATTAATATTATTATTATTAGGTTGTCCACAACGGACCCTACTGCAGTACCAAAGGAGAAGGCATGGTTGCAAATGTCCGTCCCTTCGTAACAAGCAATGATGGCCGTTTATTAGATGCATCCACAATAAAATGGCCAACACTTCTGGACATGTGTGTGACCACTGTTGAATAGGCAAGTTCCCGCCATTAGATAAAAAAAGGATTATTTTTGTATATTTTTATCAACATATTTTTATTTTCATATTCGTTTCTATTTTAAAATTTGTTGGTGCTGAAAACGTCAGTGGAACGGAACGTAAGATCAGTACTCCTTATTTGTTAGGATTATGATGTTTTAAACTGTTACCTCTTAACGAGTCGGTTTGAAGCATAATTATATGAATGAAGAATTTGCATTTCCATAGCTTTGAGTTTAAAATACTCCTAAAAATTTCAATACATTTTAGTAGTTCAATTTACATTTTACTTATCTAAAACTTGAGAGTTCCTTATGTTGTATTCTTTTAATTCTTTTAAAACATTTTCTATGATATTATATTAATTTTTCTTCAATTCATATATTCATAATTTTGTTGTGTAGCGAATTTAATTTAATTAAGTGATTCATAAAAATCAAAATTTTAATTTGTAATTATTCAAAATTTGAGCTACACAAGTTTGGTTATATTCTTTTTGGGCCTATTAATTCTAGTGTAATATATTTTGGCTTTCCGAGTTTACGCGAACTGCGTCTTCAATCTTGTACACGCAAACAATGGATAAGTATTTTTTTCCACGTATTAAACTCAGTTTTTCATGTCAAAAATTAATTTGATTTCTTAGTATTTAATATCATTAGTTGCAGAAAAATTAGCTGTTTATTTTTGCATCACTTTTGGCTTGCGCTTATAGTGGAACTTAATTTTGACTTGAGACTGGTGATTGTCATATGTACTATTGCATATTTATGTGAAAGTTTTCTTCCACATGTCTAGGCTTTTTACTGAAACCATACTCGTTAGTTAGTTACAGTGACAGGCCTATACCGTGGTTGTATTACTGTGCTTATTTTATACTTATTGTTTGAGGTTGCATACCAGATATGTACTACTGATACACATTTGGACTTTAAAACTATTGTATCCAACATAAACATTTTCACGCAGTACCTGTTTAGTTAAGTATTTTCTTTTGTGCAAAATTTTGTATTGCATGTTTACATATTGATTTTGAGGATTACTGTTTCACACTTTTGCAACTGTTTGTTTGCATCATAAGGTTAAAAGGCACGCGTGTTAATCACACATTGGGATACATCCCTACTTTATGTGCTGGCAATTGCTGATCGCGGTTTAAAATGTCAAAGAAAGTGTCAAAACGAGCAGCCAGAGCGGCTAGTAATAGTGCAATAGACTGGGAGGAGAGTCAAGAAGTAATGGCTCTATCAGTTTTTGGTTCTGATCCTCTGGATTCTGTTCCTCTGTTCTCAGGTGCAGACAAGGGAATTAGTCTGAATGACTTCTTAGATAGGATTGATCTCATTGCCACTCATGTGGGTTGGTCAGATGAAGACAAGTTAACAGTGATCAGAGTCAAGGTGGCAGGTGAGGCTGCAGAATTAATTAGGAATAATCCTAGGTTAAAGAAAGAAGCCAGTCTTGACTATGTTGTGAAAGCGTTGAAAGAGAGGTTCAGTTCAGTGCACAATTTGCACTCTAACATCCGTGCTCTTATTCAGGCTTTTCAGAAACCACACGAGTCAGTGCGACAATTTGCAGCACGTATAGAGGCTCTTTCGTACAAAACTGTACCAGTGGAAAGAAGCAGTGACCCTGCAGCAGAAGCACAGTGGCAGGATTTACTTCTGTCAGTGTTTATCGAAGGATTGCAGTTGCATTTGCGACGCTTGTTGCTACCACAGTATCACAAAACTTTTGCATCTGCTAAACAGCATGCTATTATTGAGGAAGACATGTGGGCTAAGAGCCATGCTAGTAGTGATTTTGCAACAGCTGAGGTTAGAGCAGTGAATGCCGCTAAGCCAGCAGTCGAGAAGGCAGTTACAACACCATCAGTAACCAACTCAGAGCTCACTACAGCTATTAAGATGCAGCAGGAAAATATAGCTCAGCTTACAAAAATGATGGGCTCTCTCCAAACACAGGTGCAGAGTTTAATATCACAAGGTACTCGTTCAAGACCCATACAGCCTCGTTGTTACAGATGCAACAGAATAGGGCATGTTAGCAGGGACTGCTATGCGAATATTGTGCCTAATCAGCACTCTAGACAGGGTCAACAGAGATTTCGAAATAACCAAACAGCCAGGAGACATTCTAATAACACCACACCAGCTGTTTCGGGTACTCCAAATACCACAAGTGTGGCTACAAATGCTTTGAATCCCCAAGCACCAAGTTTTAATTTAAACTAATTCAGGCTGGGGAGAAACCAGTCTCCGTTTCGTCTCCTAAAACCCTTTTGGAGGTGCCATCGGTTTTTACAGTATCCACTAGTGAGGCGTCTTTGCCTATTGTTGAGGGATCTATTTTGGGGAATAAAGTAAAGTTTTTATTGGACTCGGGGGCAACTGTAAACATCATAGAAGCTAAATACATTCAGTGTTTTGGAAATAAACTCTCATTGGATTCATGTAACATATATTTAAAGGGTATTGCTGCAGAAAAAGTAAAAATAAATAAGAAAATGAATTTAACAATAGAATTTCAACAACAATATTTTGAAACAGAATTTTTAATTACTGACACACCTCTTTCATCTCAGTATGGTGCTTTATTAGGAACTAAATTTCTTGCAGACCACAATATGCATTTGGATTTCTCCACTTCTCAACTCTTAGGATCAAATGTAATTCTTAAATGGAATCTAAGTCAGCCTAGTGCTATGAATAATAAGGTTTTCTCAACTTCAGTTTCTCAGTCATTTTGTTACTCTGTAACCAAACATAAATTACCACCTTTTTCTGAAAATATCATTAAGCTCACTGCTCGTTCTGAAAATTTCACTACTAAAACTGTCTTAATTGAACCTTTAATAGAACATGCTCAAAGTCAATTTTCCATGGCCAGGTCAGTTAATCAGACTTCTTTATCTAATGAATTTTATGTCAAAATTGCAAATTTTTCACCGAATACACTACATCTCAATAAAGGAATGAAATTGTCCAGTGCCCAACCTGTGAATGTCATCACACATAACTCTGAACTTGTAAACAATACCACCATAGAAACAGGTGAGGATTTCGAGTCTTGGGGTGGTGAATTTGATCTTACACATTTACCTGAACAGCAACAACAACATTTATCACACATTCTCAATCAGTATAGTAACATCTTTGCTGCCCCAGTCACTGAGTTAACAGGGTGTGACACCATCTTACACAACATCAACTTGCGTGATAATATTCCTGTTAGGCAAAAGCCTTACAAAGTACCTTACCATCTCAGGGATGAATTAGATAGACAGGTGGCAGAGCTGCTTGAAGCCAACATCATTCAAGAAAGTGACAGCCCTTACAGTGCTCCTGTTTTATTTGTTAAGAAAGCGGATAACATCTACCGTTTAGTCACTGACTTCCGCAAGTTGAATGAGAAAACGATAGAAGACAGTTTTCCTCTGCCTTCCATGATTGAATTGATAGAACAGTTAGGAGATTCGAATTATTTTTCCACACTTGATTTAACTTCAGGGTTTTTCCAGATGAAAATTCATCCTGATGACACCTTCAAAAGTGGTTTCTCGACTCCTTCTGGGCACTATGAGTGGTTACGAACACCTTTTGGCATGCGAAATGCTCCTAGTTCCTTTCAAAGGTTGATGTTTATAGTTTTGGCCAATCTTTCACCATTAAAAATAGGGATTTACATTGATGATATTGTCATTGTTTCTAAAACTTTTGATGAACATTTGGAAAAATTGAAGTTAGTTTTTGATAGACTAAAACAGCATAATTTAAAACTTAAACCTTCTAAATGTCAATTTCTGAAAGAACAAATTACGTATCTGGGATATAAAGTTACCAAGGGTATTATACAGCCTGATGATAAAAATTTAAAGACCATTCAGAGTTTTATTGCACCTAAAAATAGGAAAGAAGTTAGGCGATTTTTAGGCCTTATTGGCTTTTACAGAAGGTTCATTCCAAATTTTGCCCAAAAGGCACTTCCTTTAACTCAGCTCACTAAAGATAAAGTTCCATTTTATGGTCACATGAAGCTCAGCATGCTTTTGATATTCTAAAAGCTGAACTTCTGAATGAACCCATTTTGGCTTTACCTAATTTTCTTAAACCTTTTTCCTTGTGTACAGATGCTTCTAATTATGCACTGGGTGCTGTCTTGTGTCAAGAAGATTCTAACGGTTTCCAACATCCAATTTATTATGCTAGTAGAAAATTAAAAGGTCCTGAAACACGTTATAGTACTGTAGAGAGGGAAATTTTGGCAGTTGTTTGGGCCACAGCACATTTTAGACAATATCTTCTTGGTAAACCATTTTATACAGTATATTCTGATCAAGCTTCATTATCTCATGTTTTAAAACTTAAAGATCCCACTTCTAGGATTGCACGTTGGATTATGGGTTTATCCTAGTTTGATTATAAGATTGTTCACAAACCAGGTAGATTAAATCTAACAGCAGACTATTTATCTAGAGCAGTAAATGTTACACAGTTAATTCAAACTTCCATTACTCCTGAATTGTTGGAATTATTCAAAAAAGAACAAGCTTCTGATCCTTCTTGCCAACAGATTGTAAATGATCTTAAGAATAATAAGTCTCCTACACCTAATTCTCAGATATTTTTTGTAAAGGAAGATGTTTTGCATTGCAAATACAAGAAACCCAAGTCACGTTGGCAGAAACAAGATAGACTAGTTGTTCCTAAAACACTAGTATTAAGAATTTTGCAGGAGCATCATGATTCTCCTACTGCTGCACACTCAGGCTATGACAGAACACTTCATAGGGTTCAAAAGTCTTTTTTCTGGAAGGGTATGCATAAACAGGTGCACAATTACATTAAGTCCTGTCACTCCTGTATCCAGAGGAGGGGTCATAGACCTGCTCATAAGGCTCCCCTTATGAGAATGCCTATGGCTACCCGTCCCATTGAACGAATTGCGATGGATATATTGGGTCCCCTTCCAGTTACTACGGCAGGCAACAGATATATTTTGGTCGTAACTGACTATTTTTCACGATGGCCTGAAGCTTATCCTTTGCAGGACACTACATCCATATCCATAATTGAGAAATTAGAACAATTTATTTCAACTCATGGTATTCCTCAGCACATTGTTACAGATAAAGGTACTAATTTTATTTTTCAAGCTATATTGGAAGTTTATAAGAAATTGGGGATTACTAAACATGCTACTACGAGTTATCATCCACAGTCTGATGGTGTAGTAGAAAGATTAAATGCCACCTTAATTAATTCACTTAGTCACTTAGTTTCTCAAACTCAGGAGGATTGGGATAGACATCTGCCTTTTGCCTTATTGGCACACAGAACTAGTCGTCATAGTGCACTTCAGGAATGTCCAGCTTTTATTTTATATGGCAGGGATTTGTGCTTACCAATTGATTTATTATTGCAAACCAATTTTAGAACTTATGATGACACAAACAATTATTCTAAAGATTTGGTTTTGAGATTACAAAAGGCTTTTAAATTAGTCAATCAAAATTTAACAGACGCTGCTGATAAGCAAGAAAATTTACGTGGAAAGAATTCTCATGATAAGGACATAAAAGTGGGAGATTTGGTGTATTTATACACTCCAGTAGTTCAGCCAGGTATGGCTAGAGAACTCTCTAAATTGAATCAGGGACCTTTCAGGGTTATTGAGAAAGTGACTAAAGTTAACTATAAAATCTCTTCAATTACAAATCCTGATCGGATTCAGACGATACACGTGGACAGACTCACGAAGGTACCAGAGAGAATTATTTTTCCCACACTTCAAAAGGATGACTCAATTTTGACAGATAATGTAAAGAACTCATCACACGATTCACCTTACCATCTAAGGCCTAAAGATACACATGGTTTTGTGTCGAAAAAGTGAAATGAAATATTTTGAGAAATAGTGTGTTTTGTATACAGTTTTGGTTAAATTATTATTTGTTTCTGGTAATTGTATTCTTGTAGCTTAATTTTATAATCAATTAGTATAGTTGTGTAGTCTTCTTGGCTTATCATTGGTCGAGTGTTGCATTTGGATTTTACATGCTTTGGCATGTGAGGTTGTGATCAAGTTGTCTTGGCTGGGAACTTTCTAGTCTCAATAGCCCGGGTTTTTTTTTTGGAGGTTTTGCTGGGCTGGTCCCCGCTTTTCTCCTTTTTCTTAAGTTCAAATTTTTTTTTTCTCTCTCTTGAAATCCCTTAGCCATGGTAGTCGGGATTTGTTTCGGTTAGAATTTTTGACTAGATAGTTTTCCAGCCGACACTTCGTGGTGATTGTCTTCTGTTCTTCTTAGTGCAACTCGTTTTAGTTTTCTTATGCCAAGGATTTATTAGTAGTTTAGTCTGCGCTGTACAGTCGCGGTGTTTATTCGTTTGCCCTCTCGTATTGGTGCGGTGTCAGTTCTTAGGGAAGTGAAATTCTGTGTGTTAGGGAAACTTAGGATTTATACGGTACACTTTTTCCTTAAGCGTACTTTTGAGTTGATATTGTCACTTCAATGGGTGATTGCAAGAACTAGTTTGTTTACATTTTGTGTCAAGCGCCAGTAGCTCTTGAATTGTTTTGCTTTAAACACTCGTATACTCAGTGGTGTTTGTTTATTTACATATATTTTGTTTTACACACTTTTCACTTGATTTGCCTTTGGGGGGTTTCGTGATTTTACATTTTACTTTTCGCATTTTATTTTAGGGCGTGTCACGTGTTGTTTGACAACATTTTTATTTTGTTTTGATGTATGCTTGTTGTGTGCCAGGGACACTTCTTGACCCTCTTACTCGGTTCACTAAGGGATCTTTGATAACCATACAATTATAGTAGGATTGGATTTGCTAACCATACAATTATAGTAGGACTGGATTTGCTAACCATACAATTATGGTAGGATTTGGATTTGCTAACCATTGTTTTGGTAGGATTTATATTTGCTAACCATGACTTATGGTAGGACTAATTATAAATAGGTATATGTATCCTTCTTTGTGATTAACATGTGGTACCATTACGTACTCTTTTTTTTTCTCTTCGTATTTAGTAACTTATGTAAACCTTTTCCATTGTCTGTGGGTCCTAAAATTTTTTTGGCTTTGCCAAAAAAATTTTAGGACCCGATCATCGGAGGGATGTTGTGTAGCGAATTTAATTTAATTAAGTGATTCATAAAAATCAAAATTTTAATTTGTAATTATTCAAAATTTGAGCTACACAAGTTTGGTTATATTCTTTTTGGGCCTATTAATTCTAGTGTAATATATTTTGGCTTTCCGAGTTTAAGCGAACTGCGTCTTCAATCTTGTACACGCAAACAATGGATAAGTATTTTTTTCCACGTATTAAACTCAGTTTTTCATGTCAAAAATTAATTTGATTTCTTAGTATTTAATATCATTAGTTGCAGAAAAATTAGCTCTTTAATTTGGCATAACTTTCGTTTTTCTAACTTTAATTGCATTTCAGTTATGAGCTTTAATTGGTAGATTTTTTTCTTCGTTTGCTTGTGATTTAGTTAAAGGGGGATGAAATGCCTTCTTTCCGGTTGAAAAGTCACTTTTTGCGAGTTTCCAGCGTTCCTTCGTTGGGACGCTTGCAGGGTTGTTGAAATTCCTAATTTCCCCTTGTCACAGGTGGTGTTTATTTGGCGAGGGTTTGGCGACATAGATTTTCCGTTGAGGTTTCAAATTAATGGATTTGGCGAGTTTGATAACATGAGGGTATGCTGTTGTTGCAACTATTTTAACTTTCGGCGAAGAGTGGGTTATGCCAACTAGGCAGTCCGGCGTCCTCCCTTTTAACGGGGTATTTTGAGGGACAAGGTCACTTTTTGCACTTTTAATTAAAATTTTGATTTTTATGAATCCCTTAAATTAAATTAAATTCGCTAGACAACAATTTTAACTAATTCATATTATATTGTTGTTCTCAGGATTTTTCTTTTACATCCACTATGTGTATCTTTTTGTTGTTGAGGACAGAAATTCAGAACAAAAATCACCAACATACGACGATTTGTTCGGAGTGTTATTGTGTCTTAATCATCAACATACTTCATTCTACTGATTTTTAAAAGGTGCACGATCAGTTAACATTGTCATTGCCATGGTTACTTTTTTTTTATATCTCTCGTTTTGATTATTACAAATGCTTTTAATATCATGACGCCATCTGACGGTAGATTTTGGAAATTGCTAACAATAAAATATATATATATATATATGTATATATATATATATATGTATATATATATATATGTATATATATATATATATATATGTGTGTGTGTGTGTGTGTGTGTGTGTGTGCGAAATGTATTTTCTCATAAATTATTTGTGTTGTGCAGCCGGGGCAACAGGAATGAGACAAATTTTGGAATATAAAGTGATACGTTTATTTTAACATCCATCTCACAAGCGTTCCTCCAGTACCTCGAGCAGAAGCCCTATTTACAGATATGTGAGCGTCATGCTGCTGATAAAATCAGCGATATTAATTGAAATCACGAGGTGTTACATAAAATATGACATACATAAAATGTGACAAATTGTTACATAAAATATGACATAAAATATTTGAAAATATAATTAATACAGTATATAGAACATAATAAATGATTAATGAAATTATAATATTGTAACTAAGTGAAGGGAAAAATAAAGCACTAATAACATATGGCTGGTTAGCTACGCAGCAACAGGAAATAGTAACAATGTTTCTTTCCCTTTGTTTATTATTGTTTGCTTTTTTTTTCTTTTCGATAAACTGTTTTGCAGAGTAAAGTTCTCTGCAGTTTTTAAATTTAATATTTGGTGCTCCTTTTAGGAATTTTCCGGTACATTTAAAAGCCAGACGAAGACTGCCCGCTTAGCGGCTGTTAAAGGAAAATCAAAATGCTCTATTAATTTTAAATTTTAAATATTAAATTTGTAACCCTTGTGAATGGTTTTGATGTAGTGGTCTTATATTTTACTGAAGCATAAATATTTGTTAGAACATATTTCTCTTTTTTGATTTTCTTATAAAATTCCATGCAATTTATTCAAAATTTATTTGGATGATTTACATACCCTTGAAAGTGCCCACTTTAATCTGTGTCTTATTACTAGTCCAGAAGCTGATCATAACTCTAAATACTCGCTCAGTTGCAGAATGAGTGTCAGGAAGACAAAAGAAAAACTGATAATTGTAAAACATTTGAACCAGGAATCTGGTTCTCATTAATGTATGAAGTTATTTCCATCTACTCCTGAACAGATCATATCTTATTTATTGACCATTCCAATATCTTTTAATCCGTGATATTCCGTGATACAATGTTTAAGGTTAACATATTCCTCATATATATCAATTTACAATAATTTAGGATGTGGTAACATTTATTAATAAACAAGAACGTGAATCCAAAAGGCATTTCCTTTAATATGATCCAGCTGTAGTTTTCCATGTCCTGAAACACTTTTTTTTGTCCATTTCTCCAAGTATCTGAGAACGTCTGATAAATAGAAACAATAACTTCGTATTGTTACACGTCTCCATTCTCTTCAAGTTTTTCTAGAGTCTTTTAACATTTATTGTAATAAAGTTATCCTTTATCTTGCTCAATAGTGAAGCTTTCAGGACATCCGTTGAAGCAATTACATCGAATACAGACGCAGTTTGATTGATTTGCAGTTGTTGTAATACCTTTATGAAATATTGAACTCTGAATGTTAATAAAATGTAGGCTAGCCAAGCTTCTGCCACTGGATTTTCAATGAATTTTAAAATAATCATGGTTGAGATTGAAATTAAGGCTTCAGTAGTAAAAACATTTAGCGTACACTTTCAATGGCGGTAAGTAATGCGAACCGTCTTGTTCCCGACTATACTAGCATCAATGAAAAATCGGTTTCTACGAAGTTGCAGAAATTTTTCAATGTTTCTACTCTAACACTATAAGATTTAAAGAAAATCAAAGAAATAATTATTTTCGTATCAATTAGGAAAACATCACCCGATGTTCTTATAGTTTTATGGATAATACGCGACGCAAATCCTTTTCCAATTAAACCATTGGTAAAATTTCGTTTCAATTTAACAATAACATTATTTTCTATGATGTTTAAATCAGTCTTTTCTATAATGTTTAATTTCAATATCTTTCTTCTAAAATCATGTTACAAAAATATTTTTCAGAAAAAACAATTTAAGAGGAAAATTATTGTGCGATATTCATTCTAAAACAATATTTTCCTCTTATAATTTATAAGATATTTTCTCCAATTCAAGGAATCCGGTTCTTACACTCCGTGCGTATTCGAGACGTCCAAAGTTCGAGACCCGGCGAGGGCATTGCTCATTTTTCATGTATCTCCAGCACAAGTAACCTAAAGTCTCTGCGTTGGCACCTGAATTGAAAAATGAGATGGATGATTATTCTTCAGCACCAACATTTGACGACTGGGTTTCTTATTCCCCAGCCGCCCTTTAAAAGAGGGATATATAAGGTATTTTCTCCCTCCCTTCTGAATCCTAAAGTGTCAAATAACTAAGTACTAATAACACTCTAAAGAATTATTTAAATCTAATAATTTAATTTGGAATAAATTCATAATATTTGAACATTAAATATAAACAAAACATTAAAATAAGTGGCGAGTAATTTACTTTCTAAAAATTGGAATACGAAGGAAAAAATGCTCACCAATTCCTTTTGACTATTTATATTAAAAAGCAATTAAAAAATGTCTGCAAAGAATGGGAGATTAATATTTCACCATTATCGAAGAAATTCCCTAAAAAACTGTAAATTTAAAACATTTTGTGCAGTTTCTATTACTGGTGCATATTGACTAACTTTCTGTATTCGGCATATATCTTGATTAAGCTACGAATAATATATAGCATAGATGTTAGTATGCAAACTATAAGTAGCCAAATCGGAGATAAGAAATATCATTCTTAGCAACCAATTCTGTGGAGATGGTATTCATAGGAAGAAAAATTAATTTCACTCGCTAAATTCGACGAAGGAGTTATACCTTAATTATATCCATATACAGGGGCGCCCGCTCTTCAAACATGGACCTTATAAGAAATAGACTAATACAGTGGGCGGGGCGTGCGTCACACACATGTCTGGAAGAGAGAGTAGGGACGATTTAGTTTATCGTAACATTGAAACATATGGCGTTTGTATCATATAACTCTTTTTAATTATTAAATGTGATACGTTGTATAAATGATGAGATAATAAAATCACATTTTTTGCTAATAAGATTTTATATATCTCATGAAACCACTTTTTAGTGCATTTTAAGTATTTTTTTACTGCATTTTGAGCATCAGCGTAATTCTTGTTTAAACATCATTACTTTGATAAAACGGTAAAAACTCTAAACAAAAAATTTATGAATTTACTTTTGCCTACAAATAAAGTAAAATTAAGCAAGATTGATAGTACATGATGCTATGAAACAAATAAGGTAAAATTAAACAAGATTTGGTAATTTTGTTTTAATTTTATGAACATTTTCAGGCAGTAGTAGCAAATATTTATCATTTCAAATGTTTATAGAAACCAAGGATTGTTTTATTTATTTTTTCTGTTTTCAAATTTATTATGGAATTAAAAGGTGATCATTTATGACAATATTAATAACTCATAAAATTCGGAGCATAAACTTTTCTGAGTGTAATGAAAAAATTTAAAAAAAATTCGCAATAAATAAAAAAATCTTATGCGGAACTAAAAATAAATTTAAAAAAAATAATTACTATAAAATACAAGATATTATATGTCCAATCTTAAATTTTTATTAATGCGCCTAAAGTAACCTTGTAAATTTATATACCTGTAAATACTTTAAGCAGAATGACTATACATCCATAAATACATATGTATGAAAGTAAACAATTTAGGATATCTGTTGCATTGAAAAATTCGCTTACTTCACTTTTTATTTCACATATTTGTGAAAGCAAGATTATATCTATTTATCTATTAATGTAAATACACACACCTATATATATATATTTAGGGAGAGAGAGGAAGAGAAACAGATAATATGGTTTATTAATGCTTAAATAAAATTAATTTAGTAAATCTGCTTCGAATATTTTCTCTCTGTTTAGATTCATTGTAACATGCAACTGCATGATAAATTCTGATTTTTAAATATTGAAATATCACTGCTTTAATTAATTTAATCAGGTGGTTTTTATCTGGCCCATCATCATAAATATGGTCTTGAAGAGAAGGAAATATTATGTGTTCCTACGCTTTTTAAGACTTTTAGAGTCATGAAATTTATAAAATTTTATTTATTCAATTTAAACTCCTTTTCAGTCTGCCTAAAATTATTTCTGCATTTTTGCAGATCATTCGGACGTTACTGGAAGGAGAAGTCAAACCTTTACATCCAGATTTATAATATTTGAAACCTAGCAAACCATCATATGTTTCTGTTGAAACTAAAGCTGAGAAACAGATATTACATTTTACTTTATAAGCTAAGCTTTTAACAACAAAACCAGCTATATAAGATGTATACTTTTCGTTCTTAAATATTCTTATTTTTGATTAGTTATATTATAATGCTAGGAATTAAAATTTACCTATAATTTAAAAAAGCAGCAAAAAATTATAAATTTTAAAGAAAAACTTTCAAAAATTCAATTTTAGGCATTTTAGTGTTTAGCTATAGTTTAGTATTAGTAATAGTTTTAGTAATTGTAAGAGAAAATTACTTGAGTTAATTGAATTTTGTGTTAGTTCAGATTTAAAATATTATTTTCTAAAAGAAAAAGTTACAAATTCGTTTACATCATAGGAAAAGCTAACTATATATACAAGCCTGAAAGCATGCAACAGCTTTATAATTATTTAGAACGTGAATTATGCTTGAAAAACATGCTAAGTATTTAAAAAGCAATCTCAGTGTCAAAAATAAAAATATTTAAAAATTCTTACTTGTGAAATGAGGCACTACCACCAGGTTTTCGTGACAATTTCTGGAAGTCGTCCCTACTCCTCCGGATGTGATCAAGGTGACAGCCGGGAACGCGCCAGACAAGGGGGAAAACGCAATTGGGTTAGTCTATTTCTTATAAGGTCCATGTCTTCAAATAGTTTGAGACAAAATAGTTTTTGCGAAAGGCCAGTAGAGTACACGCGATTATTTTTAATGGCGTTTCCCGAAAAAGCCTAGCCACTCAGGCGGTTAAGCCCACATTTACAGTACCTTTCTTGTTTGAAGCATGACTTCTGAGAACAGTATTCCTGACATCTATAGGCACTGTAGGTCTGTTTCCGTTAATCTTAATTTTGCTTCTTTAACTCGAACGTCCAAGGATAAGTCTGCGTTTGGGTTAAAATTATGATTATTTTGTGTTTGTTCGGCTATAAGATTTGGAAATATAGTCTTGAACGTTTAGTATGTCAATAGTATTCATACTGGAATCACATGTGTAGCTATGATCTTTAATAAAAAGAATAAAATGACTTACCCAATAAGACATGCATGAGTCAGTAGCTCTCTTTTAAATATCCATTTATTAAATCACAAAACAAACTTTTCTTGATTAGCCTAGATTATATACGTTACAAAAGAACAATATTCATGAATGCTTTTCAGCATGTCCTACTCGTTAGTCCTACGGGACGCTCACAACGTTCATTTCTTGCTGTATACTGTAATTCCTAATCCTAAAGCATCGATGACGCACTACTTATCAGCATCTTGCAAGAAGCTTAATTAATAGGCGGTGCAATTATTCGCGAGAGAAGAGAGAATATTTCTTGTAGATGTGCTTGAAGTTGGCGCACATGGTCTTCACTTCGAAATATCCAGTTATCAGGATTATACACGTGGAATCACAGCAAAGGAACTATTTTGCCTCGCAGCATAACATGTAAAGTTTACCTGAATTCTTATTGCTCATTTATGCACACTGTGAGAATTCTGTGTTCTCACATTCCCTCCGGCCGAAGAAAAATTTTGTCCGATCACTGGACAAATGTAATCCCTCTCTGCTGGACACACTTGAACTTTCGTCTGCATTACATACACACTTCACACCAATCTTTACATCACTTGCAAAGGCACTGCACTTTATCATTTCGTTGGCACTATATAAACATTCCACATTACATGCACACAGTTGAGCTCTGGTATGCACTATACACACATAATTCACATTAATTTTTCACATTGCTTGAAAAAAAACACAGCACTTTAAACACTTTGTGATACACAATTTTTACATTCCTAAATTAGTATTATTCTTTTACGTACTCATGTCTACTCTTACCTAAAACATCACCACAGATGTGATTCCATAAAAGAAATTTTGAAATATATAATTTATAACTCACATGTGATAAAATCACTTTATCAACTACTAATGATATTGCATTATCAATCTGATGTTACTCCTCTTAACCATTCTTTACCTTTGTTTACATTATCTTATTCTTTACATTTTGAATTACATTCACTATTTCATTACATAGCTACTTTTATCATTTGATCATATTCATTTTACATATACATTTCATATACCAATGTGTCATGACATTGTTACAAGCTACATTTGTATTAGATCCACTACTAAATTACATACCTTCAATTTGATTCAGCAGTAAGACAAGGAGATTTGAACCATACTCTTTCTTTCTTTTTTTATTCTGCTACCTAGTAATCAATGAGACCCCGCATAGTACAATTCAATTCTTCTGGTATCTGGACCAGCCAACTCTACCAAAATCGTGCAATTAGCGTTTTATTACACTAAATTGACCCATACCACACATGATCATCATTCATTATCTAGCTTGTACAGATGCTACATTCTTATCATAATCACAACTTCTTTACACTTTTTTTTTTGATTTGCTGATCTACAATTTACACTTGTGTTACACTCCTAATCCTCATTTTGTGTTGAATGTATTCTTAAGGCTTTTGTAAAAACAATTTACTTACGTGAACTTTAGTGGTTTTATTATGTAATTGTATTATATAATTATCATTTCGTAGCTCTTTAATGATCTCATATGGCCCCTTATATTTTGGATGTAACACCCTTCTATCAGTAAATTCCTGCATAAAAACTATCCCCTGATTTCATTTCTGGAATTTTTCACCCTTTCAAATATTTTTTTGCACAATTGAAGTATTCATCCACATTTAATTTTACTTGTTGGTTATCTCTACTCAGTTGTTCCTTTAGTCTTTTGGAATATTCCTTGAAATCTTCTGCTAATTTAAGAGGATCATTGCTATCTATGGGAGTATTTAATGTTCTACCAAAAAATAGTTCTTCTGGTGAAAATTGAGTTACAGAATGTTTAGCGTTATTATAATACAGTTTAAACATCAGTACTTTTTGTGGCCATTCAAATATTTTGTTTGATATTGCTGCAATTGATTCTTTCATTACCCTGTGAATTCTTTCAATCAACCCATTGGACTGTGGATAATAAATCGAACTTTTTCTGTCTTCTATTTTAAGCGATTTTAAAAATTGAGTACATTCTGTGGAACAAAAATAGGAACCATTGTCTGATAACAAAATGTTTGGAATGCCAAATCTGGCAAAATAATCATTTAAAGATTTTATGATGGATTGAGACGTGCAGTTGTTTAACGGAACTGTTTCCAAATATCTGGAATAATGATCAATGATAGTGAGTACATAAAACTTATTATCTATGGATCTTGGTAGTTTACCAACTATGTCTGTAGCTATCATCTCTACAGGAGCAAGATCTTTCTTAGGAATTAGACGTGGCAGAGTGTTGTGAGGTCTAGACTTATTTTATAAGCAATCTGAACAATTTTCTACAAAACTTTTCGTATCGCTGTACATACCTTTCCAATAATATTTTGCCTTTACAAACTCATATGTCTTTTGAATACCAAAGTGAGGCGCATGAACTGTCTGTAATACATCTTTAATTAATGCCTTAGGAATTAGAATTCTAGCATTTACAGGTTTTAATTTTATCATTACTACATCTGTATGACTATCAATAAAATATTGTTCTACACTTTCTTTGTGGTTATCCTGTAACTTTTTTATAATTGATTTTATGTCTGTATCACTTTGCTGTTTATTAATTATGTTTTGAATAGACAAATTATCATTGGTCCTAAATATATTTACATTGTTTACCACTACATCCTCTGAAACTCTTGACAAGTAATCTGCTGGGTTTTTTAAACCAGAAATATGCTCTATCGTGTATTGAAATTCCTGTAGATATAACAACCAGCGTGCTACAATATCTGGCTGTTTGTCAAGATTAAGATGGAAAGTCAGAGGTTTAGCATCCGTTAATATTATAATTTTTTTCCCATACAGATGTTCGTGAAATTGTTTTACTGATCTGAAGATTGCATAAAGTTCTCTCCTAATTGAAGGATATCTAGCCTCAGCAGGTGTTAAAATTTTTGAGTAAAATTGTACTGGGAAAAACTTATCATATTTTTTTGGATTAATATGCCACAAATAGCTGATCTAGAAGCATCAGTTACTAAATATAAAGGTTTATCATTTTCTATGTTTTTTATTGTGGGTTTTTCTAAAATTAATTCTTGTATTTTATCTAATGCATTTTGGCATCTCTCGTTCCACACGAATGGTATATTCTTTCTTGTTAAATTTACTATTGGCTTGACAATTTCTGCATAATTAAAAATTAAGTGTCGAAAATAATTTACCACGCCTATGAATGTTTGAACCTCTTTCACATTTCCTCGCCTAGCAAATTTGGCTACTTTCTGAATATTCTCCTCTGAAGGAGCAAAACCATTCTTATTAACCGAAAAATAATAAATACGTAATCTCTTGTTCACATAACTGCAATTTGGCTGGGTCTAACGTTAAATTAAATTTTTTAACTTGTCAAACACCTTTTGTAAAATAATTACTAGTTCATTTATACTGTTAGCTGCAACAATTATGTCATCTAGGAAATATTGTAAATTTGGACCCTGCAATTCACCTAAACATTTTGATATTAGAGTATGGAAATAAGCAGATGAATTTTTTGAACCAAAAGGTAACCGATTTGGTTGAAAATTGCCAAGTTCCTTGCAAAAGGCTAATTTTTCTTTATCTTTCTGATCTAACTTTATTTGAAAAAATGCTGACTTAAGATTTAGCACACAATAATAACTTTTACCTGCTATATTATGCAAAATATCTGAAATCTTAGGTAGACATATTTGATATGATTCAGTTATGCAATTAAGCAATCTATGATCTACTGCCATTCTAAATTTTAATTTGCTAGGATCAGTATTAGGTGGTGCTTTCTTTTTGACAAAAATTACTGGAAAACTGTAACTCGATGTCGATGGATCTATAATACCTGCTTCTAACAATTTGGCTATCTCCTCTTGGGCATATTATTTAGCAAAGCGAGGAATAGTGTATGGTCTAGTTTGAATCGGAAAGTTATGTAACAAATTAAATTGTGGCACGGCAACATCAGTCCTCACCCAGCGTGGTGTAAGATTTTGAAAACAGAGCTGAATTTTTCATGAGAATTTCAATCATCTTATTTTTTTGTTCTGCTTCTAAATGACTTAAATCAAAATCATCTGGGCTTAATTCCTCCTTTCTTAATTTTTAATTTCTTTTAAAGTTATATGGTTAATCTGCAAATTTTGTTGCTCTCTAGGTTTTTCAAATTGTTTTTCTTCGACTTTATATACCTTACCAATATTTCCACCCTTTCTTAGAATAATTGTGGAATTGAAATTGTTTTCAATTATGGTGAATATATATTGCCTGTCACTTATCTCATGTATTGAGTCAGTCATACCTATCTTGCCCACTTTTCGCCTATCTGTTGAGAACATTATTTGCTTTTCTTTCTGCATATTAATTGGAATGCTTAACTTTACTATTTCTGCTGTATTTGGCGCAATTCTGGTATTTAATACTACTCTTACAATACCCAACTCCTCTGGTCTACTATTCTTGTCTACCTTTTTTGCATTAATGTTTGTACAATTTTTTCTTTTGTCCATAAGACCAAAATATGTGTTATCAATGATTAACTGACTTTTATCTGCATCTATAAGTATCTTATTTTTTTGAACGAAATCATACCCTAAAATTATTTGATAATTACTGTTCCAATTATGTTGTGTAACAAAAAATTGGTTGGCAAGCCATTGATTTCCTAAACGAAATTTTAGGTTTACAGCAGATAAATATGGGATAGTGGCATTATTTAGCGTATGTATTCTTACAGATCTGCTTAAGTAATGAATCTTTGTATAATTTTTTATTACCTGCAAGGTGTCTGGCTGTATTAAGCTTAAATTTGCACCTGTATCGAATAATGCTTCTACCACAAAGTCGCCAAATTTGATTTCTATTACTGGTAATTCTGTGATACTATTAGTCTAGCAAGAAGCTACCAATTTTTGTTCACTACTTTCTTTAATTTTGTGTCGGAATCTTTCATGTGTATTTGGCCTATTTGAGTTCCTTATTTTCTTAATTTTGTCTTGTTTCCCCCAAATTCTTTCATGGGCACTTGAGTCATACTTTGTGTATCTGGGAGATCTGCAAGTACTCTTCATTAGTTTAAATTATTCCTACGAGTATAGTATCTTCTGTATTGTGGCCTATTTCTATTACTGTTCTGTAGTCTATTACCTCGCGTGAAAGCATACTGACTATTATATCTATTCCTTCTATTAATAAAGTTACCCCTATAGAAATTTCCTCTGTGGTTGTTTCTAGCCTGTGTATAATATTGAAAATTATTGTTTGAAGGAAAATAAGGACACTCTGTAGTCCAATGATTCTGTTGGCAAAAATATGACAAGACTCTCTATTATTACTAATTTGTGTAACATTATTTTCTAATCTAGTTACATTGTTTACACTACCATTAGGTAAAATTTCATTACATTTTTTTGACAAATTCTCAATGGCTCTATTACTTTGCATTTGTTGCATAATTAATGTATTTAATTCAGGTGAAAAATCATGTGTCTGTAAGCTATTACCAGAATCTTCTAATGCTTTTTCTATGTTCTTTGCCTGTTTAACAGCAGTAGCAAAATCAACAGGTCCTAGTTTTTTAACCTCCAGTCTTAAATCTGGTCTGAGAGCTTCTAGGAATTTAGAAAGCATTGCATTTTGAGTGAGGTTATGTACTTCTTCACTCGAACTAGGATAGCACCCAAAATATTTTGTAGCGTAGGTATTCACTTTATCCGCTAAGTCCTTCACTGACTGATTTGGGTTCTGTCTAATTGTGGCAAAGTTACTTTGAATTGTGTCAAATGACTGAGATTTTGCAAATTTGTTACTTAGTAATGTTTTTAAATCATCAAATGACATATCTTTACACGATTCATTATCAATTACATATTTTAATGTTTTACCCCTCAATAGAATTTTTAACAACAGATTTTTTTGTTCTCATTCCAGTTCTCTAAACTTGCCATTTAGCATAACTGATCTAGAAAAAATTTTATATTTTCGTCATGCTCCCCTGAAAAAGTAGGCAGAACAGTAGCCAGACTCATGTTCATTACCTTATTCTTCTTAGCCATTCTGAATTAATTTACTATCCTTTAGTTCCACTATAAATTACTATTACTATTACTCCTAATACATAGCACATTCATAAATACACTATTGTAACTTATCGAAATTTTTCACATGCATACAAAATATTACATACTCATTATCACACAATACGATACACATTCAGGAATACTTTCTTAAATACTGACCAATTTTGAATTGATATTACCATTTTCACATATCTATTTTTTATCATTACATTATTTCATATTAGCAGAAAACACAGTCATATGGAATTCTATTTTTTTTACATATGCAATTTTCAACTTAATCTTTCTTAATGATTTATATCAGATAATCACAAAATTTAAAATTTTATCCAATCATTACTAATATTCACCTATTTGATATCAGACATAATCACAAAATTCAAAATATTTAAGCAATTATCAATAGTATTCATACTGGAATCACATGTGTAGCTATGATCTTTAATAAAAAGAATAAAATGACTTACCCAATAAGGCATGCATGAGTCAGTAGCTCTCTTATAAATATACATTTATTAAATCAGAAAACAAACTTTTCTTGATTAGCCTAGATTATATAAGTTACAAAAAAAAAAACAACATTCATGAATGCTTTCAGCATGTTCTACTCGTTAGTCCTACGGGACGCTCACAACGTTCATTTCTTGCTGTATACTGTAATTCCTAATCCTAAAGCATCGATGGCACACTACTTATCAGCATCTTGCAAGAAGCTTAATTAATAGACGGTGCAATTATTCGTGAGAGAAGAGAGAAGATTTCTTGTAGATGTGCTTGAATTTGGCGCAAATGGTCGTCACTTCGAAAAATCCAGTTCTCAGGATTATACACGTGGAATCACAGCACAGGAACCATTTTGCCTCGCAGCATAACATGTAAAGTTTACCTGAATTCTTATTGCTCATTTATGCAGCTTTCTTCGTACAAGAACATGTTTTCTCCTCCATCTTATGCAAAGGAATATCAGCTCGATTACATGATGTTTTACAGTGGACGATGGCGAGAGCTGTGTGTGTGTGGCGAAAGTCCACACACGCGTTACACGACGTAAGGCAGCGAGCGGGGAAAGAGAGAGAGAGACAAACCAGTCATTCCAGTATTTATACCTTTCGACGCACGTGGTAGGGCGCGATAACGATTCAAGAATCGATAATGACACAGTGTTCACTGTGAAAATTTTGTGTTCTCACAGTATTATAGCACAATTTCTATAAATAAATTTTATTTCAGTTATATTTCATAATACATCATAGTGATAAACACTTTTGACTCCTTAATAACTTTTATACATTTAATTCTAATATTAAAATTGCATTTAACCGTAATAACTAATTTTGCTTGTATTTTATAGTGTTTTTTTAAATTTATTTTTAGTTCTGCATAAAGATTTTTTTTATTTATTGTTAATTTAATTTATTAGCCCAAAGGGGCGGTAGCCTAGAAAGGCTGCTAGTTTCGAAGCGGCATTTTGCGGAGTTTTACTATAAATGTCCGTGTCTCCTTGCAAATTGTTGTTACCAAATATTATCGCCCTGTATTATATTTAAAGAAATTAAATAATGAAAAATCTGCATGAATACATGTATGTTTCTCGCACTGTGACAAAAACGACAGTATCTAGAGCCATCAAATTTTGAATAATGTAATCCCCCCTCCGAACATGGGCATCTGGGCTGCTGAATTTCGAATTTGTTTTAATCTATTTCATATTTTGTAAAAACAATAACGCATTTTTGATTAACAAACTCAACGAGTTCACTGTACGGAAAATAACAGTTTTATCTCCAGTGCGGAAATTCTAAAGATATGCTGTTTTCAAATGTATGTGCTTTACAGGAGAAGGATTTTATTTTACCTTTTTTTTTCCCCTTCATTACATTCAGAAAATTTTTTGCTCCGAATTTTATAAATTACAAAAATAAATATTCCACTTAATGTTAATAAGTTAATGATGATATAATCAAATAAATGATTGTTTTATAATGTTATTATAGTTTTAAAAATCACTGCCAGAAAATGATAATTAAATTTTAAAAAAATATATATCAGATTTTGTTTAATTTTACCTTATCTATTTCAAAGCATCAAGTTCTATCAATGTTATTTAATTTTACGTTATTTGTAGGCAAAATTAAGTTCATAAATTTTGTGCTTAGATTTTTTACCGTTTTACCGAAGTAAAGATATTTGTACAAGAATTACGCATGAAAAAAAAATTCGCCAAAATGCAGTAAAAAGCGCCTTAAGGGAAGATATATTAGATCCTATTTGGAAAACACTGTGGCTTTCATAATCTCATCACTATACAACGTAGCACATTTAATAATGAAAAAGAGTTGATACAAACGCCATAGGTTTCAGTGTTAAAGTACTCTTTCTTGCCGTCATGACGGTGACGCGCGCCACGCCCACTGGGTTAGTCTATATTTTACAAAGTCCATGCTAAGTCATCAATGATCTAATTTTGTTAAGAACCACCGCTTTGCCTGAACAGAGACAGCCTTTTTATTTGATAAGGTTTATGAGAAATTTAAACTACATTATAGTTTTCTTTAACAATTTATAACACAGAAAGGGATGAAAAAACTAGTGGTCAAAAATTTTGCAATAACTTATATTAGGTACTAGATTGAATTGTACACACTTTTGCAAAAAAAAAAAAAAATCGAAACACCAAGAAGAACTTTTGCAATCGTGACGAAATTTAGTATGCTAGAACATCTTCATCGAATATGTAAATGATCCAGGTTTCAAGGCAAATGAACATGAATTTCGATCATAGCGCGCATTTCAAGTGCTCAACTCGCAAAGCATAAAACCAGCAACAAAAGCGAAAAATGTATCTTTTGTTGGTGCTTCCATTGTAATTCTATAAAGAAACAACTAAAGATGCCATTACGACGATATCCAAAACCTTACAGACAACTAAACGACTTCGACTGTGGTCGCATTGAATAGTTGCGTGAAGATGTGTCGTCCTATCGAGCAGCAGGCCGCCACCTGCAGCGTATAGACACCTGCTCTGCAAAGATGTTGGCAGCAATGGCTGTTACAAGGAAATTGCCGAGAAAATGAAGGCTCTGGAAGGCCAATAATCACAAATGCGAGGCAAGACAGGATGATTGTTCGCCAGGCCCGAACCGCCCAAAAGTATCATTGCCGCATTACAGCCACGTCTATACCTCCCGTGGTACCGCCCACCATCTCACGGCGCTTGTCTGAGGCGAGGTTGCTCTCACGAGGCCTTTTAAGAGGTTTGCCTTTGACCCCACAACATAGGCGGAGTCGTCTCATGGACCTTAGTCGTCTGCACTGGAGTGATGTCGCAGCCGATCATCATGGCTACTATCAGACTGGCATTGTATCGTATTCAGCGATGAATCCCGCTTCACTCTCGAAGCAAATGACTCTGTGTTCGTGTTTGGAGAGTACGGAGCCAGCGGTACCAATTAGCCTTCGTTTTACAAAGACATAACCCCTGGTTTCTATGCACAATCAAATTCTTCTAAAACTTCAAAACATATTGCGCACAGTGCATCTCTAGGCTGGCGTTAGCAATAAAAGTAGGAGTAAGAATAATATGATGTCTTAAGTTCCTTATAAAAACAAAAATGTGCAAATTTAGTTTTTTTTTTTTTTTTTTAATTAAAGCTACGTTCGTAATAGAGGTTTTCTTATTGTGAGATATTCTTACCAGTAGACAAAGAGTAAAATAAAATAGTGTCTTCTGTACTTACGCAATGTTCGTCTACAGAGTATGGAGAAGATAAACTGTCGTTTTGCTTAGAATTGCTATCCACTATTAGTCTCAATGATTATAAAGGGAACACTGCCGATTTGGCCCAGTCTAATTTACAATATAACCCGGCTATAATCTAAATTAATATCTGTTTCGATAATGTAAATTTCTCCACTAAGAATGTTTGGCGGGGCGATATAAAACTAGTTATTTCGCTATAGTTAACATGTGCTGAAGCTTTAAATTTAAGTATAAAATCTTGTTGAATGCTTTAACTGAAAAAGCTATTTTCATTCTGAAAATATCCGTAACATGAAGCTTTAAAAAAGCAAATGCTATATTCTAAGTTAAATTTTACTTCGTAATTGCTTAATTAAATATTTGAAGAAAACTGTAAATGTATTTTTGTTCATTACCTGTTGTAGGTCAAGAAACGTTAAACCGTCCCAAAACTCAAGAAATTATTCTTATTGTAACATTACACATCAAAGAATTTATTTAGCACCTGGATAAAATAAATCAGTGTTACTTTGGACATTCACTTATTAATATTGGGAAGAGGAATATACAAAAGTTTTCTTCCAAGTTTACAGTTCAAGCTTTTGTACTTACATTTATTTTAACTCATTATTAAAATGTTTCATTAGTAATATTAATTTTATAATATTAAGTATTAAGTGCAGAAAGGCATTTATTTAAATCTTTTTAGATGCACTTGCATTTTTATCATAGTTATTCAAGTATTGTTACTAAACATTTAATTTATTAAAAAATAGAGCTGCGAGTTCCTTAAGCAAATGAAATGCTTTCAGAAAGGGGAATTATTACTTTCTGCCGTATGGAACATTACCTCCATTGGACAAGAGTTTGGAGAAGGTAAATTCTGTGTGATAATTAATGCGCGATTTTATGTTTATTTGCAATGCTTCACTAAAGTTTTAATTCTAATGAAGATTTTTGACATTATAAATCATCATTTCAATAACGGTTGGCAGTTGTTAATTAAAATTCCAAAATATGCCTGCAACGTAAATTTAGAAAATCCAATTAGAAATCGAAATCTATATTTGGGAAAAATGGATAGCTATCTGTATCGTTATTAAAGAGGGTTGATTTATTGGTTTAATATTTTACTTTAAATGCAATCCTAAATGAAACGTAACTCTGTTTTATATCTAGCCTAAGTTCATTTTTAGTAAAAGATTTCAAAACTTTCAAATTGCTTTTTAAATATGAATTGAAAAATCATGCTGATTTAAGCATATTTTTTTAATAAAATGTAGGATAAGGATTTTTTGATTTTGTTAAAATTTCCGACAGTTTTAAATTAGCTGAATTGTCTTCATTTCCATTAGAAATCAAAGTTACCAAATATATAGGGAGCAAATTTGGCAGCCAAGCGCGACAACCTAACTGCTAAGCAAAAGAATGATTTTAATATACTTTCGAAACTACCACTTTATTTGAAAGTGACAGCGGACAGTAAATATAGAAAATTCTGTTAGAAATTGAAAATTATATTTAGGTAAAATGAATATTTTTGTCTATTATTTCACAGGGTTGACTGATAAATTATTAAATTATTCCGTTTAGGATTCAGCATTGTATAAATTCCTGAATGGTAAGTCACTCGGTATTTTTATATTTAGCCTAAATTCGCTTCCCATAAAACTTCCAAAAGTCTCAAATGGCTAATTGTATATCAATTGACCAACCGCGCTGTTTTTAGAAAATGAAAATTGGAAATATGCCTATGTTAAGGTTTTTTTTTTATTTGTTACAATTTCCGTCAGTTTTAAATTAATTGAATTGTCGTCAATCACGTTGCAAATCAATGTTCCAAAACGTAAAGCGAACACCTTTGGTTGGCAAAAACATTCGAAAATCAACAAAACTACAAAGTAATTAACTATCCAATCTTTGGTTGTGTGTGATTATGGCAAAGCCTCGAGGATTATCTGCCTAAAGAGACGCATGCCTTCGTGGAGGACGTTTTAAGGTAAACTGGTTCGTATACACGTTAAACACGGAGAAAACAACGAAAACGCCCATACAGCCAGGCCATTTGCGGGATTCTAACCTCGGACCGAACTAGCACTGCACAGCAACTTTACGGCTCAGCCGCTGGTGAGCCTAGTGTATGGTTGCAAACTACCGCTTTGCTTCAAAGGTACAAAGCAGTTTTACTTAAAAAAATTTCCACCAACTTCGTTAAGAGAAATTTTAAAGTAAACTTTAAACATATATTTTTAGCACAAGAAATTACCCAAACGGTTTGGTAATATTTCATATTAGGTAAGAAGAATTGTAAGAATTGGAGGCTCCCTTCAGCCTACCTGGACACGAGTGTCCCCATAGCTCAAAAGAAGGGGCCCCGTATCTCCACAGACAAGGGCAGCCAGTAACCCAGCCACCCCCAAACAACAAACAAAAATACTAAATCAAAAATAAGTAAGCACATCTAAAACAAAATTACAGACCAACAAACAAACAAAAAGAATCCATAAACACAAATTCACAACATAGAACACCACAGATATCCAAAACCCATATAAATACAAAATTCAATTTTAACAGAAGATTCCTACCAGAGCCCTATTTTCATTCATGAATTTCATTACAGCAATAGAATACGATTTAAAAACTTTAAAATTAGTGACACTTGCATGAAAGTCAGTAATGTTAAAAATCTGTCTAATAGGGGCTGTTAAACTACAATCAACCACGAAATGCCTAGCATCACCATCAACCTGACAACTATTACATAATTTATTTTTCTGCACATTAAATCGGTTGAAATAGAACAGAAACCTACCATTTCCAGTTAAATCCTGATTAACATCAGTATTGTTCATACATTTCATTTTATTTGTGATTTTAATTAGTTCCATAAATCCTTTATGTTTAGGTGAAGAGAACCACTATATTTTCCGTTTGTTAACATAATGTTTTTTCTTCTTCGAATTGCAGTTCTCTTTGAACCTGTTACTTCAATATCCATTGCACTGACATTTGAGACCGCCTGCTTGGCCGGGCTCTCTCGGCCCTCTCATTACCAATAAAGCCTATATGGACTTTAACGCAGTGATTCTCAACCTATGGGGCGCGCTCCCCTAGGGGGACGCGAGCACACTAATGGGGGGGCGCGAGCATATCCAAGAGAAAATGTTATTTAAAAAAATTGATTAAGTGACTGAAAAGAAAGAACACACACACACATATTAAACAAAATACATTTCGACATATTTAATAATTAACTTATTAAATTAAAACAACTTACTAAATTAAAAACAAATTTAATAATTATTAGTGACTTCCTTGCGCCTGTCTTGCAGAGCAAAGTTTTTCGAAGGAGGGTTTAATATTAGAAATAGACACTCTCAGTTCTTTTTCTATATTTAGCTGAGATCTATATTTTGTCTTCAAAGAAGCCACCGCTAGTAGAATGCGAAATGCCCTTGTTTTTAGTGCAGAAAACTCATCATCCACTCCTGCTAAAAATTCAAAGAGTGATTTATTACTAAATTGTCTTTTGGTTTCGCCGCTTGCCGTGAAGTCTATGAAGGTTTCTTCCTCTTCAATTGAGAGTCCTTCGGGAGTATTTTGAAATGGATCCCTCACCCACTTGTAACTTGATATCAGTTTGTCGTCAGCAAGAAAGTTCCTTTTAAAATTCTTTGCTAGCATTGCTAATTTTTTTTTTTTTTTTTTTTTTTTTTTTTTGCATTTTCAATGGTTATAAAAACAACTTTTACATGTTGGTCTTCATCCTTGTAAGTTTTAATACAATCATTCAAATTTGCAAACATTGTTAAGTTTTCTTGCTTTAAACTTCTGCTCCACAATTCAAATTTCCTACAAAAAGCATTAACTTTATCATTCGTGTCCAATATATGTGTATTTGCTCCTTGCAGTTGAAGATTCAAGTTATTTAGTTTCTCGAATATGTCGACCATGTAGCTCAATTTCATCGCAAATAAACTATCGCGAAAATTCTCATCTTCCGGTCCGTTTTCCTCTTCTAGGAAAACGGTGATTTCTTCTCTTAATTCATAAACACGTTGCAAAAATTTCCCTCGTGATAACCATCTTGCTCGCAATAAAATAGTAACGCTGAATGTACTGCACCCATGTCTTTACAAAGTGCAGAAAAGATTCTTGATTTCAGAGATCTCATTTTTATATAATTTACTACGGTTACAACCATAGTTAACACAATATTCAAACCAGAACTCATTTCTTTGGAAGCCAAAGCTTCTCTGTGGATCATGCAATGTGTCCAGACGCACTGTGGCGATTTTTGTTTCAAAAGTGCTTGAATACTTCGGAATCTTCCGGACATAGAACGAACACCATCGGTGCACATTCCGACGCAATTTTTCCATTCTATGTTTGCCTTGTTCATAAAATCATTTAAGATAGCAAATAATGCGAGTGCTGTTGCTTTGAGTTCTATTGGTTTGAAGAAAAGTAATTCTCCTACTACTGAGAAATCATCACAAAATCTAACATAGGCAATGAAATGAGCATATGTATTACTATTTGTTACCTCATCGAGCTGTATTGAAAACAATTTGTCACGTAAATTCGACAAAAGCTGACACTCTACATCTTCAGCTATATCAGCTATTCGACGGGCAACAGTGTCATTTGAAAGAGGTATAGACTGCAATTGTTTTGCAAAATTATCTCCAAACATAATTTCTACAATCTCAGTTGCGGCTGGCAAAATAAGCTCTTCACCAATGGTGTGACGCTTTTTACATCTGGCTATTTTATATGAAACTTTGTAAGAGGCAATTAAACCTTTTTCATTCACAGACAAAGTTTTTTTAAACAATGATTTTTGCTTTTCATATGATTTTAATTTTAATTCGAAGAATTCTCTGGGTTTGTTTACGTACTCACTATGAAGCGTTTCCGAATGTCGTTTACGTTTATTAGGTTTCATGCTGTCTGCAGCCAACATTTTTGAGCAAATGATACGCAGGGGCCTTTCTTCTTCATTTACTTCAGTACTAGTAAACCCAAAATTTAAGTATTCTTGAGAATATTTTCTTGATTTTATTTTCGGAACCACGCTCGTCTGTGTACTTGTCTAATGCTCGCTTATAAATTTATCCATGATTCTGCATAAGTCTACTGCCATGAATATTTAATACGGTGAATTGCAATTACACGAAAATATATATAACGTACACATTGAGAATAGATTCAACAGCGATAGAAGGATCGACTCGAATGAGATTGCCTGGAATTGAAATTGGCGTCATAGAACTTTCTCCTTCTCCTTATGATAAAACAATTGTTCACATCTGCGCACGCTCCTAACCTAACTTTTAAGCTGACCAGACAAATTCCAGACAAATGGAAACTTCTCACGAAACCGTGAGAATGCCCGACATGGTGAGACGCAAGAGCCATAAAAAGGCATAAGATTCGTGTTTTTTCAATGCTGAGGATCGGTGTTGCAAAATATCAATAAATTTTCGTATTCTTGGTAATTTGTTTAAAATTAAGGTTGTAGTGTAGGTTTAGCGCCAAAATACTCAAAATACATTATTATTGTATACATTTTATTATATGCGATGGGGAGGGGAGCACGATGAAAATTATGATTGAAACTTGGGCCGTGAATACTAAAAGATTGAGAAGCACTGCTTTAACCCAATGTAGCTTAATATTTAAATATGAACTCAAAGTTTCTAAATGACTCTTAATTTCGACAATTAATGGATTGAAATTTACTGGGCGGGAGAGCACATGGAGAAGTGACAGGCAGTCAGTGTAAATATTTACAGACGTGGGTATAAACAAGGTATTTTTAATCCATAATAAGGCTTGCTTGAACGTTTCACTTTCTACCTGGAAAACTGAAATATATATATTAAAAATTAGGTATTATCTGATACCCGCCCGCTTTGGTGGACTCACTGTCTATTTGAATATGAACCTAGACTTATAATATGGACGAAATGTCTAATTTCGAATTGATATATAATGTAATTTTTTTAATTTAAAGTCGGAAAATATAGTGCCAGTCAGTGAATCTGTCATACACAGATTTCTACATCACCCATGAGGTTACTGTGCATTGGGATGCATCCCCATCAATTTAACGTGGCGGGATCCCTAGTAGGCATATACTACGAAAAACTGCCAACTTAAAACTAAGGTTTAATATATATTTCATTGTTATCATAAATTTCATGAAAATAGATGTTATTACCTTTGTTATCAAATTTCTTAATCGATTATAATTATTTGTAATTGATTTTTTAAGCATGGTAATTTTTATAAAGAACAACAATATTTTTATTTTTCATCAGAATAACCTATTTTTCTTAATAATAATATTTATTTTCATGAAACTCATGATAACAGTTAAACATAAATATTATTATTAACATTATCATTTAAATGTTGTTTATGTTCATTGGATAGATGCAAGTTATTCTCCAATTTAATAATTCTAAAGGAAAATGCAATCATTGGCAACGTTGTATTTCATATCTAGTTTAAGCAACAATAAAAGAAAGTTCTGAACTTGGATTTGAAATCCAAATGCATGAGAAACTTCTATTGTATAACATAAATCCATTTTAGACCGGATTTAGGTAAAAGCCGTTCTTGGTGAGAGTCTGCATCGCGGAATGAGTAACTATGCAAAATTTGAAGTCAATCGGGTGTATAGTTTCGGAGATCTCGAGATGAGTAAGTGGTATTTCGCTTATATATATGTATATAGATAGATAGATAGATTGGTATACATTTCATTATTTAGTACTTTACTTCTTAAATTCAAAACTTGTTTCCAAAAATTCGATTTCATAAACTTTATCCAGAGTAAAAACGAATATCTTGACTTAAAACTCAAAAAGTAAATGCGCCTACATCGTGGAATGAGTAACTTTGCAAAAGTTCGTGTCAATCTGGTGTATAGTTTCGGAGATGCATAAGTCGTATTTCGCTTATATATAGAGAGAGGATGAGATATATAGATAGATTGGTATACATTTCATTATTTAGTACTTTACTTCTTATATTCAAAACTTGTTTCCAAAAATTTAATGTCATAAACTTTATCCAAAGTAAAAACACATATCTTGATTAAAAAGTAAATTTGCCGAGTTTTTCATTCATCAAACATTGTGAGCTTGCTTCTCTTTCGTTAAACGTAAGTAATTAAAATATGTATCTTTCATCTTATGTATATTTATGTCTAGAGATAAAAATTTAGTTTTAAAGAATTACATTGAGGAAGCCTTTCTGAATGACTCCACTGTCTTTCAAATGCGTTTTGCGGGGATGTTAATATCAGATTTCATAACATTTTCGATTGGTTTCTGTAGTTACGAAATAAAAGTTTCAGAGAGCATGATCGTCTGCCACGTGGTGACATCAAGTAACGTCAAATAGATATTACTGGGTTTTCATAATGCTTCATCCTGTAGTCGTCGTAATTAGTAAACGTTCGGAAGAAAACAAATCACTCTAACAAAAAGCTACTTGAACACATTCTTCGTAAGCAAAAAGGTTGCAAAATTAGGTTAACTTTCGAAATTATGTATTATATAATACACCTTCTAACACTCAGATTAGCGAGAACTATTGTCTCTTATGTTCACAGAGGTCGTAGCGTTTTCGAGCCGTTTAATGTTATGCAATAGTGTATATGCAAAGCTTAGAAGTGAAACAAAATCTTGGAAATAAAGGTTTTAACCAAAATGAAAAGTTAACTGTAAGAAAATTTATACCTTATTGGTATGGAAATCAGGGGGAAAAAACCTGATAATCTATCAATCATATATAGTGATCTAAAATGTATGCACATTCAAATATCGATTAGTAATTCAAAGCGTTTTAGATGGGCCTTTTGTTTAAAAATGGTTTACATATAGCAGCAATTCGAATGAGGCGAAGGCTCTGAATAAAGCCTAACGGGTTTTGAGATTATGGGACCCTTTTCTGAACGAATAACAATGAAAATATGCGCTAAAATTCACTTTTGCTTAATTATAAATATAATATTACCAGAAGAGAGGAAAAACTAATGTCACAGTCCATCGGAATGAAACAACGTTTCTACTGCAAATGGAAAAAGTAGAAACTGAGCTTAATAATGACAAGTAAGAGCAGATAAAAAAAATTAAGATTCGAAAGACTTTTATTTGTATAATTTAATCGTACGTACTTAATTTACCCGTGAATAATCTAAAACATATAAATGTTGTTAAATAATCCGTTCATTGAAATTTCTGAAACTCAAAAAATATATTAATTATGCGCTATTAATCTGCCTTTTCACGTTTAATCCGATCTAAATAATATAAACAAAATTTTCCCTTTATAATTTGAAAGGAATTCACTTCTTTCATGTTGTTTTAAATTTGCGTAAAAAATTAACTTGTCCTCCAAATTATACTAATTAACAATAAGAGTGAATTGTTCATTATGTTCTGTTAATTATAATATCGATTAATCATCCTTTCTCGTCTTATTAAACTTCTGTCCGTGTAACTGTGATTTTGACTAACAGTGGAAGCCTTGTTTCGTCAATCGGGTATATGAATCAGCGGAATGCTACGTATTCTAACTGGTCATAAATAGAATAACATGAAATTCATGTACACTTACTAAAAGTTTGTCGTTGATCCGAGTATAAGTGTTGTTGGCACTAGAGGATTCGCAATCGAAAGTGATTGATTATTACGAAATCGTCAAAGTTCCAAATAACTGTTGATTAAAAAGAGTTACTTGAGAATTTAAATGAAATATAAGGACATTGACCTCGAGCTTAAAATTTTGTAGGTAAATTTTAATAAGCTTATGATATGCAGAGACTGATAAAAGTTCTTTAAGTACAAATCAAAGCACATACTTACACAAGCAAGAGGAAGAAGTTAGACAACATTCATAATACATTAAATATTAGGAAATCAAAGAATAACATAATTCCTATCTATGATTCGGATTACGATTCTTATATGAAACGGCAAATGATCATTCTGGTTTAATTTGGTTTACATGATTACGGCGAAAGTTAGTGGTCTGATTACCTTCACGGTGTAATTTCTAAGAGAAATTGGCTCATTTATGCAAGAGTAAAACAACGAAAACGTCCACGCAGCGAACCACTTTTGCGCATTCGAACCTGGGACCGAACTACCAGTTTCAGCAATTTTACCGCTGGACCGCTGGTGGCTCAAATGGCCATCTTAAGCAGTAAAATATAAATAACTCATTACCTGTGTCTATTTCGTTCCCTGAATCATACACATTTTGTAACTTTTTATGGCTTCTGTATTAAATAGAAATTGTGTGCCAGAGGATCGAAGTAGGATCGAAATTGTGCTATGGTCTATTCGTCGTAATTTACATGGCTCCTTAAAAACCATGGGAAGCAGGCGATTTTGTCCGAGGATCTTCAATCTTGTACAGTCTGAAGATATTTCTAGTTCGTTTTTCAAGAGTATATCAAACAAGGCAGCATAACTAAGCGTGGGACGCAATATCGATTTTGTAACTTGTTGCCTAGAGATAAAACGCCGTTCCGGGTCATTTAAGGGGAAATTTTAGCTTCATACCCCAGGAACTTCTGGATTCTAGATTGTATGTTTGGGGACCATGTAAGACTTTTGTCAAGAATTACCCACAGATATTTGACATGCTTAGCCCAGAACAAGGGAGGAGTCATTCAATTTTAAATTTCCTTGAAACTGGCTTTTCCTTGTGAACAGCTGTACTCTTCACAAAGAAAACATTTGTCTGCAACGATTTCTACTTTTCATCTCAGGTTCCGGTCTCAATTCCTGCATGTGATTTTAAAATGCCTGTAATGGTGGGAGAAGAAAAGCATTTTGTGAGATTTTCGAAGTGTTGTCAGCCTAAAATTCTAGTGTGGTGTTGGCTTTTTGTGGAATGTTGTTCACATACAGATTGAAAAGTGTGCATCCCAGGAGCGATGACTGGGTATACTGGCTATGCTAGCTCAGTTGGGGTGCATGTATTTGAGATGCGAACAACGAAATTCCTACATGCTATTTCTGTTATGAAGTAAATTTTTAATTTATCTTGCTAATCAGTATAAGGAAACATAGTCATTCAAAAATCTACTACCTAGGTTGGAAATTTTTGAAGGTTGCATTTTCCAAAATAGAAACTCGTCTTCGTAAATATAGGAAAACCATTTTCGAAGCTCATTCTCGTGAACGTTTATGTATTTCAAATAGTGCCCGACTGGCATAAAGGTGTTGCCACTATTATGAAGCTGTTCCATCTTATATATTAAGGAGACTGTCTTCGTATTAAGTAATCTTTGACTAAGCATGCAAAATGTGCTTAGAATAAAAGAATAGAGGAATTTTGAGTTAAAAGAGACTACGTAGGAAATATATTAAAGCATATTTTTAATTATTTTCATTTCATAACACAATTCCTAACATTAAATAATGCTGAATGTTTCACCTCGTTACCGGGACTGACAGAGAGAAAGTCTTTGTTGAATAATTGTTTACACTGTTTTAAAATGGACAATTACATCCGAGTGTGATTTATTAAATTATGCGGCGTAAAGATTAAATTCACTTGCCACATTTTTTACTACTTCTATAAACGTGCTTATAAAAATTTTGCTTTCGGCATTTGAGTTTAATACTTCATACTGAATTTGGTTTTATTAAAATTAAAAATGAAAAAAATACAGTGCTTCTCAAACGATTCATATTTTGATAATGATTATTTTTCTAATTATTCCCTTCTCTTACTCTTGACATGCTGAATGTGAACAAATGAATTCAGTTATCTATCGCTTTTAAATATTTGGGGTAACTTGTAAAATCTTAAAATTTAATATAAAATTCATAATTAAATAATGTGTGTTATTATCATGACGTCATCGTTTTGATTTTTATAGGCATTTTTCGAATTCGATAAAAAATTAAGATGTACAATTATTTTCTTTTAATAAGCAATGGGAAATGCTACTAACTCATTAAAGAAACACATTTAATATATCAACAATCAATCATTCATTATAAATCAGCTCTTTCTGAAAGTTTTAGGATTAACTCTGATCTCATAACACAAACCATTTTTACTAAATGGACTTCTCTATTATTAAAATTAATTTTTATGCAATTAAAGATATACTTCCTAAATGAAATCCCGATTTAAAAAGTATTAAGAACGTAAAAATAACTGTTGTTTAGTATTTCTTTCAAGTTTTCTCTTTGTATTTATTTAAGTTTTCAAAACTTAATCAATGAATGGATTAGATAACATAATTTCTTTTTAAAGTAATGTTTTTACTTTAGGTTGTCTAAAACAAACGAAATTTAATTGAACAGAAATGTAAATGGCATATTAAATTTTATGATTAAGATTTAGTACTATTATTATCATTATAGTTATTGATAATTAATTGCAAAGAAAATTCCTTCTCCTTTTGAAGATAAGAAGGATAAAGACCGTATCAAAGGTGCACTTTAGTTTGTATTGAATAACATTTAAATTCGGTTACTAAGAGTTTTGTTTCAGCTGCCACTACTTCTAACTTAATCCTTTGTAGTAGTCTGTATGGCATTATGGCCGTTTAATTAACAAGAGATACATCAAACCAGATACAAAGACAACAAGAGATACAAAGACTGTCATGACTATATGAATTAGTGTGCAATTTTTTTTCAAAATATTAATAATATTAAAGCCTTAGCTTTACAAGCGTACATTTAAATTCACTTGGATAAAAAAATTTAGAAGTTTCTATGCACCTTGAAAACACTGATTCTAATACATGTTTGAAAGCAACCCCCCCCCCGCTTTGCCTGGAAGAGGCATTGCATACTCCTTTGAAAATAAATTAAGTTCTTGTTTCTTTGTCACAAAGGTATTACACAGTTTTTCTACATTTTGTTCTTTGATACTCCGGTGTTTTTCGTGGTATTCAGCAGGATGATTTTGTCCTGCTCTTAACACTATCCTCCGAGAATCCCGACTAGACCAGGAACATGATGAAGTCCGAAGATGAGAGCTCGTAGTTTTGGATGCTTTTCCAAATTTTTATACTACCAGAGAAGAATAAAATACTGGTGGTTACAAATTAAATATTGAATTATTTTAATTTTAAAATCCATTACTTCTTCGAATCAAAGCTCGTATCGATAAATTCGATTTCAAATTGAAACCATTGAAACTGGAAGCGCATATATTGACTTAAAGAATAAGTTTCCCCAGTTTTGCATTTACCAAAAGTTCTAAGTTTGTTTGTCTTTCGTTAAATATTAAGAAATAAAATATATAGCTTACATCTTACAAACTTCTGCCTCTTTGGAACTCACAATACCCAGCAATTTGAAGCTTCAAACACACGCTTAAAAACCCTGACAAATTTGCGTCTGCGCCGCTCCTCAGTTCAACGAGAAAAATACATTTATCATAACAAAAAATATACCCCAGCCTTGAAATTCCAAGGCTTTTCAAACGACAAACTGTAAATTATCAAAACTGATAAGACCTAAAAAATTAGTCTCTAATATCATGAACAGAATGGCATAGCTTTGCTACAGGTATCTTTATTTTACCATTAGACGTGCGTAAATTCATCGCTAGATCTCTGTCATCCAGACCAGGATACACTTTTCTTAATGAGGACTGGCCCACCAGCGGCCGAGCAGTAATGTCGCTGAACACTGGTAGTTCGGTCCGAGGTTCGAATCCCGCGAACGGGCTGGCTGCATGGGCGTTTTCGTGGTTTTCCCCATGTGTAACGTGTATACGAGCCAGTTTCCTTTAGAAAGTCCTCCACGAAGGCATCCCTCCCCTTAGGCAGATAGCCCTAGTGTGCTTTGCCATAATTAAATACACACACACACTTAATGAGGACTCTAACACCAACTTTAAGATCTTACAGCAACGTACACCACTTATGTGTCTGTTGCAACCTGGATAAATAATCACTATTCCATCGCTTCGAGAAGTTTTGAAACAGATTTTGTGTATTCCTCCAATAATCAGTGCAATTCATGGTTTCTTAAATTTGGTTAGATTCTGGAAGAGCGCTTAAACCCGCTCCTGTTAAGAAGTGTCCTGGTGTTATGACCTCCAGGTCATTGCAATTATTTGAAGCTGCTACCAAAGACCTATAATTAAGACAGGATTTAGTTTGGTTTATTAATGTCAGAAATTCATGGTATGTTAAAATAAGCGTTCCTAAACGTCTTTTAAGAGAGGCAGGTTTGCAAGTCGGTACGAGATAATAATTAGTTAAACTAAAACAAAAAATAAATTAAGATAAACTAAGCGCGGCATTTAAGTAATCCTCAAAATCATACAAACTCCAATTAGCATTAAAACTGTTTTTGTAATAGAGCATTCGTAGCAGGAGGTCGCGCTTAGCGAGCCGTGAAATCGTATTCAGAAAGAAAACCGGATTTGGTGACAGGGTCTATCTCTAATGATGTCCTTCATCCACCGCGTAACCACTCAGAATGATCTCATGTATTTATTGGGTATATTTCGTAACGTTCAAATGGGTTATCACGCGAGTTTTGGCAGATGTTTATCTTTAGATGAAAGCTCCTTACTTATCCGTGTTAATTGTAATGCATGCAATCAACATTTCACGACACTCCTCTCAACAAAATGCGATTTCGGTTTAAACTTGCGATAAAAATCCCACCCCTTGAAATTAAATCCCGTTAAATTATTGATTTTACAGTTTATCGCCTACCTTGTATTACAAACGATACTTTCAAAGAAGTTTCATAATCCAACTTTCAGTCCAAGTTTTATAAACTACCACTCGAGATTAAAACCAAAATTCCCCAGAAAAATAAATTAAGAAGTATGTGGCAAAGAACTAAAAATCCTGATTTTAAAATTTATCTTTGTACTTTGCAGAATGAGATCGAGACAACATGTGCTCAGTTCTTCCACTCACAATACTCAGAATACATTAAATCCCTGAAGACTAATGACTAAGCAAATAGAAAACACTCATTCCGTTCTTAGCTACTGACACTGTGGTGGCTCACATATACATAGAGAAATCTGGCCTTATCGCCAATAATATCTAAACTCAGTTCACATCACAGTAATGGAGGTATTTTTACGAACAACGCTGATACCTTCGCACAAGTTATAGAATTTTCTTAAACTCTCCTTTTAAGAGGGACTTACAGTGCATTTCACTTTCTCAGGTTAGCACTTACATCGTAAACTGAAACCCCAAAAACATCTAGACTGGACTGTATCTCCAGTCTTAAAAATCTTCCGACTAAATTTGTTTGTCCTATAATAATACAAAATTATTTTCTGTTTTTACATTTTTTATTTTCCGGAAAACTGAAAACTTGCGCTTGTTGTTGTCTTGTCCATGTATTTTTTGTAAGAATGGAAAACATTCGCTAATCGTGGATATTGCAGAAACCCGCCAGGATCATTCCGAACTCTCAAAATTACAAAGTTCTCAGCCTTCTATTCTTCGTTACCAAAGGTATACGAATTTATATTGTTTGAACTTTTGAATAGCTTCTACCGAAATCAAAATATCCTAGACGGTAAAAAGCTTAGATTCAATAAAAAGAAAAAAAAAACCTGTACTACCCAGCTTCTACGGACAGTGGTTACGTTCATGAAGGCTTCCAAAAAAATGTTTCAAATTGTAAATTGTTTCAATTGTGCGTGTATATATATATATATATAATATATTCAGGAGAATGGAATTTTGATGGCATAGAAGTGTTGATATATAATGACTAGGAAATTGGAGACGAGGGCAGATTAAATCTTCATTGTTATTTTCAGCAACATGTTGCGGCTACGCACAAGTCGGCACATTAAATGTGCCTGTTCCAAAGGGCTTACATTTTTGATAAATTTGCAGCAAAAAAGAAGAAACAGACAGACTGCAGTCCAGCTAAGGCAAAGCGTAGAAAGAATGTTCGTAATGTTCAGGACGAAATCTTAATTCAAACTGAGTTAGTTTTGGTTCTCAAAGCATTTTGATTGGATAGTTAATATAGTTGTAAAATTATTATTAGCTGCTTGTGTTTTAGCTCAATTTACATCACCAGAATTAGGTAAGAGTCATATGACATAGATTTCTCTCGAAACGACGCAGTGCAAAGAGATGTTGCTATTTTTAGAATACAGAAGTGAAACCAACCTACGCTGCTAATCTAATCTTTTACATATATATACGTATAATAGTATAAGTAAGGTTGTAAGAACAAGCGAAAAAACGAAAAAAGACCGATTTGGTTCAAAATTTTGCTCATTGTGCTGCAAAATTAAGGAAATTAGAAGATAAAGTTTAGAAAGCTCGCCAAAAATTTACCAAAAACTCAGAGAGAAAAAAAGAGAAGCATTCTTACACTGTTAGCTGAACGCTAAACTGGGGGAATTTATTTTTTAAGTCAAGGTTAGGCGTTTTGAGTTTCGATAAAAATGTGAATTCGAATTTTTTGGAACAAAAACTGACTCGGTGAATTTTGAAATCAAATGCAATTCAATACGTAATGTGATATACTACCAATTAACACTTAATATGAATTACTTAAAATCGATGACCACCAGTTTTTCATACGATCTTGTGGTTATAAAACTGTGATATTTTTTTTCTTTCTTTCTTTCTTTTTTTTTTTTTTAAACTTAATGCGGATTTTTATTCATTTTGATTTTTCATAAATAAAGCTGCTTTCCGTCATGAGGGCAAAGTGGTGGATTCGAAACATATGTTAGATCATTTGTTTTCTTCAAAGCTAGGCCGTGTTTAGTATGCTGTTCGTCACCAAATGTCTTTGAGATATGCAGTATGTCTATAAATAAAAATCCATATTTAAATCTGCCTACAACCGAAACCAGTTACCAGAAAATTGTGAAATTTGTGGCGGATTTAATGAAGAGATGAGAATGTCTTTCAGCTGAAACAAAATAATTACAAGTAGCGCTATCAAAGGGCGTTTTACTTTGAAATCTTGTCGAAAAAATTGTCTTTGGCGATGTCATGAAGCAGCTGTTACAAAACCTAGAAACATTCGAGAAGGCATTGTTTTCAATGTGCTTGATTTTCAATTAGATCGCGCTTTGTTAACAAAATTATGTCACTTAAACAACAATTCCACAGCAGCTGCTCTGCGGAAATTTTGGACTTTGAAGGAAATTCTAAGAGGTCCATTCAATGTTAAAAATCTTTTCCAAACGGTAACGAAATTTGAAGAAACAGGATAACTTTTCTTCATCCTGGAGGAAGAAGAAAACCTGTTTCTGCAGAAGCAACTGCAGGAGGTTGCGCTTCAGGTAGTAGGGTACACAGTTTCAATCAGGCCAGCACCAGTGCCCGGCATATAGCATAATCCTTGGATAGACAGCGTCATAGCTCATAGGTCATCATGTTCTAAAAGCTCTTCAAACAATTAAAAAAAAAGTCTAAAAATTTAAAAATTACCTAAAATAATAACTGTGACAAAAAAGATATAAAGAAAACTATTTGAAAAAAAAAAATAAATAAACGATGCTCCTTATATTTAAACTACGCAGTTCGAATGAGTAAACAGAAATTTTGAAAACAGTTATTCGAAAGAAACCATGCAATTTAAACAATTAAAATGAAATTCGAAAGAGAAAAGAAATTATTTAAAGTAATAACATAAAAATATAATACAAAGAACATTATTTGAAAGAAAGGAACGTTGTAATTTTTTTTCCCTCTCGCGAAAAAGGAAAATAAGTTGCCATATATTAAGAAGTTCGCCAAGTGACCTATTCTTGGCGCAAACTGAAATAAAAAGCGCCAACATAAATTTGTGAATTCCTCCGTAAATGTCCCACCAAATTCTATAAAATTTCATATTTAGGCATAATTTGAGTCGTAGAATCGAAATATGGAAAAAAATTGAAATGTTATTTCAGAAAAGTCCGATTCTGTGTCAAAATAACTATGTTAGAATAGAGCTATATACAAATCTAATATATATATCCTAAGTCACGCTTTCGAGATATGAAGAGCGCAATGACGAGAACGCAAACGAGACATGAAGAACTGTCTCATTTTTTTTTCGCACTGTATACCTTTGGTGGGTATGCATTTTTTGCCTTTCTCCCAAGCAGATGTAATTTTTAACGTTTCATATCAATTATCTAGAAATAATGAAAACCATGCCTTTCAAATCTTCTTTTAATAATTGAATAAAAGTATTTCTCGTTGGACAGCACAAAAATATAGCTTTTGATCCATTGTTTATTTTTCAGCGACATATATAAAAAAAGAATATTTTTAATGCTGCAGACGATAATTAAACCTTATTCCAAATTGATACCAGTTATGCCTATGTACACAAACGCCGACTAGCTCTAAAAGTATTTATTATTAACAGAACACAGAATCTGTTAAAAACCAAATGATCAAAACAGAACATGCTCAAAATAGAATAAAATATAAAAAAATAAAAAACTGAAAGGTTTCAGATTTTAAATTACGTCCAAAGGAGCGTTTGTTTAACGTTCTATGTGTTACCTTTATTTACTAAATATCATGTTCTTTGCCCTTAACCCATAAAATTCGGTTTGTTTAACGTTCTCTGTGTTACCTTTATTTACTAAATATCATGTTCTTTGCTCTTAAACCAAAAAATTCAGTTCAACAGCAATGTCGCAAAATAACTTTAAGATGAGCATATCTTTAGAATTTCCGAAACACAGCTCCGCGCTGTGGAGATTAAAAGGTGCTCCCCGTAGAGTGTTGCCATTGCTCGCTTTTAAATCGTCGAGTTTGTTAATCGAAAATTTGTTAAAGTTTTACAAAATATGAAATCAATAATAAAACAGGGCTTTCAGTTGCCTATATTCGCAGTAGGATTGCGTCATTCAAAACTGGATAGCTCGAGGTACCGTTGCTTTATCACAATGCGAGAAATACACATACATTTATGAAGATTCTTCATTATTTAAATTTTTCAAATATAATATAGAGCTATAGTATTTGGTGGCAACGATCTGAAAAGTCATGCAGCCTTTCAAAGTTTTCAACACAAAATCGCAAAACGAAAACAATAGACCTTCAGGGACAAAGCCAATTTGGAATCCAGTTTTAAAAATTAGCTTTCAGGGTAATATAACAAGATTTCGAAAGTAAATACAGTATAGACACTGTTAATGATTAAATAATATCAATAGTACAAGCAAATGCGGCAGTAATGCAAAGATTTCAGACGCTTTTACATTTTTACAAAATATATAAATATAGGATAATTTTTGTATTTTTGTTTTGTTATGTTCAAATACGACAAGTAGATATAAATAATTACTTTTCCGATAAACTTCAAGAGAATACAAAGCAATAGCGTTACAAAGGATGTTTAGACATTTTTAGAATAATTTCGAGGGCGTTTAATTAAAGTTTAAAATGTAAAGAGCATCTTTTAAAATATTTGATCTGATAGCATTTTTTCCCCAGGCTATAGATCTGCGATTATATTAAAATACATTTTGATTATTTTTTTTTTTTTTTTTTTTTTTTTTTTTTGTAAAATTGTTCTCTAGTTTTTAAAGTATTCAAAACTAGCAGATAACGCATGAGCTTTTCGTCACATGCGCGTTCCATAATGGCAGCCTTGAAAGTACGAGGGCTATCCAGAAAGTAGATTACGTTTTGGAATAAAAAAATAAACAAAGTATAGGAAACAAATTTTATTATATACAGATGAAAGCCACACTCAAATACTACTTTTCTACATAGTCACCATACAAATTAAGGCATTTATCGTAGCGATGTACGAGCTTGGAAATTCCTTCGTCGAAAAATTCGGCCGCCTGCGCCTTCAACCACTTCGTTACCTCTTCTTGCAGCTGTGCGTCGTCATCAAAACGCTGCATAGCCAGCCACTTCTTCATTGCTGGGAATAGGTGGAAGTCGCTCGGTGCCAGGTCGGGACTGTACGGCGGATGAGGAAACAACTCCCACTTAAAAGATTCAAGAACTTTACGAGTGACATTTGCCGTGTGGGGCCGGGCGTTGTCGTGAATCAACAAGATCTTAGAGCTCAACATTCCTCTGCGCTTGTTTTGAATTGCTCTTCTGAGTTTTTGGAGAGTTTGGCAATACCTTTGAGAGTTTATTGTAGTGCCTCTTTCCAGGAAGTCCACCAAAATTACACCTTTTCTGTCCCAAAAAACAGTCGCCATCATCTTCCTTGCCGACATTGTTTGCATGCATTTCTTGGGTTTTTGGGGAGAACTTGTGTGCCCCCACTGCATTGATTGCAATTTCGTTTCACAGTTCACATGTTTCACCCATGTTTCGTCACCAGTAACGATGCGATCGAGTAAAGAGTCACCATCCTTATGGTAAGCGTCCAAAAAGTTCAACGCTGCAGCCATTCGCTGATTTTTGTGGTCCTCTGTCAAGATTTTTGGAATCCATCTTGCACAAAACTTGTGGTAACCAAGCTTTTCGCTGATGATTTCGTGCAACAAACTTCGCGAAATTTGTGGAAAACTCAAAGAAAGTTCCGTTATTGTGAAATTTCGATTTTCACGGACTTTAGCATCGACTTTTTCGAGAAGTTCGGCGGTCACTATGCTGGGTCTCCCACTTCGATCTTCGTCGTGAACATTGGTTCGGCCATTTTGAAATCTTATGACCCACTGACGCACTCCACCTTCAGTGATAATGTTGTCCCCATACACTTCACGAAGCTGCCGATAGATTTCTATCGGTTTACAGTTTTTTGCAGTCAGAAACCTTATTACTGAGCGCCCCTCGCAGCTCGCGGGATTTTCAATTAACGCAGACATTTCAAACCGTCACAGCATCTGAACGGAGCACAGCACGAACCTCTCACTAGCACGGCTAGATGCAGACTGAGCTGCGCAACGCTCTGACCCCAAGATGGCCGCGCTAGCCCCGCCCCTAGCGGACACAGACGGAAACGTAATCTACTTCCTGGATGGCCCTCGTATTTGTGAGTAATATCTTTTAAAGTCCCCACGATATCTTAATAGTTATCAGAAATCTATTTGGTCCAAGTCCATGGATTAAAATTTTCAGAGAACCTTTTAAAAAAGTGAATAGAAAGGGAAATACTATAGTAATGGAAAAAACTAGATAAGATAGTAATAAAAAGATAAGATAGTAATAAAAGATAGTAATGGAAAAAACTACAGAGAGCCACATGGTTCGAGAAAGCCTAGAACGAAGCCTATAAGGAATTCATATCCTTTTTACCATTGTTTTTTACAATTTTTTTTATTATATAAACAACGCAAACACTACGGTTAGAATAGCGATTAATGATAATGGAACTTAAATCATAAAATTCGCAAATTATAAATGCACGCTTGGAAATATATGCGCGGCAGAATATATTTCTTCGTTTAAAATGGGATTTGTAAAGCTAACATACTGATCCAAGCGCCAAGTGAAAGAAATCAACTTTGGGAGATGGAGAAGGTGGCTGTGACCAACTGTCACGTGAGCTCAGCACCTTTAGTTTTAAGACGACCTATTGTTTCGCTTCTAAGAAAAAATTTATACATAAGATTTCTATAACGACCGGTGGCTGAGTAAAATTTAAATCATTGGAAATTTTCGTTTCTTTGAACAAGTGGATCAAGGAAATACTTTACGTATCTCTAATTCGACCGATCATGCTATATGCATTGCCAGCCTGGGCAATCGCCAATAAAACTGAACGCAAAAAATAGATATACATGAAAATAAAATTCTACGTAGCATTGTGAATGCACCTCGGTACGTGAGAAACTCTATAATTCATAACGACCTGGATATTCCATCTGTGCATAACTTTATACTCACGACAGCTGACAACTTCTTCGAGAAGATGAAGCATAGTCAGTATAACGCATTTAAACAAATATTGGATTTAGATTCAGCCATTGAATACACTATCAAACGCCCAAGGACAATTCATCACAATTCGTCATGGTGGTAACTTGTAAATTTTAATTTAAAAATTTACTTGAACTCTGAATGTGTTTAGCACCGACCACAGAAACTTTGCTTAATTTTCTCCGATAGAGAAATTAGACTCTATCCCGTTATTTGTGTTACAGCTTATACTTATGTTAATCAAGAACCTTTTTCCATTCAAGATTTTTAAGTTACTATTTCATTTTTAAATTATTTTGTATGAATTTTTACTTTATTGTATAATTCTACGAACTTTTGAACTTTATACGGCCTATCTAGCTAATGTATACTTCTGAAGGATTTTGAACTCTTATGCCATTCACAGCTTCGAACTGTCTTCGCGCCATTTTCACGATGTAAAGTGTGCATAACCTGCACTCTTACTAGCTATATTGCAATCACCATCTGCATTTGCCATATAACTCACTGCGCCTGCCTGTATGCTTCAATTTAATACCATTGATTATCACTGCATAATTTTTATGATGAGCGCCTATTTTCGTAAGTATTAAGATTGACCTGCTCACGCAGCTGAATTTTCTTTTCCCACGGGTGTTGGTACGTCCTTAGTACCATTTATTTAGAAATATCTTTGCCTAGTGCACTTTAATGCGATATACTGGCGAAAACGTTTTAGTAGTTAATGACCAGATAAAAGTAAGTCATAAGTCATAAAGCAATTGGATGTGGTCCTTTTGATTTGTTTATATTATTTAAAATACAATCAAGAATTCTTGGTTACGTTATTTATGTCAGTCTGAAAAGCTGTATGTTTCTGTAATGTTCTGCTTTAGGGGTGTTGATCTGAGCGCAACGAAAATTACCAGCGTTTAATGCCTATACATGCAGGGAATACATCGTCGATGACCTGTTAAGGAAAACTGGTTTATAGTTGTTCTCACGCAAAAGGAATCCCAACCATACAGCCAGCTGCAACTCAGATCAAATTACCAGTATTAAGAAGCTTTAATTTGGCCTCTGGTTGGGAACGCAGTGTTCAAGCTCATTTCTGTTTTAGCAGAAAGCCAAAATAGAATACAAAATGGCTTTATACTTTTTAAGGCAAAGTAGCTAGTCTACATATTACACATGGGAAAAATCCAGGAAAACGCCCATGCAGTCTGAACGCTGCCCGGAACTCGAAATCCGAACGAAAAAACAGTCTTCAGCGATTATTTTACCGCTTGGGCGTTGATGGGAGCTAGATAATATAGATTTTAGTTTATGTGATTTAGGCATCGGGGAATGTGTGTTAAAATTAATTATCAACAGTAGTTTTGTTTACTTCACGTTTTTCATGTTTTTAAACTTTTTATGGTTAACAGCGAGCTCAACTTGCATTTCAGTTGTAGACCACAGTAGGGGAATACAGCTAGGATTAAAAGCTTTTGGTTTACAGATATCGTGCGTATTTAGGAAGAAAAAATTTCTACCGTAGATGTACTAATTATAGCTATACATAATTCATATTATATATATTACAGAAGTACAACCAATATATTTTTACATTACACACAATATGAACTTGTCGTTTACGCAAAAGACTGCATGCGTAATTACTTTAAAATAATCTCAGAGCACAATGTATTTTTCTCTCTGGATTTGTGTGTATGCGCGACCTTGCAAATTTTTGTGTTACGAATCATATTTTAAAATTTCATCAAAGCAAAAGAAAGTCGAGCATCGAGAGTTTAAAACTGTATTCTTCATGACATACATATAAACCGTATTTTGAGGCACCTTAGATAAATTGACTTCCGTGGTTGCGAGACTAGTTTTTGAATATAATTAATGGCTCGTGGAAGGTAAACATATTTTATTTTGGGCAACTGTGGCAACGCTACTCTTTTAAATAACGGAGTTTATTGATTAAATTTTATAGACAAATAGCTTACATATATGTTTTAAATTGCTGTGTTTGTTAATGAAAATTGCATTAATATAATGACGGACACCGCAGTAAAAAAATGAAGTTAGTATCATTAAAGTTTAAAACTTCGGGTATCGTTCACAAAATTCCTTCCGCTCAACATTCCCTTCAGACGTCCACAACGGCCTTATAAACAGCGTGATTAACTAGATACTCCCTTCGACGTAAAAAAGATATGCAGCCGGAATAAAAATTATATATATTTTTACATTTGCTCTGAACTAATTATTAAATATCATCAGAATATATAATGTGTATATTGACGTGCTCAGTAACGGATATCGCGTCAGTGGGGGGGGGGGTCTTTCCTTGATCACTTTCCGGTCATCGTGAACGCTGTTTCCAATTTAAAAAATAGGAAGTTTTCTGATATATACCTGATACCACACAGTGTTTTAGGATATTTCTGAGTGTCTTTTGAAGAAGTTTTGGGACATGTGTCGGGGTTATGTTCAGTTTCATTCCGTTAGCCATGGCTAAGAGACCTTAGTTAAAAATTTGTTCAAAATCACCGGTCACTCCACCTTTCCGTCTAACTGGAAGACAGTTTCCGAAAATATACGTTAACGGAAAAGGTAATTAAGGTAGAAGAAGATGCGTAGTGTGCGCTAAAACCAAGGAAAAGCGAAAGCAAACAACGTGATTTGAGTGCGAAATATGCAATGTAGGACTGTACGCCAATCCTTGTTTTGAATTATTTCACTCACAGCAGAATTTTTAAACTGGAATTTAATTACCTGCAGACAATTCTTGTTTAGTTTTTTTTTTTTTTTTTTTTTTTTTGTATTTGTATTTTTTTTTCATGTTTATAGTATTTATTTTTGTCTGTATATTTACGGTTTTAGTATTTTTCCTATTTAACTTATTTCTATTAATGTGATATTCTTTATATTAGTACAGATTAAAAACAAGTACATTAAATAAATACGCAACTTCAAAAATTGAAGTCATAATATCAAAATGCTGATTTTATACGATTTTTTTTTTTTTTTTTTTTTTTTTTTTTGTAAAAGAAGGATTAACTGCTGAAAATGCTCGGGGCGGTGGCGACGATCCATTTCAGCAGGTCCGGTCCCGTGCCTGCGCTTCGTTCTACCGGCGCTGGTCCTTAAGGGGTTAAGCAAACAAAGATCTTACATATTTTCCAAACCACCGCTTTGCCTTAAAGAGACAGCGTAGTTTTATTTAAAACCGACAATTAAGGTTATTGCTAAAAATTCGTAAATACAAAGCCGTTTCAAAGATTTATACCACAGAAAGAGAGGAAAACAAGGTCAAGAATTTCGCAATTAGGTACTGGAATATATTATATTTGGATATAAATGATCCAAATTGAGGTTGGTTTTAGATTTCCAAAAAATCAAATATGGAAAAACACGTTTTGTCCGCTCGTTTTTGAATTTCCAAAGAGGACCAATCATTGCCCACATGTGCACTGAGTGCATTAAAGAAGAGCTTTTGAAAACGTTTTCCAGATTTTTCAGATCACTTCCCAGTAATATTTATGGCAGAACAGTTTCCAAATATCTCCCATTTAGCGGCAGTCTTTATTGTAGTGGCTCGGATCTAGTCATTAGCGAGCCTGAGGGTTTCACTTGTCCAGACGTCACATGTGGCCAAGTCTGGGCGCATTGACGTTAACTCCTGTTCCCCAGAATACGGCAGACGGTAGTGGTATTGGTAGCTAGCATTATTCAGGATTAGTGAAATCCTTGTGGCCTACATGGTTCCCGCCACTGTTCTCCCTGAAAACTGGTAGTGTTGAATACACGCGCTCGTTGGTAGCAGTGGTTATAGAGGGGAACACTTTTAAGTCTCCTGTCTCGGATAGGGGTGGGGGCCCGGCCGGTAACATAATTAGCTCACATTTACCACTCAGGAGATGCTCGACTGATCACCTAGCATCTGCCTAAATAGGGACTTCTTCCCTGGGACCTCTTCGCGTAGTGCCGGATAGGCGAAGCATGTATGCCAATTATTATCGCCATCATTATTATGTAATATGTTAAAACCTTTTTTGCTTCCTAACTTATAAAGCTAACAATTTTTGGCACAGCAAAACTTTTTTTTTCCTTTGCAGACCCGAATCTGAATAGTCTGAATTGTAAGAGAAGTATAGATTTCGATAATGTCTTTGTTTTCAGAATGGTCAGTATTCGCGTAAAGTTTGAAGAAATGGAATATTTTTACTGATTTAGTGTATTATCATACTGATATTAAAAATGCTGTAATGAAATGTTCGAGTGTTTCCTTTAAAATAACGTCCTCAGTATAAATATAGAGAGTTCAAGACTTTTATTGCTACAATTTTCTGGTAAAAATATAATATAACGCTAAATATGTTTTTTATACGTAAACCGTAACATCATATGAATACGAATTGGAGGCAAATAACGTTTAGATAATCCGTATCTGTCAGTTACGGAGCGCTTAAACACCTTCAGATGCTGGTATCTGGACATGATTTCAAATCCAGACTTACTTGTTGGTTTTACCGATGTGTAACATTAATACGCCCTGGATGGTTTTAGTAGCCCTTCACTCAAGGCAGATTTTTCTATAGACTATTTCTTTTGTGCCTTTTTCTTCTTAAAAGAACCTAATTTAACTTAAAATTAGATTCTTTTAAGAGGAATACTATGTGTCACATGCAGAAGTAACGATACAGTACATTCTGAGGGCATATTTTAGCATGATAATCAACTCAGCAACTAATTTGTGATCGTGTTTCTCGTGACGTAAGAACAAGAATTAATCAGAACTGATTCAGAGATAATGCTTCTTAAAGTTTTCTTATTTTTCTTATTTCTTTTGTGCCTTTTTCTTCTTAAAAGAACCTAATTTAACTTAAAATTAGATTCTTTTAAGAGGAATACTATGTGTCACATGCAGAAGTAACGATACAGTACATTCTGAGGGCATATTTTAGCATGATAATCAACTCAGCAACTAATTTGTGATCGTGTTTCTCGTGACGTAAGAACAAGAATTAATCAGAACTGATTCAGAGATAATGCTTCTTAAAGTTTTCTTATTTTTTCTGTATTTTATCTTAAGGTACATGTCTTTATGGTGGACCAATTTGCTGAGCCCTTCGTGGGATTCCGTGATAAGCTGTAGTAAGAACTTAATTCATTCCCGCTGTAAACCAGAATATGCAACCAAAGCATCGAACTGAGGTTTCTCTCTCCAACTTCCGCTGATCGCCGTGTTTATCGTGCGTGTGCGTTCCGCAAGACTTATTCTGGCTGCCGAATGTAGTTGACTCTACGCGGTCAGTTGGACAGAATGAGATAACGAAAATTTTCTGAAAGAACAACCAAAAAGATTTTCGCATTCTCCCCACCACTACTTGAAAACGACCCAAAAAATTGACTTTACGAGAAAACTTTCTAAAAACAAAAAAGATATTGATGCGAGTTCAACCGAGACGAGAAAATCATAACTTAATGAATTTTATTCTTTTAGCGGTGACTGTTGATATTTTATACGTACATTTATTTTGAAAAGTTCGTACTAGAAAGTATTAAACTAGGAATGAAATTGTCTCGCAGTAAAATAAAAAGTATTAATAAGTCTCGCAGTATTAATTAGTAATAAAAAAAAGAAAAGAGCTAAATCACTACAATATACTTTTATTAACGCTTGGTTGCTTAGACAGGAAAAGTCATTATGCGACATTCTCTATCAAAATAAATCTTGATTTGAACTCTAAAATCCAAGTCACTCCGAAATTTGAAACTGGCATATCACTACTTTTGGCAATCAATTACCTTTTTAGTTTTAGATTACCATCCATTACCTGCCAATTAAAATGCAGGGACTTGTGAAGCGAACATTTCTGAAAGCGACAAGCAAAAATTCAACCTTACACCTTCAGTGACTAAAAATCATTTTTTATTGGTACCATCGTTGATGTGGTTACATTATATTTGCAAATATTGACCTTATTTTTTATTTAAAGAACTTTTGCTACGTTGTACTGGTTATGTTCTAGACGGCAAATTGCCTCTGTAATCAGTAGCTAAAGAGAAACAAAAGGTTTCAGTTCTCGAAATTTTGAGTTCAAGTTCCGAATTTGCTACGTCGTAAGCGCTACGAAAGCCATACGAGATGGATTCATTTACAAATGACGCAGCCTAAAAAAAATTATTGCGTATTTTAGAATAGAGAGGGCAAATTTAAAATTATTGGTAATTATAATTATGATTTTCATTTACATAATTTTACCTCATAATTTTTATTTACATATTTTTTAATCTTACACATAAAATTTCCTTGCTACTGCATTAATCGAGGAAGTACCCTTCTTATTGCACCTTTGTACCAGCGGCCGAGCGGTAAAGTCGCTGAACACTGGTAGTTCGGTCCGAGGTTCGAATCCCGCGAACGGGCTGGCTGCATGGGCGTATTCGTGGTTTTCTCCATGTGTAACGTGTATACGAGCCAGTTTCCCTTAGAAAGTCCTCCACGAAGGCATCCCTCCCCTTAAGCAGATAGCCCTCGTGTGCTTTGCCATAATTAAATACACCACACCACACCACAGAAATTCCTCCACGAAGACATCCCTATCCTTAGGCAAATAACTTTTGAGTTTTTTTGCCATAATCAAATTAAATCTCATTTAAAAAATAAGTAAGTAACAAGAGCATTAGACTAGTGTCTTTGTTTGATTCTTTCTATATATAGAAAGAGAAAAAAATTACAGGTATGGAGACTAATAAAACCATAAGAATTCACTCAAAATCCAATTCAATCATTCATCAAAATCCGATTTCTTATAATTTTTTAACACGCAGATTTCTAAGGGCAACTGTTTATTTGCTCTTAGCCCCCCTCCCAAAATAAGCAGTGGAATAGTAAAATATACTGATATTTTCTTAGATTTTAAATAAAACAATATCATTATGGTACAATTAATAAACTCGCTGCTTTCCTTATTTATTGCTGTACACAAAAGCAGAAAATTGCATGGCAAAAATTTAGACGTTTGTGATTATGATTAGGAGATAAATAAGTTTTTACATGTTCAGTTAATTAGTTATGCCATTATATCAAGTAAGTTGTGAAATATTATTTATATCCGTAGTTTTAAATAAACCCTGGGTGAAAAATACCCAAAGCTGCAAATAAAATAAGAAATTTCCTAAGTTTTCAAGCTATTTTACTTTTTATTTTATTAAAAAAAAATAAGGAAAACATAGCGAAAATCATACTGTTTCAGTGAGAAAATATTGCTTCTATCCTAGGCAAGCAATCATATATAATGGGTAAATTAAGTAATTAAAGTGAAGGTTACTACTAGAAACACAAAATTATTTTGATATTATGCCCGTATGCATATAGATTGCTCATAAAGAGTTAAATAAATAAATATATATATAAACACGTACACACACATATACTACATGCAGGTTTATGAACAAAAAAAATTAAACATTCATAATTATTTTCTTTTAATGTCTTGATTTGCAGTTTTTCACAAAATTTAGATTTTGTAACATAAATCCCGACTTACTATTACAAGTCGAATCACAAACGCTAACATATACCTTCTTGGAAACTAATAAAGGGCAAAGTTTTGACAGTGATTAATATTTTTTACAGCCGACTCTAATCAGTCCACTTGATGATTCTCCGCAGGTGTGGGGGGGATAAAAAAAAACTACTTAACGCTTTTCATGCATTCTATGAAAGAAAGGTTCCGCGCTTTTCAAAAGTTTTTGTTGACAAAGCTGGTGACGCTTTAGAAAACAATACCTTATCTTTCTCAGAGCCTCCAGAGGGTTAAATCTTCCAATGGATGAAAAGTCTGAAAGGACTGAATCTTCAGACTGCGACATGCAAAACAGAAATGCATCTGAGGACAGCAGTGGAAAAGTATTTGACCCGGTTATAAAGTACGTAATAAAAAGACTGAGACTGAAATTCATTCTGAACTTTGTATAATTTTAAATTGTTATGTGTTTAATTTGTGTATCTAACTTGTACATAGTGTAAATATTTGTTTCTTTAGTTATATGTTTATCCTTATGTTTTAAAGTGTTTTAGCTTATGACCAAGGGTTGTACTCCCCGGGACGTGCAGTCCTTGGGAGGGGGCAGTCTTACGAAATGTACAGGCGCATTGCGATAGCTTCCCAGCAAAGCAGTTTTAGGGTTGCTATAAAATGGCAAGGGAAGGCAGGGTTGCCACATTTGACGACAAAATTGGCGATAGGCCATGGACGGATGGAGAACCTTCTGGAACGCACTCTTACCGGCTTAGCCCAGAATGTTCTCGAACACTAGCCAAAAGCCTAGTTAAGTTATAAAGCCTAGTTAGTTAGCGGATAGTTAGTTAGTATAGAGTGTGTGCCTCGTCGAGAGGGCTAGTGTGAGCGCCTCGTTTAGTGTGCGAGCGCGAGATAGTATCGTGTGTGTGCGCCTCGTCGAGAGTGCGAGCGCGAGATAGTTAGTATCGAGTTTGTGTCTCGTCTAGCGAGTCAATCCCTGCACAGAGTCGATCGAGTTGACAGCTAGGCAGCGAGTGCCGAGTAGGTCGTCGAGTGCACCGAAAGAATCTCGTAGTGTATCGCGGTTAATGCATCAGAGTCGGGAGCTGTACTCCGGAAAGAAGAGTCGGGTGCTTTGCAGGAAGCTGTCTCCACCGTGATAGCCTGGTAACCTTAAGGCTGTGTCGCTGATCATGTCAGCGTGTTTATAGTAGTTCATCGACGACTGTAAAACGTGTTTTGGAGCTGCCCTGACAATACTGGTAAATAAAGTGTGGTTCGATACTTCATGAAGTGTCGTCATTTATTGACTTGAAATTCACACGAACCCCGTACGTAAAGTAGCAACTGCTGTCAGAACAATAAAAAAAAAAAACGCGACAATATATAACAGATCGCCGTTTTCTATTTTTTCATGTCATAGCTATGTTTTTCAGCTTGTGTTTCGCAGCAAATGTTTTTCGCAATACATATTCAAAATTTTCCAGCAAACGTGTAGCTTACTAGAATAAATTATATTTAAATTTTGTTTTCAAATGTAAACATCAATGGCCGCCATTAAAAAAGGTTAACGGCAATTAAACGACTTTAAAATTGCTGATAATTCTAAAAATATTGCACACAGATTTACTAAAGGCATAAAAATCTTAACCGGAAGATAAAATCAACATAATACAATCATTTTTAAATCAAAAAATTTACAATTTACAAACATATAAGAGTAAAGAAACTGAGATCACTGAGCCGGGTAACAGAGTGGATATATATATAAATATATTTATATACCTTTGGTGCGGCCGATTGCAACCAAAATACGAGGTGGACATCTACATGTTATAGCAGTCCTATATACAAAATTTCAACGTTCTGAGGCTACTCGTTTTTGAGTTATGCGAGATACGTACGCACGTACGTACATACGTTCATACAGACGCCACGAAAAATTCTCTTCAGAATTAATTTTAAAGCAGTTTTATAATTTTTTTAAGGAAAAGAGTATTTTAGTCTGTCCTTACGTACAGATATCACGCAAAAACATCATTAAATCGCATTCGATAGCGGTCAAAAAGGATATTTTCATTGAAATATGCTGCCTGAAACTTTTCGCGATTGCAATACTTTCTTTTTACTTCGTACAAGGAAGTAAAAAGTCTACAAGCTACAAGTACAAAGAAAGAGGAGAGACGAAACTATTGCAACAAGTACTTCCTTCCATTCAAAAGCGGGGAGGCAATTTTATGGCTTATCCATCACTCTAAGGGGAAGCAAACATACTGCCCTAGGCTGGGCCATCTTAGAGAGATTTCAGAAAACGAAAGCGATTTTTCGGAGGAGTTTGACAGCACGGCCATTTTCAAAGCATGTCGTTCCTAGGGGCGGGCTCGTTAATGGATTAAAAGTTGTGACTCGCTAGCATTGATTTTTTACACGCCAATTTGTGCACCAATCTTCTACAGCATAGAGGTAATTTTGCATTTTGTCTATTGCATGTTTAGCTTGGATAGAATTAATTGCAATCGCCATATCATCGACATAACATGCTAACAGAGAGTAATTGTCCAAACCACGGTGTGGAAAATTGATATGTAGAAAAGATACAGCACTGGACCGAGAATACTTCCTTGTGTGACGCCGGATCTTATAGGTTTTGAATTGGATTTTTCATTTCTTTGAGCGACGAAGAAAGTGCGGTTCTGCAAAAAAGAGAAGATCAGAAGAATGAGTTCTCTGGGAAGACCCAAATCGATAAGCTTGAAGACGAGCCCCTCATGCCAGACGCGGTCAAAGGCTTTTGCCACATCCAGCATAGGGAGCGCAACACTTAGCTTGTTATGGAACGCAGATCCCACAAATTCTACAATTCTAACAAGTTGTCGAGTAGTACTGAGGTTTTTTCTGAATCTGTACTGATCATTAGGTAGCAGGTAAAAAAAAGTTCCAATCTTGTAAGTATATGTCTTTCATAAATTTTTCCAAGGCTGGATAACAAACTAATTGGACGATAGCTAACAGGTTTGGTCACAACCTTAACCGGTCTGGGAAGAAGAGAGATCTTGGCCTGCTTCCAGGAATCAGGGAAATAGTTGAGAGTAAGGCAAGCGTGAATAATACTGGCGAACTTACTGATAAGATTTCTAGGTAAGGAGGGGGGGGAGGTTACGAAGCATTTTATTAGTAATTTGATCACTTCTAGGAGCTTTTTGATGTTGAGATATCTAATAATATTAGTAATTTCCATAGGAAAAGTCAGCGTTGGGGTGTTATGAGCCGAAGATGATTGAAGGCAGGAATACACAAAACTTTCCAGAACATCTCTAAAGGTCTGATTCATGGGCTCCATATTACGAGTAAACTGCATTTCCAGGTATTCAAAGAAAATATTAACTTTATCTTTAAGTGAGCAAGCAATTTTAGTATCCGTATGAATAGGTCTATGGTTAATACTACTTCTTTTAAGATTTTGAAGAGACTTTCACAAAGAACCGGGATTAATAATAAGTTTAGATATAAAATCTTCTCTTGTTTCGTTTTTAAATTCAGTGATAAGCCTCTTGATTCTTCTATAAAAAATATTGATTTCTCTTTTAAGGGCAAGGTCCCAGTTACGGTGCCAAAGCTTCAGCAATCGGTTTCTTTCTTATAATAATGTCTCTGATACTGCGAGGGAGTCGAATATTATTGTTAGTTAACTGAATGGTAACTGTAGCATCTCTGAAAGCTTTGATTATAGTGTCAGTGAAGATTTGAATAGCAAGATGATTATCCTGTTTGTTAGAAAGCGAAGTGAAAATAAGAGGATGTTTGATTAAGATATTGTGAAAAGTAATCCAGTCTGTATTATTTCTGGGTCTTCTTTAGAAACATGAAGAGAAGCAATGACAGGTACATGATCAGATGTAATGACAGGTACATGATCAGATGTAAGTTCTACCTTGACTTCCAAGGAAATAGGGATAGAAGAATTTGTAAAGATGATATCCAGGATGTCCGAGAGATTTGGTGAGCCAGGACGATAGAACTAGGATCTTGGATCATGGGCGGAGCGAATATGAAGACCTCGCTCCATGCTTAACTGCAGCGGTATCTATTCAAGGCTGGCCGTCAGCATCAGCATCAACGGAAGGGATATTTACTCGTCTGAACTAGATTCAAATAAAATGCGTTTTCAATGGCCAGACAAACTGAGCCCAGATAAATACTTACATTAAAATTTATATTTCATCACGCTAGACAAACATAAATGGGAAAAAATACGCAGCTTTACATTTTCATTTGATAGACGCATATCAAATATCAAGATTTTCGGAAAAGGTGCCAAAATTATTGTATTTTTGCATCTTCTTAATCAGTTCAAACATTATTGTTTATGTTCATAAACTTAACATCATTGTTTTTATCAGAAAAGCATTAAAGCAGGGGCATCACACACCCTCATGAAATCAACTATGAATGAGATACAAGAAGTGAGTGGGAAGTCCCAGAGAAATATTAAGACACGCCCCCATGATATACTTTACGTTGTCATAGGGATTCAAGCACGGCCCATAGAAAAACGGGTACACCGAACTCTCCGAACTGGGTTGAAATAAAATGTTTTCTGAATGCTGAGATAAAGCCAGTCAAAATAAATGCATTCAACAAATTTACAATTCAATAAGCCAGACAAGGATAACTCTAAAAAAGTAGAAATAATAGGCAGTCAAAATTTTTGATTTCATACACGAATATGAAAATTCAAGGCTCTCGAAAGAGAAATAAAAATTCTTGTCTTTTCGCGACTCTGTTTACATTCGATATAGATATTGCCAACAAATTTTCAGATACATCATTTTGTCGGAATTTTATAAATCATGCCTACCGAGTGATAAATATGCTTCAATGCATGGTCATGCGTTGTTCATTTTCATCCTTATATGACATTACGTATATTGTGAACAAATATCTTCAATACTCGGCTCAGTGAGGTCAATTGTTTTATCATTATATGTTAGTAAATTTCTGCATTTTTTTTGCTTTAAAAATGATGGAATTACATTGTTCTTATCTTCTGGATAATGTATATATTCCTTTAGGTAATCTGCATGCAACAGTTGTAGAATTATCAACAATTTAAAAGTTGTTTAAGCTTAATTTTTTTACAATAGCAGCCATATTTGTTTACATTTGAAACTTCGCAGAATACTGAATTAAGTGAGTTTCTGCCCTTCCGGTGTCTTTTTTCCGTTTAGGACCAAAAGTAAGCTTTCACTTTTGTACACCAAAAAATTTGCCTTCTTGGTCGCTGGCCTAATTGCTTGTTTTTACCTACAAACTTTAATTTTAATGGAAAAAATCGTTTTTTAATTACTTTAACTGAATGTGCTGTTTTATACTTTTCTATATTTTTCAATTTTTGATGAAGGTATTTTGAGTTTTTCAGGTATTTTTGCCTTGCAAGAATTAAATTAATTGAATAAGAAATATATCTCTAATTAAATTCGAGGAAAAACGTTTAAATGAAATGCAGCACAAAATACGTATAGTTGGAATATTCTCTATGAAATCGGTATCCGGACAGCCGAAATCCCGACAAGGCAGAATCTCGACAGACGGAATCCCGACAAGCCAAAATCCCGACAGGGTGGAAATCTCGACAAGCCAAAATCCTGACAGGGTCGAAATCCCGATTGCCCAATATCCCGACAGGGTCAAAATACCGACACGGGCGAAATCCCAATAAGGCCTAATGACCCCTTAACATACTTCCACAGCTACTTACGGAAGGACATCGTAATGACAAAGGATCGGCTGACCTCACGCGAAGGTCATTTCTTATCTTTTAGGCCTTTTATAATCTATGTGAATAGGAGAAAGAGGGAACTATTTCACAATGACGGAATGATACAGCTCTAGGCTTTCTACATGGGTATACGGACATAATCCCGACAGCCGAAATCCCGACAAGCCAGAATCCCGACAGACGGAATCCCGACAAGCCAAAATCCCGAGACGGGCGAAATCCCAAAAAGGCCTAATGACCCCTTAACATACTTCCACAGCTTCTTACGGAAGGACATCGTAATGACAAAGGGTCGGCTGACCTCACGCGAAGGTCAATTCTTATCTTTTAAGCCTTTTATAATCTATGTGAATAGGAGAAAGAGGGAATTATTTCACAATAATCTATGTGAATAGGAGAAAGAGGGAACTATTTCACAATAATCTATGTGAATAGGAGAAAGAGGGAACTATTTCACAATGACGGAATGATACAGCTCTAGGCTTTCTACATGCTATAGGGTTACGTTCGCCTCGAGATAGACAGTGCTCGATTGCCGGTTTATTTTTTGCTCATTAAATTGTTCCAAAATATAGCTGAAATTTGTGAAATTGTTCCGTCTCAAAAAGGAAGCAATAAAATTAATGCACGTGGTTATTTAATGGTGAAAGATAAGAATCGCGAAGATTTATATTATTGGTGTTGTGAAAAAAGAAAATACGATATGTGCAAAAGTCGAGTAACAACAATATTTCTGAATGGACAACATTATCTCCGTAAATGCTCCACAAGCGAGTGCAGCTGCCATCGCAAAATGTATTAGCCAATTGAAAGAAGATGCTCGGCATACCGGAAGTGAACCGTGTCAGTTAATTCAAAGCAACATCGTAAAAACCTCTCAGAACATTCGCCCATACCCTCCATCTAAAGAAGCTATTCGGAAAAAATTTAAACGGGTCAGGCAAAACGAAAGGCCACCAGAACCAAAAACATTGAATGAAATTGATATTCCAGCTACTTTAAGAAATACTTTAACTGATGAATTATTTTTAGTGAGAGATTCTGCAGTTGGAGATGAGAGAATTCTAATGTTTACAACAGTTGCAAATGTTAAACATTTATCACAGGCACCTTATTGGATTATGGACGGCACATTTAAAACGGTGCCCACAATATTTTACCAGCTGTATATACAATTCACGCACCTGTTGGATCTCAAAATTTTAGAATTCTTCCACTAGTATATGCTTTGATGCCTAGCAAATCTGAAGAAAATTACAAAACATTATTCCAAGATTTAATTGATTTCGCTGAAGAAAATAATATTGAACTGAGGCCATCTAGAATCATTAGTGACCTAGAAAAGGCAGCTATAAATGCTTCAAAATCAGAGTTCCCTGACGTTATTAATAAGGCTTGTTTTTTTCCATCTGTGTCAGTGTGGTTGGAGAAAAATCCAATCCAGTGGATTGGCTTCTCGCTACGGCATAGATGAAAGATTTAGTTTAATGCTTCGTCATTTATTTGCGTTAGCGTTTATACCAGCTGACGAAATTTCAGCAGTATTTGACACTTTACTTCCTCACTTGCCACCCGATGCTCAAGAAGTCGTTCAGTCGTTCGAAGACAACTACGTTCGTGGAAGAATGCGGCGCCGTTTGCGTAATGGCATTGCCGTTCGCGTTCCTTCGATGTTCCCACCAGCACACTGGAGCGTGTTTGATTCCCTACAACTGGGAACTCCGCGCACTCAAAATGCTGTCGAGGCTTGGCACAGAAGATGGGAATTGGACGGGCCCATGTTGGCGTTTATAACATCATAGAGGGATTTCAAAAAGAACAGGAGCATGTAGAATACCAAGTTGAATGCATTCTTCGCGGAGAACAACAACCAAAACGTAGGAAGGTAGATGATGACAGAGAAAGGAGAATTATGACTGTTGTGGACGATCGTGATAATCGACCTGTGATGGAATATCTTCGTGGTATCGCTCACAATGTGTCACTGTAAATATGTCGTTTGCATGTGTTGTGAAAAAGTGATGTTTTCTTTTTCTTAATAAAAAGAATTTTATAAATCTTCATTTCAAATTTTAACGGTCATTTCAATTTGTTAAAAATTATTTTAAATAATGACATAATTATTTTGATTTTTTGATTTAAACTTTTAATTAGTAATATGTAATAGTTAGTTAAAAATTGTATTTTATTATGCTAAATTGAGTGTTTGTATTTAGATATTAACTTGTCGGGATTCTGGACACTGGGATTCTGACCCTGTCGGGAATCTGGCTTGTCGGGATTTTGACCCTGTCGGGATTTCGACCGTGTCGGGACTTTGGCTTGTCGGGATTTCGGCTGTCGGGATTATGACCCAGACACAATGAAATCATGTGGTGTATACATCAGATGTTTTTTATTATTTGCTGGATAAATATGCAGCTTCGTGACTGGAGTACTCGGAAAATTAAAAGTTCTTTTTTGATTACAGTGGGGGACTCACCGGCAGCCGAGAGAGGAAATTGTTGATCACTAGATATTTGATCCAGTTCGAATCAACAAAGGATGTAGGATGGATTTTCGTGGAGACAAAAAAAGAAGAAAATTTGCAGACGAAAATAAATTAATAAGTAACTCCTTTAAAATACGTTTTAACATTTGAAAGTTTAGCAAAAAGCCTTTACAGTATTTTAAACACTCCAATTGTTAAACTTTTCAGGCGAGGCTATAGAAATATACGTCTGAATGAAACATTATTGAATATTTTTAATATTTTTAAGACTTAATGTTTTCAAAATTTTTTAAATCTTCAAACTGTTAATTGCTTTTTCTATAAGAATGTGCATCTATGTTATATTCTTGAAAATGGATCCACAGATAAAGATTTTAGAATTCCTTTAAAATTCTATCTCAGCCTCGCACACTCAGTAAATCAAACGTACGAAAAGCGTTCTTAAAAGCTTTTGCAACGAACAACAAAAGGAAAAGAAATACAATTTATGGCATAACCACCACTTTGTCTTAAATAGACAAAGCAGTTTAGTTTAATAGTGAAATATTTGTAAAAGTTCGACCGTATTTACGTGAAAATAAAAATTACATATAGAGAAAACGTATACGGAAAAACTACTGATTAATAAATTTTTTTCATAATAAACTTAATTTAAAACGGTAAACATTATTTTGAAAATGCATGATGTTTCATTAGATTTGAAACATCTTTCCATGTCAGCTATATTTCATGAAGAAATCTTAAAGTCTTTGAAATTTGAAGAACGAATTTTCCGAACGATTTCACTGTCCATCCTGTATAAGGTGTATTCGTTTGTTTAAATTTTTATGAAGTGTTGCCACAGATTTTCTTAAACGGTCGAGAATATTATGCATTTTTTTAAACCGAAAGGAAGGATTTGTGAGATTAGCTGCTCTACCAAGTCTCAGATTTAATGTTTTTATATTACCTCTAAAAGTCTGATATAATTTGCGTGTCTTACTATGTACGGAAAATTGATTCTGACTGAAAAAAATTCATCTGCTATTTGTTACAAGACTTTTTTCTTAAATTAAATTTTTTATGTACTGATTTAATGCCGAAAGTTCCTTGAGATATCGGTCACCATTATACAAGCTGCAATAAAAGTAAAACACAAATGTGAAAATAAAATTTCTTAGTAACGATGGTAATGCTAATAAATAATCTAGTCTACTTTCAAATCTTTGAATAAGAATTGTATTACCGTTTGCAAATATTCAGAAGTGTTACTGATGCTCGTTTTTAATGGTAATTAAAAATATGTAAAATTGGGCTAAAAGCCATTAAAATCTTAAACTTTCCCAAAATTCTTTCTATACAAATTAATTTAATAATAAAGTGTAATTTAATCCTAAATTACATATAAAAATCTCTGATATGTATTTTTATACGAAGGAAGTTACTAAGGAAGTTTAATAACATAAGATTACTTTATAATACAGAAAGATACATTAAATCAAGCTGAGCTTTAGACTAGAAATGAGCAAATTTTCCAAAAAAGATTTTTTTTTACCTCAGTTGATAATACGTAAATACTAATAAACTATTTTTAGATACATTAATTAACCTATTGAACACAGTCAGAGAGAAACATTTTGCTTAGCTTAATGATCAATTTACAATAACAGCATTCCGTTAACATGCAGTTATATATGAAATTTAGGAAAAGGAAATAATTTGTTCAACTTAATATTTAGACAAGCAAATGTTTTCTGTTTTTTAAAATTGGCCTCTAATGACATTAGAATAAAAAGGACAATACCCTATAAATATGCATATCGCGGTTTAAAATTTTGTTTTAATATCTTATGCTTAAGTTTTACAGATATCAGAGTGAGTTATTTTAATGAAATGCAAGGGAATGTATGCACTAAATTAGCAGCATGACCAATAGCACATTTTATTTTGAAAACGTCTAGAATGAAATATGATAACAAAATGTAATATCCTTATTTACTAAAATAATGTAAGGATAAAGAACATAATATAAATAAAAGGATCTTCAAAAATGCTATAGTTAAAAGCACAGAAACATTTCATTTTCAATTTCAAGGCAAATTCATTTAAGGTGGAATTCAGTCTTGTTTCGTCAAGAATATTTGTGCGAAATCATAATGAAATTTCACATCTAACATGCGCCATAACTGGTTGCTTAAAAACTTAAATTATGATGTTAAACAGAATGCAAATTCCAGTAGTTTAGTACTATTTGAACTAATGAACAAATTGATGTTTTAGTACATAACGATGACTAAAACATTCTAGTGTTTTGATGTAAAATAAAAGTTTAAAATAATTCAAATTGCTACATTGGTGATGTTATATGGTTAACATTATCTTTTGCTTACTTTATATAAGTACTAAAAACATATTTAACACCAGGAAGTTTTATAAAGTTTATTCTGCGACACATTACCTTTTGAATAACTGGAGTCTAATTAGAACGATTACTTCGATTGCCTGTGAGTGAAGTCTGATAGAATTCGATGTTCGGTTGTCGACAAATAAAAGCTAAGCCTTCTTTTAGCAAATTAAAAATGTAACTCTTGTCGTGGAGATAAATATTTGCTCCAAGCTTATATTGACTAATTTAAGTCCTTGAGCATTTTAAATAACAAAAAACATTCGTTTATTTACAGCTGCAATTTTGGAATAAAAATTTAAATTTAATTCCGAGTTTCAGACGATCATAAAAGAATTTCGCATTTAGGAAGTTTGCGACAACTATTCATAAGTTTTACTAACTCTTACATTTTCATGTCTGCCATCTTTCTTTACTTACGCCAGAATGTTTGCTCAAATCAAAAAGTTACATAAATTTAAGGTAACAGTATAGCTTGGCTAGTGGAGTGTTCGCCACTACGCTTTTTTAAATTGAAATTTATCTACAAGAGAAAACAGCCTCATCCTTGTCATACTACTTTTAATACAACAAGTCAGCGTTTTTGATTTGTGTTGTATTTTCGGTAATAAACCTCAAGAATGAAGTAATCATTTTCTTCGGATTTTCACCACATTTCTTTTGTGATTACAGTTAAATAGTTGTTAACTTAAGTAATGTTTAAAAAAGTTAAGATATTTTAGAGTCTTTAGGTTGCGTTTTATAATTTAGAGTTTTTAGGTACTCTTTAGGTTGTGTGTTCACAGATCCACAGATTATTTTGCATTGTAATAAAGTTTACCCAACTCAAGCGAATACAGTTTGCAAATTAGTTTACCGTACGGTTTGCGCTATCTCATGTTAACAAGAAGAATGTGACTTCCGATCAGATGATACAATGTAAGAAACCGAAACTTTGTTAAGAATTAGCATTTCATAGGACGGAGAAACACGAATCCTGAAAAAAGCCTTTGGAGAAATTTTACACGACCACCGGTAACATTTTCCATTCACTTAATTAGAATTATTATGGCTCTGAATGGAGCTATTGACTTGATTATTTATATGGCCTATCATTGTAATCGTTGTTAAAATATTTTGTTTTCATAATTATATATTACTTTTTACTACTTTTAGCTTTTAGCTTTTTACATACTTTTTTACATAGCCTGTATGACATGTTGTTAAGAAAATAAAAAAAAATACCTTGTTAGAATATTAAGATAATTTTTTTTCAGAATGTGAACCAATTTTTCGTACCTATTTCAGTCACGTAAATGATGCCACACTTATGGAGATTAATAGTATTAAAATATTAGAGCTAAGAATTGGTCGTGCAGAAAATCTCACAAATTCTTCGTTCAAAAAAATTGTACGATTTTTTTCGTTCATTGAGTAATATCAGCATTTATTTCTGAAAACTTTTAAAGAAAATCTGGTAGAACCCTTCACTAACTTTTAAACAAATCAATGAAACTTATACAGGCTGCGCTGTCAAATTCTTTGGAAATTGCATTTTTAAAATTTTTAAAAAATTAAAATTTCTTAATGAAATTCGTCTCACATGGAAAGAGGTTTTCATTCGATGATGCCATTGATATTTAAAATAATAATTTATTGTTTAAGATTATAAATATTATGATTAAAATTATAAACCATTTGTTACTCAGTAGTTTTCTCATATTCTCTTGCGCTTTATGTATTTTAAATTCATGACGTATTGCGATATGCCAAAATAGTTTCAGATTATCTTTTAAGAAACTGCTTCGCCTATTTGTGTCAGAGTGGTGTCTTTGGAATAAAATATACTACTGTGTATTGTATTGTTTTGTGTTTAAGTTGTTTCTTCAGTTTGTTTTCATCGTAAGCTTTCATGAAGGTAATTTTGAAATCTGATTCAGATTGTGCGTTATTTTCTGATTAAATCTTATTTACGTCTGCAAGAAGTGCCAATAATTAAATATTAAAGCTGTGGAGAGTTTTAGACAGAAATTCGTTGGTGTACAAGTAAATAAATGCTTACAGAAATGAATAAAATACTCCTTCGTTTCACACACAGATATTTTGGATGAGACCTAATAATAACTTGTTCTCTCAGAGTAGAATAGACTTGTTCTCTCAGAGTGATGTGTGTTTTGTCTCACACAAATGTTTCCACAAAATTCTTACAACAGATCATTAAGCGTCCCCCCTTTACTCATACTCACGTTCACGTGGCTCGAGAACTCAGTGACGGATTTCTCACAATACCCACAGTTGGATAATTTTAGGTTACTGGGAATTACTACTTATACAGTAGAGAAGAATTTTGAAATTCGAAAAACTATATTTCCGAAGTATTTGACAGTCCAATATGCGTAATATGCATTCATCTGTTTAAAAGTTAGTAAATCATTATCACAGATTTCCTCAAAAAGTTATCACAGATAAATAAAATACTGATCGAAAGCAATGAAGGAGAATATCGTGCATTTCTTTAGAAATAAAAAACAAGGTGAGATTTCTTGCACAACTGAGTCTAAATGTTAATATTTTTATATAAATCTCTACAAATCTGAGATCATTTACGTGATTCAACTAAGTACGGACAATTGATTCTGACTGTGAAAAAAATTAATCTGCGTTTTGTTGCAAGATGTTTTCTTAATCAACACGGCTGTAATCAATGTGAGCACATTTAATATTCGAAGTTCCCTGAGACTTCAGTTATCAATATACAAGCTGCATTTAAAGTAAAACATTGATTAAGAAAACAAGGTATTCTAACAACGATTGTAATGACGATTTATATTAATAATCAAATCTGTATCTTCAAGTATTTAATTTGAATTTATGTCAGAGTTTGCAAATTTTCAGAGGCCTTAATCATGTTCGTTTTTAATGGTAATCAAAATAATGTGAAACTGGGTTGAAAACAATCAAAATCTTAAAATTTTATCACTTTCTTGTCATAAAAATTAATGTTCTAATATTGCTAATTAACGCCGCCCAGTCGGTATAGTGGGCAGGGAAGCTGACTGCGATACCGAAGGGCTTGGGTTCGAATCCCGGAGAGGGCATGGTTGTAACTGTCCGTCCCCTCATAGGAAAGGCGATGGTGGCCCACCTATTAGGTGCCTCCATAGTAAAGAGACCACCACATCCGGCCTTATATAGATTAATAGACTGGGTTACATTTGTAATTCTTCACAATCTGCCATTAAAAAAAAAGCTAATTAACTGAACGGAAAATATATCCGCGAGTCACGTAAGATTGCTTCGACGGCATCTAATTCTAGAATGTTTGCTTAAATGATTAGTGTTTCATTCGTATTATGGGTTTAGAACAGTAGAAAATGGAGGCTTTCAATTCTGAACTTTTTAAATTCAACCAAAATTTTAAAATCCTCTAACGTAACATTTTCAGGTTTACAATGGGTTTTAATCTTTTTCTTTTTTAATCTGTTTTAAAAGTAAACCTAATGGTGCAATTAAAATATTCTAAGAATAGATGACTATGAATGTACATAAATGACTTTTTAAAAAAATCATTAAAGCAAAAATGAATTTTCATTCACAGCTTTGCAAATTTTCATTCAAGTTCCATTCATTCAAAACTGCCAAACTTCAGAATCGTATTTATTTGAAAATACAAATGCACTCTTCGTATCCTAATTTAATTTAAGTTTATTACCCGAGACTAAAGTTCCTTTATCACCCAGATTTTTTACTTTTATTAAAAGTAAATCGGAAATTTTAATTTATATTTTACATCAGAATGCGAATACAATAACTGCATTATGAATCTACTTTATGAACCTGTTCTGTTTTGTCGAAGTTGAAACTGCAAATGATTTAAAACAGTGGTATTGAAACTGTGGGTCGCGACCACATTCTGAATTAATTTTCTCCCTTTCGAAAATTTCCAGGGGGATCACAAAGTGAATAAAAGTCCTAAAAAGTCTTCATTGAAGGTAAATAACAATAAGTCGAGTCTCTGACCAAAGCGCGCGGCCCAAAGCAAGTATCAGTTCGACCCAAGAAGCGAACGAAGAAGCGTCAGAGATGTAACAAGAACCCGTCCCCGTTAACATATTTTACGTTTGCGATCGAGATTCAGGATTGGCCTTCAACACACACAAAGTTCTGTTTGTCGCTTCGATATGGAATGAAATAAATCGCGTGCTGAATGGGGAGATTAAAGGAAGCCCAAATAAATGCACATATTTATTTGCATTTCAACCGAGTGGGCGCACATAGCCTTAAAAATGGGAAGGAATAGGCAGAATTTCTTTTTTGGTTTGACACAAAAATATGAAAACACATTTCATTACTTTCGGAAAAAAATATTTTATGCAAATTTGCGACTCTATTTACAGTCGATATAGATATTGCCAACAAATTTTCAACAGAATACACAGAATTGCTATGTGACTTTCAGATCAGAGAAAACTGATGATGTCCTTTGACTGGAATTTTATAAATAATGCCTAACGAGAAGTAAATATGCCTCATAGTCATATGTTATTTATCGTCATCATTATTTGGAAGCTAGTATATTTGGTAAAAAATATTTTCAATAGTAAAGCATACTAAGAGGGAAATCAGAACCAGAGAACGGAACGAACATCTTGAGAAATCCCTAAGAAATGCAAACACTTCAATCAAACCAGATATTCACAAATTTAAAGGGAAAATTACATAAGCTTTATTTCTTGCAAGGACAAACAAATTGTCAATTAAATTTTATTTTTAAATTGTAAAGTAAAATGTCAATTATTCTATTTTCCTATCATTACATTAAAAGAATAATAAATTAATAAAGAATTTTAATTATTTTAAAATATTTTTAAGCTACTTTTGTCATCATCCACGCTTATAGTAAGGCAGTGCTGCCTCGCCAGATAAGTTATGTAAATCACTGATTTACTTAAATTTTCTATTTATGCGATTTCTTATATACAGTACATATTGTGCAAATTTGAAATAATGCAGTCAACTTCGTAAATTTATCGCTTATAGGGAAATTTAAAAAATTTCTTTCAGCAGTCAAACCAGAAAAAAATCTGAGAATTTTGTAAACCTATGCTAATAGTATGTGATTTGCTTATTTGAGAGGTCATGAGTAGCTACTGATATTAGGAATTATTTGTGTAGACCAAAATATCTCTTCTTTCGGTGTAGACCAGGGAAGCTAGACTCCTCTGGATTAAAGCGTCAAACAGATAGTGTCTATAATATAGCTGCTGAATGCTTGTATTAAGGCGAGTATCCTATTATGATAATTGCTGCCCCTTTCTCTAAAGCCTAAATTCGTTTTTTTTAATATTTTAAAATCTTGAAACTGCTAATTTCTTAATTTTGTTTTGCTTGAAGTATGTCAATTTACGCTTAATAGTGAGAATGCATCCTTAGAAAAGAACTTTTAGACTTTCTTTTAAATTCTTTCGAATTTATATCAAGAGCAGAACCATTGTCGCACACGTTCTAAAACAGATATCTGAACTAACTGCCTGAAAGTACTTGCGGTGAATAACGACCGAGGAAACAATTTTAAGCACAAAGCAATGCAATACACGTAAGATATTTTATTCGAAAACCACCGCTCTGCCTCTTATACGCGAAGCAGTTTTTTAAGAAAAAAATGTAATATTTCTTGGTCCTCGCACCCATATATAATTTTAAATTACATAAAGTGCAAGGCTATATGAGAAAACTAGTGAGTAACGAATTCGTTGCATTTTTTCATAATAATTCTAAACTCAAACTGTAAATACATTATTAATAACTATGGCATCATCGAATGGAAACCTGTTTCCGTGTCAGGCGCATTTCATAAAGAAATACGAAATATTTTTAATAATTTTAAGAACACAATTTACGAAGTATTTGAGAGCCCAACTTGTATAAGCTGCATTCATTTGTTTAAAAGCTAGTAAAGGGTTATTACAGACTTCCTTAATATGTTATCAGAGATAAATGCTGATATTGACCAAATGTAATGAACGACAATATAATACATTTTATAGAAACAGATACATTTAGATTTCATATTTTAATATTAATCACTACAAGCCAGACATTATTTAGGTGACTCAAATAGAAATGAGAAATTGAATCACACTGTGAAAGAAAAACTGATCTGCATTTTCTTAAAACGCTTTTTTTCTTTAAAATTCATTTTGTAAACAGTATGTTTGTAATCAATGTGCGCACTAATATGCGCACTAAATTTAATACTGGAAAAACACTGAAAGTTGAATCATCATTATACAAGCTAACAAAAAGCTAGGTCATATAATAATCAAACAGGTGACTTCATATCTTTGAGTAAGATTTATAGCTCTACTTGTAATCTTATTCCATGATTTGTAATCTTTGAATAAGGTGCATATTTTGCAGAGGAGTTACTCATGTTCATTTTTAATGGTAATCAAACTAATTTGAAAGAGGACGTAAAAACATTTAAATCTTAAAATTTCTACAAATCATTGAGATAATAATTAATGCCATAATAATGCGAATTAACCAAACGGAAAATGTATTCGCTGGTGGTGAAAATTATACCAACGGCCTCTAGATTAAGACCACTAGCTTTTAGGCTTCGTGTTTTTACATCCTATGAAATGCTAATTTTTCAGAAAGTTTCAGTCTAATATGTTGTATCATCATCTCGGAATTTATATTCTATTTTTAACTTTAAATAGCAGATAATGTAAGGAAGTCTAATTACAAACAATGTTCACTTGAGTTGGGTAAACCTTTTTACAATGAAAAAAAAAAAAAAAAAAAAAAAAAAAAAAAAACTGTGAACACACAACATAACGGGTTAAAATTGAAAATTATCCTAACCTTTTGAAGTATTAGTCAATTTAACAACTACTAAATGCAATGGCAAAGTAAGTTCGGTGATAAATCCAAATAAAAAATGATTAAGCCATTCCTGTGGTTTATAACCGAAAATACAACACAAATGATGAGTTTACTTTCGCTTACAATTAAATTTGAAGTATTATAAACACCAAGTTTAACTGAAAGTTTATCATATTATAGGTTTACACTACTCTTGCATAGCTTACCAGTTAACAGTGCAACTATTTTTTTTGGCCCTCCAATGGATTTAGCATTAACAACCTTTTACTGAGGTAGTGTGGAACACCCCATTACCGAGTTAAATTCTAACTTTTGCCGCGTGTAGTTTAAATGCATGTAGTTTAGGTTACGCTTGTTTTTTAAAGAGTTAAAACTTTCTGATCTGAGCAAAAATTGTGGTGACAATAAAGAATTGCTTACATCAAAATGTAAGTGTTGTGTGAAACAAACAGACATAAAAATGTAAATGTAAGTGAAACATATAAATAGTTGTCGCAAACTTTCTAAATGTGAAATTCTTTTATCCCGCTTTCGAAATTTAAAATTAGTTTTAATGTTTCAACGCAAGCTTTAACCTGGAAATAAAGGAATGTTTATTGTTATTTAAAAAGCTCAAGGACTTCCAGCAGTAACGATATGCTTCGAAGAAATTTTTATTTACATCACAAGATTTACATCTTTAATTTGCTAAAAGAATCCTTAGCCTTTTATTCGTCAGCAAATGGACAGATACGTCTTCTAATAGACTTCACTCGCAGGGAGTCGAAGTAAACGTTCTGCTTAGACTCGAATTCTTTAAAAAAGCAATGGGTCGCGCAAAATGCACGCAGACATATGTCTAAGTATGTATAAAATTATGGAGTTTGTTTAAGTGTTCAACATAATTTTTGTTATCCAAAACTAAAGTAAAGATTGATCAGAGTTAAGGTAAGTAGAGTTTAATTTCTGTGATTCAAAATTAAGGTAATGTTTGATCACGTTATGGCTCAGACTGGAGTAGAACGACTGGGAAATATATTATTCCCATAAATTTAGTTAATATAACTTATAAATATATTAAAATATGAATCATTAGGCACCATGTGTAACAGGAATTAAAAAATAAGTACAAGTATATCTGAAATTTGTTAATTCACTTGGTAGCCGTTAAAAATATTCAATTTGCGAAAACTTAGGAATTCTCCTGACATTTCAAATTGCTTCGGAGAAAATTTGGAACTTTTTTCCCTATAAAAGTGTTCTTTTATTTGTTAGATTATCCTTTAGTTAAACTTATTTCAAAGATTACATTAGAATTAAGGACAGCTGGAATTTAAAATAAAGCCATATCACCCTGATATGAACATGGTCCAATAGGAGGTGCATAGGTTGCCACTCAAAAACAGCGTCAATAACGAAGGATCAAAAGAAGGGCGTCCAGTTTTATGTACCCAAAGCAAGTATAAATGAGACGTAAGCGAAGCGGAAGGGAAATATCAAGGCCCATTCCCGATGACGTACTTTACAATTGCGCTCAGCATTTAAGGCTGGCCTTTAACTTGAGAGACGGGATCTTTGGCGATTTCAAATGGATTAAAAAGTATGCATTCTGAATGGCTAGATAAAGCAACCCCAATTAAACGCATATAATTATTTACATATCAACACGTTTGACAAACGTAACTGTAAAAATGGGAAGAAATATGCAGGCTTTCGTTTTCATTTTTTACACGAAAATGAAAATAAATTTCAAGATTTACGGGAAAAGGTATAAGGTATTTCTCCCGCCTTCTTAGCATGCCTTCTTAGTGTAGCGGTCAGCACGCTCGGCACGCATTCAAGAGATCCATGGTTCGAGTCCTGGCGAGTACATTGCTAATTTTTTCATCTGTCCTGCTTCAGCAGTTCTTTCCTTCCGACTACATCACATATCCTGTGAATAGACTGTTCACGGACTATTACTGCAACAAGGGCATCTTAGAAATAATGAAGCAAGTGAATGAAAATAATTATATCCAAGAAACTACAGATTAAAGTAAATTGTAGAAAGGCGGCCTAACCGTCAGATTGCTAGCAATGACTAGGATGACTTCCTAACCCTGTAGTGCCATTAGCTCAGTTTGGCGGAACAGGTTAGGTAAAGTGACCATATCTCTCCTGCTTTAAAAATATACCTAACGATGCTACAGTGACGACCGAACTAAAAAAGGTGGGGGGATGATAATTTTCCACCACCAGTATTTGATCCCCTCATCCCCACTCACCCTTTAAAAGGGGGGTATATAAGGTATTTCTTCCACCTTCTTAGCATGCCTTCGAGGTGTAGTGGTCAGCATTCTCGGCGTGTATTCGAGAGGTCCGTGGTAAGAGTCTCGGCGGCATATTCCATAAGTGCATATCTGCGTAGTTACCGAGAGAGTGGCTTCTAGGATGAACCAATGGGTATCCAGTACTATTTCTGTCATGTTACATGACTTTTCGTGTGCTTTAAGATTTAAGCAAGATGGCTGAAATATTTTGCCACAAAATCTTCTGTACAAAATAATTAAAGCACCGGCGATTTCTTCTGAAATTTTTTTTGCGAAGTTAGATCAAATATAAGCAATTGTGAAAATTTCATTACCTGGTTGAAAGAATTTGAAATAAATATAAATGCATGTTGGACACTCCGCAAAAATATCCATGCGAAATGTTACTTAATAAATGGTAAATAAGATGAAGAAAGAAATATGTAATAAAAATCTGAGCCAAAAAGGGCTATCTTTACATAAAACTATGCATATGAGAAAAATATTTACACCAATTTTATATATGTAAAAAGATGTCAGCACTTTTTATTGCAGTTTATATGAAAAAGATGTTCTATAATAATTGCCAATGCAGAATCATTAAAGTGAACTTTACTAATTTGCATTCGTATACATTTAGTGTGTTAAATTTCCCATTTAATAACTGCTCACTCTTAAAACTCTTTACTGTCTGCATAAGAAATACTCATCAAACAAAAGGAATTTATCTTATTCATAAAGATATATTCAATTTATTTACATATAATTTTTAATGTTAAATTAGAGTAAAATTAGAACCAGAACAACGGATGTGAAGTCCCAGAGAATTTCAACCCATTCGTTCGAACCAGACATTAAAGTATTCGTTTCCCAAATTTAATGTCGAATAGTATCTGAACTTTATGATTTGTTGTAATTACAATCAACATTTACAAGAAAATTTTATGCGTAAAATGTCAAGTAAAATGAAAAATTAATTCTCCTTCGCTATCACTATATTCAAAAATCACAAGTTAATAATGTTATATAATCACGTAAATATGTTTTTAAGTTATTTCTTGTCACCAGCCGTCATTAGTATTAGGCAGTGACGGCTCGCTGAATTAATCAAGTAAATGAGAGATTCATTTACATTTTATACATCTGCGATGCGTTTTCTTATATAAAGCACGCATTAAGCAAATTAGAAATATCGCAGTCAAATGCGTACATTTCTCTCTTAGAAGGGGAGTTCAAAAATTTCTTTCAGAAGACAGGAGAATTGTCAATGAAATATACGCAAGTAATCTGATTTGCTTATTTCGAAGCTCATGAGTTAGCACTTATGTTCAAAATTATATCCCGAAATAAAATATATTTTTCAATTGTGGTCCTTGGTGGCTAAATGCTTGCACTTGTTGCTTAAATCATCAAACAGATAAGAGTCTGTTTGCTGTAACTGCTGAATGCCTATATTCAAGGGAGTGTCCGAGTATGATTTCAGTCCGTTTGATTATTTGCTAGGGTAAATATGCAGTTTCGTGTGTTATTAGAGTAGGTGGAAAATTAAATACTTTATCTTTTTTATCTTATAGAAGCAAACCCACCAGCAGCAGAGTTTTAAAACTGCTGAACACTGGTAGTTTGATCCAGGTCGAATCGCAGAAAGATATAGGACCGATTTTCATGAAGATACAATGTACGAACTTTGCTAACAAATCTATATAAAAACTTTCACGTTAGACTTACAATACGTTTTCAGATTTGAATGTTTAACAGAAAGCCTAAATTGTTATTGAAATATTTTAATTGACAACACCTTTCTGCGGAGCTTCAGAACAGCTATCTTGAGTGAAATCTCAACGAATGCATGCTTAGATAGATATTACAGAAGTTTTTTAAAATTGTTTTAATTTTAAGTCAAATATTGAATCCTGAACGCACACGCAATAAATCAAATTTTCTAATTAAGTTCCTAAAAGGCTTTGCACTGAACAGTACCACGAAAAAATAAAACAGCAAAAACTCAATCTAAGCAACAGCCGCCGCTCTGACTAAACTATGCAAAGCAGTTTGATTTAACATTCCATCCCTTTCGGCGGACCATTTGATATGTAATCTTTTACTTATTACTTACTTTTTTCTGGTCATTAACTACTAAAGAATTTTCCAGTAGATCGCATTAAAGTGCACTAGGCAAAGATATTTTCAAATAAATGGTACTAGGGAAGTACCAACACCCGTGGGCGAAGAAAATTCAGCTGCGTGAGCATGCATATCTTAATACTTACGAAAGTAGGCGTTCATCATAAAAATTGTGCAGTGGTAAGCAATGGCATTAAATTGAAGCATGTAGGCAGGTTCAGTGAGTTGTATGGCAAATGCAGGTGGTGAGCTCAATATAGCTAGTAAGAGTGCAGGATAAGCAATAGTGAGACATCATGAAAATGGCGCGAAGACAGTTTGAAGCTGTGAATGGCATAAGAGTTCAAAGTCCTTCAGAAGTATGCAGTAGTTAGATAGGCCGTAAAAAGTTCAAAAGTTCGTAGAATCATACGATAAAGTAAAAATTCATACAAAATAATTTTAAAAAATGAAATAGCAACATAAAAATCTTGAATAAAAAATTTTCTTGATTAACATAAGTATAAGATGCAACACAAATAATAGGATAGAGTCCAATTAGAGTTCAAGTAAATTTTAAAATTAAATTTTACAAGTTACCACCATAACGAATTGTGATGAATTGTCCTTGGGCGTTTGACAGTATATTCAATGGTTGGATCCAACATTTGTTTAATTGCGTTATACTGACTATGCTTCATCTTCTCGAAGAAGTTGTGAGCTGTCATGAGTATAAAGTTATGCACAGATGGAATATCCAGGTCGTTATGAATTATAGAGTTTCTCACGTACCAAGGTGCATTCACAATGCTACGTAGAATTTTATTTTGAAGTATATCCAATTTTTTGCGCTCAGTTTTATTGGCGATTGTCCATGCCGGCACTGCATATAGCATGATCGGTCGAATTAGAGATATGTAAAGCATTTTCTTTATTTTTAGACTGAGCTTCGATTTTTTGCCGATAATAGGATGAATTGCCATGTAGGCTGCATTTGCTTTGTTTAAGATATAAGAAATATGATCTTTGAAGTTGAGAGATTTATCTATGTAAACACCTAAATATTTATAGGAATTAGCTACAGGGATTAGAGTTCTATCTAAGTAGATATCAGTATTAACTCTTAATCTTGTTTTGTATCTCCGATAGAGCACAATACAACATTTAGAGGCGTTGAGCTTAATTTTCCAAGTCTTGCACCAGTGATTGATCATATTGAGATGCATTTGTAAATTACTTAGAGCGAGCTGGGGACTTCTGGATTCAGTCAGTACTACAGTGTCGTCAGTATATTTGAGTATTTTCGTGTTGAATGGGTGCGGGAAATCATTGATATAAACATTATAGAGCCGGGGGGAAAGAACGGATCCTTGCGGCACCCCGCTTTGAATTCTTTTTCTGACAGATAAGGCGTCACCGCAGCGAACTTGAAAAGTCCTGTTTTTCAGATAGGAACTAATGAGTTTTACGAAACTGTTTGGAAGCATAAAATTATTCAATTTATCCAGGAGGCCTGCATGCCACACTCTATCAAAGGCCTTTTCGAAATCGAGATAGCATGCAGCCACCCCGTTTTTCTTAGTAAAGGGTTGCGAAACAAATTCCACCAAATTGAGAATTTGATGAGTCGTGCAGTGTCCACTGCGGAAGCCGAATTGCAGATCATCTATTAAATTGAGTCTTTCGAGATGGTTAGTGAGCCTTGAGCAGAGGATTTTCTCAAATACTTTTCCTAATGAAGGTAAAAGACTGATAGGTCTGTAGGAAGTGACGAGTTTAGGATCTTTCTTTGGTTTTAAGATATTGACTATTATGGAGTGTTTCCATTGCTGAGGGAAATAATTATTTTGGATGCAGGCATTAAAAATATTGACTATGTTAGTAATACAACGTCTAGGAAGAGCTTTAAGTGCTTCATTGCTAATCTGATCATAGCCTTTGGCTTTCCTTGGCTTGAGTTTGTGAATAATTTCTCTTACTTCTCTTGGTGAAGTAAAGGGAATGAAATTTGTTATAGGATAATTGTTAATACTGTCAATGGTAAAATTAACTTCTCCTTCTTGGGAGTTATTCTCAGGCGGGTGAGGTTGAAATATTTTCTCTAATTCATTAGCCATTATATTAGCAATCTCGTCCTCAGATTGATAGGAGATTCCCATGTGATGAATTGCATGAGTTTGATTTGGTCTGCTATTTCTTAGAAATTTAGCAATTTTCCATACTGCTTGATCTTGAGGATCCAGGTTTGATAGGAGAAAGTCCCATTTTTTTGTTTCTGAATTCCATAATTTCCTGCTTGATTTTCCTGTTTAAAAAGTTGATGTGCCTTTTGGCACGAGGGTCTGCGGACCGCTGCCATTCCTTATGTTTTCTATTCTTCTCAGTAATAATATCTTTTATATATTTAGGAAGGGAGAGAAAATTAGTGCTTTTGCAGGGATAAGTCGCATTATTGATTGCATCTTTTATTTTAGTGGTGAATTTATAAATTTCATCTTCGATATCACCGCAATGATTATAATTATTTCTGCAATTATAGTCTTTCATAGTATCAGAGAATTGGGTCCAATTTATCTTAGTTCTGTGTTTCTTTAACGGGGGATAAAAGCCATAAAAGTCGAAGTTCACTGGAAGATGATCAGAATTTAAGTCCATTATTACTTCTAAGAGAGGGGTATGAGGAATATTTTTAAGAAGTACAATGTCCAAAACTTCGCCGTTTCCGTTAGCACCAAATCTTGTTGGAGAAGTGGGAGCAGCAAAATTGAGGTCGTTGCTAATTAAATAGTTATGTAAAATGTTTCCATTGCTATTAGATCCTCTAGAATTCCAAGCATTATGCTTTGCATTCAAGTCCCCTGCGATGATAGTCGGGAAGTTGGTGGAGGTTAAGATATCCAGGTCATTATTAGTCATTAGATTATTAGGAGGATTGTAAATAGAAATAAATAGGTAGGCTTCATTTAAAGCAGTATAAATGATAGCTGAAGTAAATTCGAGCAGACTATTGTGAGGAAGATCATATTCAGTATGCTTTAAGTGATTTTTAATGATAATTGCAGTACCACCCCATCTACTTCGGGTTCTGTCTTTCCTTATAATATTGTAGCCGTTTATTTTAAATTTATCGCAAGCTTTAAGGTGAGTTTCACCTATCATCATGACATCAATGTTGTACTTATCCAAGTAATCTTTAATTTCTTGATATTGTTTTATGACACCGTTCGCATTGAAATAGGAAATTTTTAAGAAGCTATTGGTAGCTGAAATCATCACGTTTATATTGCTATGAGGTCTAAAAGTCATAGTCTAAAGAAGTGAAATATTCAATTGCGGCCATTCCGACCTCGAATTTACCCATGATGTTATTTGCTTTTTTAAATTCTGTAAAGAATTCTTTCGCTTTTAGGAGTTGGGTTTTTATCCACTCAAAAAATGAAACTTCTTTAGTTTCGCTTTCTTGTTTATTTTTGTTTTCCTTTTGAGTTGTCCAGCTTGGTTGATTTTTAGTATTTTCGTTTTCCGTAGCTCCAGGGAGAGTAGGAAAATCTTTTTTATTTAATTGAAATTGTTTCTGTTCATGCTTTTTCTCGTTTTGATTGCTCTTATTGAAGACTCTTTTGGGTAGGTTATCCGGATGGTATTTACATTCCTTCGAGTTGCTCGGGTGGCAATCACCGCACAGAACGCAGAGTGCTGGTAGTTTGTCCTTGTTCTTCTTACAGATATAAGTTTCGTGCGGTTCGGCGCATTTAAGACACCTAGGTTTGTAATGACATAGATCTCGAGTGTGTCCGTATCTCTGGCACCTGTGGCATTGCACAGGGCCAGGTCTGGATTTGTAAGCACGGACTATGACGTCTAATCCACGAAGTTGCTTTATTTGGTAGATTTGTTTACCCTTTTCGTTTCTTTTGACCTCGACTAAGAATATAGGTAGTTTAACAATTTTTCCTTCTCGGAATCTTTCGAGCTGACGTATCTTTTCTACAGGAATTCCGTGTTCAGTGAATTCTTTGTGAATTATTTCCACGTTTGAGTTTCTAGGCAGTTTCTTAATTACTACTTTGATTGGTTTTTCGGAACTAATTTTGTATGTGTGGAATTGCACACTTCGTTTGGCCAGAAACTCCGTGATTGCGCGATAGTCATCTTTATTCCAGACTTTGATGTTGAGTGTATCTCCTGTGAGATTGCCTTTGACATTTTTACTCCTAAATTTTCGATTTCCTCTTTTAGTTGGCTGTAAAATCTGAGAGAACAATTGGGGGAATATGTCCAGTGCTTTTTTTGGCGAGAGTAAATCCTGCGGACTCTGAGTTCGATTCCTGCTCCATGCGGTCATCGTCCTGTAGGTCATTGAACTTATTTTTCTGTACGGGTAGTCAGCTTCCGATGAATTTGAATGCGTTCGTTTATGCGTGATGCGGGGGGTTTTAAACCCGTCGCTGTCAGTAGTAATTTTCTTTTTCTTATTCTTAGATATAGTCGAACGCTCTATATTTTTTGCATCGCTTTTTTGTGTTTTATTAGATGCTTTTGCCTTTAACATAGCATCGCTTTCGTTGTTATTTTGGATTGTTATAATGGAATTGTTTGTTTGATTTTTATGCATGACGGCCAGATTTAAGAATGCGTCGTAATCTTGAATGATGCGTTCAAGTTCCGCTATACGTTTGAGATCATCGCTAGTTTTGTTTTCAACTGAGTTGAATTTAAGATCAGCAATAGCTTGCTTTTTTAGGGTTGTGTAAGAGCTAACATTGGGTGGGAGATTAGCTCTCTCTAAGTGTATATTAATTCTACCGAAGGCTTGTTCGGCGGCTGAGATTTCATTATCTAAATTTGCGGAAGGCTGACACTCACTTATATTTCAACGAGGTAAAGCATAGCGAGGGACTTATATTTCAACGAGGTAAAGCATAGCGAGGGAATCAAAAAGCAAAAATATCTTACCTAAATCCAGAGCAGCAGCTTCGGTCAAATACCGGAAGGCGTACTCCAAAGAAAAGCAAAAATATCCAAATCGATGCGCAGACGACGCGATTAAAAAGGCAATCAGCTCAAAGCAAATTCCAACTCAGAATGATATGTAATCTTCTGAAAATTTAAAACTAATATAGAGCAAGAGTATAGGAAAAAACTAATGAGTAACAAATTGGTTATAAGATTTTTTTTCATGATAAATATAATCTCAAACCATAAATATAATTTTAAAAATCCTTGGCATTACCGAATGTAACTTGTTCCCATGTTAAATGCATTTTATGAAGAAATACTATTTTTTTTTAATTTGAAAATCTAAATTTCCGAACTATTTTGACAGTCCGACCTGTATATGCTGAATTCATTTGCTTAAAAGTTAGTATCTGATGAACCTTTACTAACTATGATACACAGTGAAGAAATAGTGCCCCTTACAACTATTTAAGAGTTGTAAGGGGCAACTATTTAAGATTTGTAAAGGTGTACACAAAGCAGGTTTCGTAAAAATCCAAATAAGTGTTAAATAAACCATTCTTGTTATTTACAATCGAAAATAAAAATCAAATCTCAAACGACGACTTGTTGTCATAAAATAGTTGTTGTTGTTACTAATCTCGCTTTTCAGAATGAGATCAAGCCCACGAAAGCATCGTGGCAAGAATTCAAGATTGCACCTGTCTTTGGCTAGAATCATTGACACCAAACAGGTAATTCTACGAGTTTGCTCAGTTCAATGCTTAATTTTGAGCGGGATTACCCCGAGGAGACTTGTCGGAAGGTCTCCTTCCAATCTTCCACTATATCCAACCTATACAGAGGACTATCCGCTCGCTCGGATATTTCCAATGCTCTCGTACCGCAGGTACAATATTCATTTACAAACATTGATATTTTCTCCGGGATTCGAACCCGGGTCTTTCGGTATGGCAGTCACCTTCGCTAACAACTATTCCGGCTGGAATGTATCAAATCCTGGATGATGGTTACAGAGAGTACTCTTCCTGCGAAATTATCGCATGACTGTGTAATTCACTATCAATAATACTGATCGATACTGAAATTCTGTAATTTAGGAAATATCTTTTACTTACATGAAATAGTGGCTAATTTTTGGAATATGGTAACAGGTAGTTTGGCGACATTTTGGTAAGGCGATAAAGGTTACTAGCTAGGATTTTAGCAGTGTACATGGATAAAGTCAAGAGTGTGCGCAATGCCATTTTTGTGCAATTCTGGGATTTTTTTTAAGTGAAAATAGGTCGACGTGTACATGGATGATACCGTGTACGTGCAATTCTTAAAAACGCGGCAAGCAGTGGGTGATTCTGCACTTTCTCCCAATTTCGCACCTAATCTTCGTCCTGATTAAGCATTTTTGTTCCATAAAATTTCTAGTATAAGCGTAATTCGGCTAGCAGATTGTTGGAAAAAATGTGAGTTAAAAAAAATGCTTTTACTTCGTGGAAACAAAATGGCGTCCAAAACAAAACTAGCAGGTTGCTGTAACAGGGTTGGTCGCCAAATTTTCGCCAAAAAAACGCCAAGTTACCATAATCCAAATATTAACCGAAATAGTTAATCACGAAAGTTTGGTGTATTTAATTACGGCAAAGCAAACTAGGGCTATCTGCCTAAGAGGAGGGATGCCTTCGTGGAGGATTTTCTAAGGGAAACTGGATCGTATACACGTTACACATGGGGAAAATCATGAAAACGCCCATGCAGCCAGCCCGTTCGCGGGATTCGAACCTCGGACCGAACTACCAGTGTTCAGCGACTTTACCGCTCGGCCGCTGGTGAGCCACGAAAGTTCGAATAAGATTCATTAAATAGTTATGCTACGTTTCCTGTGAAATCTTCAAGTTAAACTGACAATTTTTGGTTCAGCTGTCTATTAATGAACAAAATTTAAATTTTATTCTTAAAAAATCTAGCTCTCTTTAATAACTCGAAATTTAAAAAGATCTTACATCTTATGCATATTACAAGGTTTATATTTATTTAATTTTAAATTAAAGATTGGAAGAAAAAATTATATCCTAGGTAAAATTTTACAAGAATTTAAAAATAAAAGATAGGGAAATATTAAATTTTAGAACAAAGTAAAATATAAACTGAAATTTTAAAATATACTTAATAAATGGTATTATATATTATTACTATATTGGTATGGTTTATTTGATTACGGCAAAGCATTCGAAGGGTATCAGCATTCTGCATTAGGAGAGTATTGCATCCTGGAGGACTTTCTAAGGGGCGCTTGCTCGTATATATGTCATACATGGGGAAAGCCACGAGAAAAATCATGCAGCGAGGACGTTCGCCAGGATTTAAAACATCCATCGTACTACCAGCGTTCACACTTGTGCGCTGGTGGGTCTAGGAACATTCGTCACCTCTTCAATATTGCTTAATTAGTTTATGTAATCTAATGTCCAAATTAGCTTTTTTCTTTTTCATGGCCACTTTTATCTTCAAAGGGAATTACTTTTATTTTACTTCTGACATTTCATTTCTTTCCATATAAGACCTTTACATGTTATTTGACGTTTCTCTTTTTTTTTTTAAAAATTTGTTTTATGTGTTAGTATTTGAACAAAAGGAATCTGATTATCTTTCAAATCGCTACGTATAAAGTCAGCATCATAGTAAAGATCCTTTCCTCATTTCAATATAATGAATATTGAATCTTGTAGGAAGAATAAAGCTAATTTTTCAGAATAAACAAAATACTTTTATTTAAATTTTAAAACAGAACCAAAAAAAAAATAAATACTGCAGCTCTAAACTATCAAAATTTTAAACTGTTAACTACTGCAGTTAAAACTCTTACAACTATTAAAATATTAAAAAATCTTAAAACTCTCTAAAACAAAATATATATAAAAATCTTTCGAATCCTCTTCTTGTTGCCACACCGTAAAATGCAAGTTCTTGTCCTATTATTTATATTTCACGTTCTCTTTAAGTCACGATCTTCACAATTCATGATCTTTACAAGTCACGATCTTTACAAGTCTCCCCACAAGAAGCACATTCGTCACCGTAGAGACAATGTTGCTCAGAGTTCATTGAGAGAGAAAGAGTTAACAGCTAACCTTGACAAAGAATCAGCATTCCCATGTAAACTTCCTTTGCGGTATGTCACAGTCATGTTATACCGTTGTAACGCTAAGGCCCAACGAGACAGTTTAGCACCATGAGGGGCGCTTTGGGTCAAGTAGGTGAGGGGATTGTGATCAGACACAATCTGCACTTTGGCACCGAAAATCCATGTGTCAAATTTTTTCAAGGCTTCGATGACACATACTGCTTCTCGTTCGAAGGTTGACCATCGTTGTTGACAGGGCGTTAGTTTCTTGCTAAAAAATGCTATGGGCATTTCTTTGCCATGTTCGTCGTTTTGAGCTAAACACGCTCCAATTGCGAAAGCAGATGCATCCGTATAGAGTTGAAAGGGCTTGCTGATGTCCGGAGTATGCAGAGATGGCATTTTAATCAACTCTTCTTTAAGTTTGTTAAAAGCTGCTTCTTTTTCAGAGTCCCATGGAATATTATTTGGAACACTCTTCTTTGTAAGGTTTGTTAGAGGTAAAACAATCTCAGAAAAATTTGGGATATAATCCCTATAGTAGCTTGCTAGCCCTAAAAGACTCCTGACTTCTTTTTTAGTGGTAGGCTTAGACAGATTTCTGATGACTTCTACTTTCTCAGGATCTGGAGAGTGAGTGCCAGAACCTATTACATGTCCCAGAAACTTCACGTGGCTCTTTCCGAAATCACACTTTTCTAGATTTGCGGTTAGACCTGCGTTTCTCAGTGTCTGAAACACTTGGTCGATGTGATAGAGGTGGCCATCCCAAGTTTCAGAAAATATTGCCACATCATCAATATATGAACGGCAGTAGTTCTTATGGTTTGCAAGCACCTTATCCATCGATTTTTGGAAGGTACTTCCAGCATTTTTCAAACCGAAAGGGAGAACTTTCCATTGGTAATGGCCGGAATGAGTGATAAATGCTGTGTAGGGTTTAGCTTCTTCTTTCATAGGAATTTGCCAATATCCCTTGGTTAAATCGAGAACTGTTATGAATTTGGCTTTCCCTATTTCGAATAGTAAATCTTTAGCAATCTTCATCGGATAGGCGTCCGGAATTGTGAAGCTATTTAAAAGCCTGAAGTCTATGCACAGTCTAACGCCGCCATTCTTTTTTGCAACACATACTATAGGATGTGCCCAGTTACTGTCACTGGGTTCTATAAGATCCCATTCTAACAGTTCTTTAACTTGACGATCGACTTCCTCTTGAAGTGAAACAGGAACACGGTAGGGCCTCAATCCTTTCGGATTACATCCTTCTGTAACCTTGATGTCATGACCATCAACATTGGCTTGACCAGGTTTGCTACTGAAAACATCTACATAAGATTTTAGTACTTTAAATAGTCCTTCCCGTTGGTAATATTTCAAGTCACCTTTCAAATTTTGTAAATGGGTCCAGATATCATCAGCAGATTTATTCATAAGATCTGCTGGTGCATAGTGGATATCTCCAAACTCTTCATCTTGGTCAAAAATGATACCAACGTGATCTACACGAGCAATATATGGCCTTAACTTATTTATATGGAGTTCCCTAATACTTCCGTTTTCCATTTCGATTTTGGCAGAGTGTGGCCTGGTAAGTTTGATCACGGTAGCTGGTCCTTGCCACGTGTTGAGCAATTTATGTGATGATGATGGCATTAACACGAGGACTTTGTCCCCAACATTGAAAGTCTTTTCTTGAGAACGTAAATTGTATCTTGAAGTGTACTCTTCTTGAGATATTTTGGAATTTGCTGATGCAATGTCATGAGCTTTTCTTAATTTTTCTAAAAGGTCTTGTAGATAATTTTCAATTGAACGGGAAGCTGTAACTGGAATGCTACGTTCACCTGTCCATATTTCTTTCAGCAAAGATAATGGTCCTGGTGGTATTCTTCCATATACCATCTGGAAGGGAGACAAACCAGTGGTGCTATGTGGCACTTCTCTGTAGGCAAACAGGAGATAGGGAAGATTCAAATCCCAGTTTCTGCCATGTTCTTGGATATTTTTGTTCATCATCTCTTTTAAGGTTCTATTCCAACGCTCGACAGCACCCATACTCTCGGGGTGTCCTGGAGTGGAGAATCGTGGAGACACACCAAGTAAGTTCTCAAAGGCTCGGGTGAGTTTGGCTGTGAAATTAGTTCCCTGGTCGGAACAAATCACTTTTGGAAATCCAGTTTGAGTAAAAAACCTCATCAAAACGTTGCATGTTGTTTTCGCACTTATGTCTTTGACGGGGGTGGCTTCTGCCCATCTGGTGCATAGGTCAACTGCACATATCACAAACCGATGACCTCTCCTGGATGGAGGTTCTAATGGCCCGATACAATCCACGCTCCATACTTCAAAGGGTGTTTCCGGCCTAACAATAGGTTGAATTGGGATTCGATCTTTGTACGTAACTGTTCTCCTCAATTGGCATTCTTTACAACTTTCTCAGAATTTTTTAACATCTTGCTTAATAGTAGGCCAAAAGAATGAGTACTTGATTCGTTGAATTGTCTTTTTCTCACCGAGGTGGCCGGCAAGAGGGATTTCATGTGCCATTCTTAGGACTTCCCTTCTTTTTTCTAAAGGTAATACAACTTGCTTAATGTTTTCACCACAGATATATTCGGAATGAAGTAATATGCCATCATCGAAAGTATATGAATTTTGATTTTTATTTGCCCATTCAAAGCATTTTTTCAGAGTTTCGTCTTGTTCTTGATGTGTCTTGAATTCTAGTCTTACCTTGTTCGTTGTTTTCAGAGACTCTATGTTTTCTTGGGAAATCTGATTAACAACAGCCAAATTTGTAGTAATGTCTTCAACTGGTGAGGGTTTATCATCTGTCTCTTTGTACTCTAAGGGGGATGCATCCCAATGACGATCACAGTTCCACAGTTCGATATTTCCACAGAGTGTTTCATAAGCTGAAGAACTCAATAGCAAGTCGGTAACTAGCTTTTTTGAAACAGGACACTCTACCGTGAAAATCATCTGGAAAATCTTTAGTGGAGTAATTTCGTTTTCACCAAAAGCAGAAGATATCTCTATTTTACTTTCTCCTTCGCAAGGTATGTTGTCAACCAATTTCTCACGGACTACTGAAATTTGTGCTCCCGTGTCTACGATTCCATTTAGAATAATATCTCCACATTTAACTTTGACCAGTTTTAATTCATCTATGTTTCTAGATACGTCCACTGATTTTGAGACAGGAATAGAGATCTTGGCAGTTAGCACTTCTGGTTTTTCTTTTTCTGCTAGGGGTGCTTGTGTTTGTATTAAGTTGTTTTGTGCTGTTGCAGAAGCACTTCTTGGTATCCGATTTTTGGTACATAACTTAGATGTATGACCTTCTTTTCCACAATTATAGCAAGTTAATTTGAAATTAGTCTTTTGTGGTTCGTCACTCTTACGGGATGGGTACACTCTTGGCGTGTTTTCAGCGTACAGCGATTTATTTCTGAAAGCTCTTTCTGGAAGTGGAGAACGAGGTTGCCATTTTTTATTAGTTCTGTCTGCTGATGGATTACCACCATTCTGTTTTGAGATATTACGAATACTGTCATATTCATCAAGTTTATCAGCTAATTTGGTTGGAGAAACGAATTTCGCCCAGTCGTCAAGAAGATGGTCTCTTACTTCATAGGGTACTCTTTTCTTAATTTGGTCAGTAATAATCAAGTCTTTTAACGCGGCAAAATTTGTGATTTCAAGACCATTGATCCATTCTTCAAAATAACTTGTAATTTCGTAGCAAAAATCTCTCCATGATTTTTCAGCGCTCTTTTGGTGCATCACAAATTTTTTTCTAAAGCTTTCAGGATTTAATTTAAATCTCTTCAATAAAATGGCCTTAATGTACTCATAATCTTCAAAATTTTCTTCAGATTCCCTACCAATTAATTGAATGATTTCAGATGGCATTAAAGTCAATAAACATGAAACCCAATCTTTAGGATCAATCTTTGTCCTTTTAGCTTGTCTTTCAAATAAGGATAAATAAATCACAATATCATCGTGTCTTAAATTGAATTTGGGAATAAGCTTAATTAAATCAAAATTATGATGTCCATTTTCATTTGTTGGTGGAGTTTGTGTTAGTCGAACACGAGATTCAATTTCGAGTTTCCTCAATTCAAATTCCATTTGCTCTCTTTTCTGCTATGCTTCTAATTCTTCTTTCCTTCGTCTTTCCTCAATCTCTTCTTTTTCCTTTCTTCGGTATTCCTCAATCTCTTCTTTCTCCTTTCTTCGCTGTTCCTCTTCTTTTCTTTTCCTCTCTTCAATAATCGTTAAAAACACTTCTTTAGCAAATGCTTCATCATATGTATCACTTTGAATTATTTCATTTTTTATCGCCACGATTTTCATACTTGGATCTACTTGAATTTCTAATTCAGCAGCTAAAGCCAGCAAATCCTCTTTTTTCCCACGTCCCATAAAAGCCATGTCTCGATTTTATTCAGCCAATAGACTCTTAGTTTTATGAAAAGCTATTTTTTTTCTTTTCTTTTTCTATTTAAATATAATTCACAATGAATTTAATTTTATTCGACATGAAAATCAATCAGTAGAATCAATACTTAATGTGTTGTTCACCTACTCTGGCGAGTCAAACGAAATTACATTTGAACACTGGCGTATTCATTACTTTGAAAATTACATTTGAACACTGGCGTATTCATTACTTTGAAAATTACATTTGAACACTGGCGTATTCATTACTTTGAAAATTACATTTGAACACTGGCGTATTCATTACTTTGACAAGTAAATAAACTAAGATTCCATGACGGAAACAATAATTAACTTTTCATAATCTTAATTAACTATTTTACGTTTCCAAGGTAAATTGAGCTCTCACCTGAGTTATTTTGGTTCGTAATTATATGCGGGGAAACTCCGATCCTACCGGCTGCGCCAGTAAAGATCCTTTCCTCATTTCAATATAATGAATATTGAATCTTGTAGGAAGAATAAAGCTAATTTTTCAGAATAAGCAAAATACTTTTATTTAAATTTTAAAACAGAACCAAAAAAAAAAATAAATACTGCAGCTCTAAACTATCAAAATTTTAAACTGTTAACTACTGCAGTTAAAACTCTTACAACTATTAAAATATTAAAAAATCTTAAAACTCTCTAAAACAAAATATATATAAAAATCTTTCGAATCCTCTTCTTGTTGCCACACCGTAAAATGCAAGTTCTTGTCCTATTATTTATATTTCACGTTCTCTTTAAGTCACGATCTTCACAAGTCATGATCTTTACAAGTCACGATCTTTACAATCATTGACAAATTATGCGTGTTATTATTTTTTTTTTCCTAATTTTAATATTCCCTGGGTCAGGCTTTTTTAACGAACTCTCATTGGTTTCCGAACAGTTTTAGCTGTCTATAATACTGTTTCAAAGTTACACATTATGTCCCTTGTTCAACAGTTGCTACAATATTAAATCAAACATTAGAAATATAGTGATATTAGTGATGTTCAGATTTCTAGAAAAGAAACTTGTATTTGTATTTGGATTGCGTCTGCGGAATTGAATTACGCAAAGGAAAATACCACGAGTTTTGGAAGCCCATTTACCAAAAATCTTTAAAATCCTCAAAGCGAATTTTAAAAAATGCAATTTCTTCTGGATATTGTAAAAATTTCAATATTTCCAATTTCAAATACAAAAGATTTGAAACTGGAATAGACTTGAACGTTGTAAATTCAGAATTCAGTTTTTGTTCAAAAATTCCTAGTGATTCGTTCTCCAGATCTCAACGTTCGACTTCATTCAGTGAATAAGGATAAAAAAATTCTGAATTATGAAACTTCGTTTTATTCGCATGATGCATTAGTAGTTTAATGTACAAGTTCATTGCAAAATATTATTAAATCCCTTTTAATTTCTGTAACAAATGAAAAGCACTTTGAAGAAATAAAAAAAACATTTCCTATCTTGTGACTATTCAATTCTTGTGACTCTTCCCATGTAACAATCGGCGAATACCAGTAACCACTGCTGGACATAGTTGCTCTAATCTGGATTCAAATCCCGGAGAACTGACATTCTATTTGTTCATTTTCATCGTTTGCTGATATGTAACGTGAAAAGTAGCCAGCATTTTCTAGACCTTTCAGCAAGAGAACATTATTTCCCGTAGGTCTCTTAATAAAAAACAAATAATCCGATACAATGATTGTTACATGCAAAGAACCAAGATCTTTATTACAAGTTATAGACTTACAATTTTAGAAACACATAACAAACTCAAAGAATAAAAACACAATGTTCGAAAATAAATCATGTTTTGATTGAAAACAATGCGAAAAAAATTAATTTAAAATAATTTCAATATAATTAACTTTACGTTGAAAATGAGATTTCTGAAAAAGATCTTATCACCACAGGAAAACGAATTACTTATTTGCAATCATGCAAACTTCAGACAGGATGATTGCGCAGTGAAGAAAAAATTATTTGCCGCATACTTTTGACAGTTTTTTTTTTTAAGAAATAATATGTCGTTACACATGGCTTTATTGGAAAGATCAATCCAAACATATAAAAGAGCTCTATCCCACATGAACAATGATAAATATTTTTTTTAAAAGAACAAACTGGAGAAATAATATATTCTAAAGAATTCTTCTGGATATTCGTGCGGCTGACATAATCTCACATTCACATTCTACTTTATGACATATTTAGTCATTCATAAGAAACATTAAAAGATTCATTTCAGTTTATACGGTAACTATGTTGCACCTTCTTTGTTGCATCGCTTAGGTATTTTCTTATTTGAATAGGACACTCAAAGCAAAATCTAGTCTGACACCATTCTTATGGACCAAGACGATAGAAAAGGCCCAAGGACTTGCTGCACGTGCGATAACTTGGTTTTCTTTAATGTCCTTTAAAAGGTTTCTTCCCTCTTCTTATTTTAGCAATCGGTAGACGTCTTGGATCTTGATTCATTGTATTGGAGATGGTTCCTGTATGCTGTATGAGATTATCCCTATCCTGAGTCAAACTGGCTTGACTTAGACCAGAAGATTAGGGTGAAGAGACATCTTGGACATTCTTGAGGGACACTCTCTACAACACTCTTCTCTTCAGCGCTAAATTATGCATTCTGGAATAACTCTGACATTAGGCTCTCCGAATACACAGAATTTGAAGGGCTATTGGTTCTTTTAAAGCAGGTGACTGGGGTAAACGCTAAAATTACTTCGCCTTCCTAATGACATTCGCCTTATCACATACGTTAGCAAATCACACCGGGATCACGTTCTTCGCAAAGTAGACTAGTGCCGAGGCTACTGGTACTCATTTCGCGCTGTTACAGTTTTTAGGAAATTTCTATTTTCAGCTACGGATCCAGTGTAATAAAAATTATGTTGCTGCCGGTACTGTGATATCGTCTTCAGCTATTATTTGGTGGGCCGATAAGTTATAGTCAGAGTTATGGCCTCAGGGGCAGAATGCGTTTCGTTATTTTTAAAGTACAAGGAAAAATCGTACTTCCATGGAATGTCTAATCCGATTTTATAAGGGTCTGTAATGGTTGTTACATATCTCTTGTAATGGGACGCATCTCTTCTAGGCATAATATTGAGGTATAATTTTCCATCAATGTCGATTTTATCCTCAGACACATTCTCAAGGCTAATGCAGGCTTTATGTGAGTCCATATGAGTTTAACTTCCAACTGTAAACTAAATCATTGCGGATGATAGTAACAACGGCTTCAGTATCAATGATCGTATTGCATACACTATCTCTGGGTCCCAGATGCCATCGATGAAGATCTTTAAGGACATGATTTCCGTTATTTCTGATGGGCAGTCAGAAAAGGCGAGATGAAATAGCCTTTCAACATCCGTTGTGATCTCTTTCAATGCTTCCCTGGGCCTCTGCTGACCAAATTTTAAATATAGTCTGCTATAGACTTTTAAACACTTCTCGCCAAGCCGCAAACAGAGGCTTCAAAATGTAGCCTCTGTTTCTCAAATGAAATCGCCGGTTCGAACCTCAATTCTGACAAAAATAATTGTTGCATGTTCGTTATAGATTGAATACACATAAAACCATGATAGCTTAACATTAGTCAAAGAAACATTTTACACTTCTAGAAATTTCTACAAAAGCACTGATAGACCTCTTCTCAGTATCACAAAGCAGGATCAGTAGTTACACTCGAAACTACTAAAAACGTGAAACACCACGCAGTGCAAATCGAATCTAAAAGACAATGCTCTGTCGCATATCTGAAAACTGAAAAGTTACTCTGAACTAACAACTTAGAAACTGATGCTCTCCCGTGCCTAGTACAGATTTTACCCGACAGCAGCTCTAGTACCTTCCATTTTTCGAAATTACTGGAAGAGATATGAGGGCCGGGTAGAATTACAATTACATTTAGGAGTCAATTAGAGTAATTCCATTAAAATGTCAGTTACAATTAGGGACTAGAAAAACATTTCACCAAATTTTAGCCATGTCTGGTGACTTTGTGCTATTTCTTGACAAATTTGTGTACATTGTGTACAACATTCTTGAAAATGATTACCAAAAAAAACTGTTAAGAAGAAAATAAAAAACTAATTAGTAATCAGTTTGAATACTTTTTTTCAGAAAGTTTACATGTAAAATATTATCGCTGCATACGCATGAGGAAGACACACATCAAATGCTTTCTCTACATTGGACCTTTCTTCAATACGATCACATCCATTACATGTTCATCCATTCTATCTTCTAGATAATTTTATAACATCATTTCAATCTTTAATGCCTGGAATTAGTTATCAAATTGTACTTCGTATCAGCTGATAATGCATTCCGGAAAATTACATAGCTGAACGTACGAAGGGGATTTTGTAACAAGCCATTGCATTTATAAACGATAATGTTGAAAGCTCCACGAGTAGTATTAAGTGCAAAACTACTGTACTGATTGTGTACGGACAAGGAAGGACTATTTTACTGAAAAGAGCCTTTTCCAAAATTTATAAAATTTCTAGCGGATCAATCGTATTTCGAGAGGCTTTCTCATCCTGCCAGATTTGATTTCTTCAATTTATCATTGATGCTGCTGTATCAGCTTAAATTCAGTTTTTAAAAATTTTTTGAATCAAAGAACATGATTCATTTAGTCGCACATCTTTATTTTATTAAGTGCTGTAGAATATTTGAAATTACTTCTTTTAAGAGAACAATTTACTTTTTCTGCAAAAAACAGTAAAAAAAGTTAATCAGATTACTCGATTATAACCACACTGTGCTCTCTATCCGTGGCATAAATTGGGCATTTCATGCAAGCCGTTGTAATGAAACTGGTTCCAAACTGGTTAGAAAAATACCTAAACGTATAAGCAAAATATCAGTTCACTGAGATTTGAATCTGGTTAAACTACCATAGCCTGCCGTGGTATCTACTCGCCGAAATTTGCAAGGAAAAATGTATTAATTAACGTTTCAAAATATTGTTCCAGTTTGTACCAACATTTGTTCAAAATATTCTTATTTGTTGAATTGCAGAGACAATGCATGTTTAATTTGATATTGTTAAGATATTGTCTACCGAATCCATGATGGAGTATGCGGAAAAAGCTTGGTCTTAAAAATCAATTTTCTTAAATTACAAGTCTGCAATTACAGAGACAGAATCGTTTGTAGAGTTTTGAAAAGAAACTTTCAATCATGATGTTGGAAGTGTCTACTGCAATTCGTAACATTCATATATTCAAAACTTGATTGATTTTATTAAAGTCGCGAAGGAGTTCGTTTCCGGGGTAATGACGTTAGACACCAGGGTGCCTGAGGGCAAGACCCTACTCCTATTCGAATACAATTAAAAATTGAGAATAGATTCCAATATTAACTTAGATAAAGAATCTTAAAACTTTTTATACTAATAGTTTAGGTAAATATGACAATGTAATCAAAAATGCAAAATTTATAGAGAAGAACGTCTAACGCATGGAAAGCTGCTCAGCTGGTATATAAAGTATCAACCACTCAATGCCAATAAAAGAGCTTACTGCACGCAAAATAATTAATTTAATACAATACAATGTAATGAAATAATAGATTCGATACAGGTGCAATAAATATATGTAAGTTTCAGCTACAATACTGCGATTTAAAATTGCCAGCTGCCTCTTATTGTTTTCAGTGCTGCAATAATTATAATTATAAATTCTTATTTCTGAATCAGGAATGCTTCTCATTTTGATATGAAAATGTTTGGAAGGATGGCTGTAGAATGTGCAAAGCTGTTCACTTTTTAACTTTTCATGAATAGCAATGTTATGCGCATGCTATGGTACCTCTGCTCTTCAAAAATTTTATTAAAACTCTATTTTATTAATTCCTATATTTTTCTTTCTTGAAATATTTAATTTATAATATATTTGGCGGAGAACAGAGTTCTGCGCTGTTTGTAATGTGTTTCTAAAGGATTTACACCACTAGGTGCAGTAATCACTATTTCAATAACGTTTGACATTTTTTAACTAAAATGCCGAAATTTGCCTGCGATGAAAACATAGAAAGTTCTATTAGAAATTTCAATTTATATTTAGGAAAAATTTAAACAGGCTTGATTGATAAATCATTGCGTTTAGTGAGTAAATTAATACCTGAATGAAAGGTAACTGTGTTTTATATCTAGGCTAACTTCAGTTTCTGTAAAGACTTCCAAAATAGCCACTTGCTAATTGTATGTCAAAAGAAAACCGTGCTGTTTTAAGCATATTTTTTTAAAAAGAACTCTAAATTAGAATTCTGAATTTCCTTCAATTTCAATTTAAACGAAGAGTCGTCACTCACATTACAGATCAAAGTTCCAAAGTACATCGCGACCACAATTTTAAGGATAACGTAACCATAATAATCTATTTTTTGTTTCATAACCACCGCTTTGCTTCAAAGAAACATCGCAGTATTATTTAAGTTATATTTGGTCATCTTTCTGCGCCGTGTACTCATTTTCGAAGTAGTTTCTTACAGTTATGTACTGCAAAACGGTACGGAAAACTGGTGGTCAGCTACTTTTCGTATTAAGTGTCACATTTGATAAGTTAATTCTTCGTATCAAAGTTTGTTTCGAAAAGTTCGATTTCAAATTTTACATCCAAACTGCAATTGCATACCTTGAGTTAAAATTCAAAGAATAAATTTGCCCAGGTTTGAATTCACGAAATAATGTAAGCTTGCTTCTGTTTCATTAAATATTAATAATTAAAATTAATATATTGCATCTTACATATATCTATAACTATATCTATCTATATAGATATAGATATATATGTCTTATGTATATATATATGCATATGTATTTTATTTTGTGCAGCAGTGGCAAAATTTTTCTTTTAAACTGCCGAGTTTGTTGATTAAATTTTAAAAATTCTACTTTCCTTTTAAATTGCTGACAAAAATATATTAAAGAGTTCATGTTCAATTTTGGACAATTGTTGACGTGTATCCCTTATCACGGACCGAAGTAAGGCAAGCTTGCAATTTAACAGAATTCTTGAAACGCGACTCGAAGGTTTTTGATTAGATTTGATTTGAATAAAATTGGGGATCAATTTTTTACATTTACATTTAAGTAAAAAGTCAAGATGATTCAGGTATTTTTGCCGTTTCAGGCGTAATTTAGTGAAACGATTAACGGATGAAGGCATGATAAACAATGCAGAAAATCAAACTAAATTAACTGAGCATAAACTAATAGCATAAACATAATTAAATTAACTTAAATAATAAAGTACACACAATACAGCAGAAAAATCCCTCACTGAAATGAATAGAAAACAAAACGTTTGTAAGAAAAATGCATGAAGTCAGACAAGCAAAGCACAATATCCAAATGTACAAAACATAAACATAACTTGAAAGTTGCAAAAATGTACTCACCGAAACTCCTACAATCACAAAATGGCGGCCACACCACGTGCAAAAAAGAAAGCAAAAGGTAAGCCTTTTTGGGGCTTCTCTAATTAAGACACAATAACACGCCGAATAAATACTAATTCAGAAGTCAAACAACAAAAATCAGCGTTATATTCACAAAATTTTCACAGGACTAGTTTCGATGGTTTTACCGAACCATCATCTTCAGCTGCAAAACCGCAAATGAACAAGATAGGAAATAATGATTAAATAAGATAAGAAAGCCTGGACAATAATAAGCAAGTGGCGCCATCTGTTGGCGAAACCAGAACTAAAACATAATTTCTCTAAAAGCCGAAGGCAAATTTGGATTGGAATTAGGATCGTTAACTAGAACAGAAAGATTTTTATGAATGTGAAATGCCTCTAGAAAATCCAGTTCTCCAATGGAAGATGTTTTTTGAATAATTTTGGCAGCAGAAAAATTGAAAGTGTGATTTTCGGACCAACAATGTTGAGCAACAGAAGACTTCTGTGTTTCCTTTTTTCTAACATATGCCTCATGTTCTTTGACGCGAAATTTTAAGGCTCTCTTAGTTTGACCAATGTAAATTAAACCACACTGGCAAGGAATCCTATAAATACCCCAGGAATTCATATCCGGAATGGGGTCCTTGAGTATAGAAGTTGGAATTTTATTGATGGGAGAATAAACAACCCGAAAGTTAAATTTCTGCAAATTATGTGCAACTTTATAGCTAATTGATGGAAAGAAGGGAATGACAACAGAATTTTTATAATCTCCTAAAATAAGAGTGTGGCTTTTAATGTGTTGAGATGACAATTTTTTAACTGTTTGATTAATAATGTTGGGTGAAAAGCCCCTGTCAATAGCTATTGCTTTTAAATAATTTAGTTCTTCATCAAGGGCTAGTTTGGAGGAGCAAACTTGAAGAGCACGGAAAACATAGGAATAAAATGAAGCTAACTTTTGTTTAGTCGGATGACATGATTTAAAGTGTGGTGGAAGGCAAACCGATGAAGGTTTACGGTAAACTGTAGTACTGAAGTTAGATGTGTTACGTGTGACCAGAATATCGAGAAACGGAAGAGAATTGCAAGTCTCAAGTTCAAAAGTGAACTGAATAGCAGGATCAATAGAATTCATTGTTGAAAGAACTTTATTTAAATCATCTTTATTACCTTCAAACAGGGTAAAAGTATCGTCTACGTAGCGGAACCATGCCGGGAAGTTTAAAGTTTCAAACAATTTTGATTCATAATAATGCATGTAGATATCAACCAGGATGGGACTGAGGGGGCTTCCCATGGCTAATCCCTCAGTTTGCTTGTAATATTTATTTTGGAAAACAAAATGTGTTTGTTTCAAACAGAGTAGAGTGAGAGAAATTAGCTCATCAATTTCGATGCAAGAGAAATGAAATTCGCGAAGTCTGGTTTCTAGACATCTTAATGCACCCTCCACTGGGACATTGGTGAATAATGATTTTACATCAAAAGAAACCATGAGTAAATTACTAGGAGAAATGTTTTTAACCTTTTTTACAAACTCTATTGAATTTTTTATGGTGTAAATGTTATTGTCTAATAGAGTGGAAAATCTAGAAACTAAATATTTAGCTAATGGATACGAGGCAGTACCTAAATTTGATACAATAGGGCGGAAAGGAATACCACTTTTATGAATTTTGGGAAGAGCATATAATCTGGCACAATTCGCAACAGATGACCAGTGTTCAGAACAGAACAGAACTACCAGTGTTCAGCGACTTTCCCACTCGGCCGCTGGTAGACCTAGTCCTGCGATAGATGTTCGGAAAATGTTTAACTGAAGAAACATAAAGTCTTTGTGTATAACAATCTGAAGTCCAATACTTTAGGTAAGTCATTACTAAAGGTAATATGTTGAGTAATGATTTGAGTGAATGAAGTTGGAATGATGTCGATATTAGAATTTAAAACAAGTAGACTGTATGTGAAAGTAAATCACAGAATAACTATGTCTAGAATTTAGTAAAGAATGTCAAATACGAACCTATTGTAGAAGTATTCTTTCCTTTTCCCATTATTAGAAATTGTAAATGTGTTTCATTCATTATAGTACTTAGCTTTGAAGAGAAATCTAATTACGATACGATGTTTTAGTATATTTGTACTATATTTTAATTTTTCGGGTTCCCCTCCCCAAGAAAGTGGGAGCCCTAAGCTATAGCTTGCGTAGCTTATACGTAAGTCTTGCATTGTTGATATTCGGATTGATGTTCGCTGCATATTATCTCTTTACATCGAGAAAATTACTCAAGGTGCAATTAGCCTCGAATATAATACCTGTGGATTAAGAGAATTCTAGTACATATATATATATATATATATATATATATATATATATATGTGTGTGTGTGTATTAGAATTCTCTTAATATATATATATATGTATGGACTAAAGAAATATTGATTATATTATCTCCTAAGATTAATTTTAATAGAATTATCTAAAAAGAGGGAATCCGTAGTTAGTAAGTTAAATTCTGAAAATTGTTTTAAAGTAACTTGAATGCAAATTGTTACAAGCACACTTACAGATATATTGATGATGTTATTACAATTAATAATTTTAATAATATTGAATACTCCGAGATTTATCCACATTGCCTTAAACTTAATAAAACTAATAATTCGCAAAATTGCATAGACTATCTCTATCTTGAAATCATTAACAACAAAATTTTACTTTTTGACAAAACCAGAAACTTCAGTTTCAATACTAACAAATTAATAAATTGGAATTCCAACATATCCAATAAAGTAATTAACAATACAATAATAAATTAAATACAACGAATTAAAAATATCTGCATAGATACGTTAGATCTAAAACGCGAAATTTTGCTCCATATTAAAATTCTCAGAAATAATCTAATACCTAATCAATTTATTAACCATTGCCTTAAAAGAGCAGGCGTTAAATACTCACTCTAAATCATTTAACTGATAGGGATAGGATAATTTGTTCTTAAACCTGAGAAGGCGGTATATGTTGGATGACTATCAGTTGAAGGATTTGTACATAATGTAATTGCAAAGCTGTATATAATGTAAAAAGTTAATTGTCTTCAAACTTATGCTATTACTAAAAAAATGGGCCTATTTCATGATCTTTAGTCTGTCAAATAGCTCTTTGACGGTGAAAATTCGTTTCTTTTCCCTTTTCTTAATTTGTTCCTCGTTACGGCACGACAATTAGCCAGAAATTAATTAATTTTCATTCACTAGTATATTCAAAAAATCTTAACAGACGGTTTCAATAAAGTAAGAACTCCACAACATACGTCCCTCAAGTCACTCTCTCTCCCATAAATTACTTCACACAAGTTTCGCCGACTGAAATAATTCAAAGCCCGCGCTGCCGATAAAGAATCTCGGAAACACAACCCTTCTGAGTAAGACGCGAAGAGAACACTTTGCCCACTTCCCACTAGAAAGAAGGTAAGTTAATTAATGCTTTTTCTGGCCTTTTGTATTTTCATGTACATTCCCTTTTCTTATTATATATATATTTTAAATTTAAATTTTTATTTTTTGATTTGTTTTTGCAAGATTGCTTTATATTTCTTATATTTCGTAATTTTCTAATGTTTATTTCAATTACTTTGAGTTCTATTTCATAATGCCAATTTCCAAAGTTTAATTTTTTACAAATAGTTTTGAATTAAAATGCATGAACACGAGGGTGTCGAGGGGACAATTAATCAAGTAATTTATCAATTTTACTGCATAAACTGCTTTTCACTCAAAATTCAATTAGCGAAAATGCTTAATCAGAATGAGTTCCTTAGTGCTATGCATTGGTTCTTGATCCCTTCAATTCACAGAAATATTTGGCCTAACTTAGATTGCCAGTTTGGCATCTCCTTATTACTTGAGTAAATGACGAAACATCTCCGTATTTATTTCTTAATTATTGTTCATTGAACGGGAGTTGATTTGTTCCCCTTGAAACGTCAACTAATTTCCGATGAATGGCAATGATTACTGCCTTTTAATTTAATTACTTGCTTTTAATTTAATTTCTTTTACAATTGAAATTTTGTTATTCATGATTTAATTCAAGTCCCCGTTAAACATTGATAAGAATTTGCATTCAAGTTACTTTAAAACAATTTTCAGAATTTAACTTACTAACTATGGATTCACTCGTTTTTGATAATTCTACAAAAATTAATCTTAGGAGATAATATAATCAATATTTCTTTAGTAAATAAGTAAATTATTATTAACTTACTTTGCAGTAACTCGATTTCGCCCTAAGTGAATTTAAAATCATACATTATATATATATATATATGTATGTACACACACACACACACATATATATACGTATATATATTTGTACACACACACACACACACACACACACATATATATATATATGTACACGTATTTCCTTTGAGCTGAGAAGGATTGGAAGTGTTACAATGAATCTAGTATTTTCTTATTTCAGTGCTTGCATTAATTTGATTTTGGAACTAACACAAAACACATATTGTGTATGATGTGATTATATGTATTGTAACATTCAAAGTTATATACAAATAAATTAAGTAAATCCTTTGTGAATAAGATAAATTCGTTCTGTTTGAAGAGTATTTTTTGTGCGGACAATGCATTTAAGAGTGAAGATTTATTAAATGTGAAATTTAACGTACTAAATGTATAGGAATGCAAAAGAATATTCATGCCAAATTTAATATGACAGTAGTACCGCAATTTTTACCTTAGTAATCTGAAAGTTCGTTAGACTGTAGTTTTCAGTCTTGGCATGATTTTTAAGATGCATGCAAGTATAGAGAGAGAGTTTCTTGCAAGTGTTGCGACAAACGTCTAGGGGAGATAGGGCACATGATAAGGATTAAGAATTCCATAGGAACACATGCCCTGAAATGTCAGGGGTAAGTGGTAAAGTGGTAGAAGATGGGAAAAGAAACAAGAATGATAAATTTTGAAACATTTAATTGGATATGAATACAAATAGTGTACGATAACTTGAATATTACAACAGACGCTCGAAGTTTGCACCATCAGACGCCAAACATGCCTGACACCGACGGAATTTTTATTGCCGGACGTGTTCAAACACACCGGTAGTTTCTTTGATTGTAGCAGCTGCGCAGGCGAGTCTTACCACGAGATCCATTTCAGACACAACAGGATCGTGATACAGGACACTTTTGATGGCGTCCTACTAAAAGAAATCAAGACTCGATAAATCCGGTGAGTGTGGGGGACAAGAAAGGTGTCCACCACGCCAAATCCATTGATGCAGGAATGATCTGTTCAAATAGCTGCGAACGGCCAGAAATGAGTTCACTTCTTAATGACCCGTAGTTGCACAAATGTTTATGCAGACGCGCAAACAAACTGTGGTATAGATGATGTCTGTCGGCGAAGCGTTCTCGATAAATGCGTGCAGCGGTTGGTCTAATACCCTCAGCTATTCCATACACTAAGTGCATGTCTGTAAGCTCCCTGTTCGTATAGCGTTCAATGCTCTTCGTATGGTACATACCTCTCGAATTAGGCAATACTCACTTTCCGTTAGCATTCTCCTGTACAGCACTCCGCCCTTCCTGGCGGAAATTAACATTTCTACAAATAAACGGAATGAAAAATACATTCTCTGGTCGCCTAAGATTGCTTCGACGGCCTCTAGGTCCAACTTGCAAGACAGGTATTCCGTCGGTAATCGAGAATATAGTATAACATTTTACGGGATAAGAATGCAAATTCCGTGCTATTTTCATATAATGCATTCATGTTGTCCGATTTATCATGTCTGAACTTATAATATTATAGTAAAATTAATGGCAGTACTAATTATTCCTTGAAAAATAAGGCCTCTTGCCACAATCTTGATACCTAAATTCAAATGGATAATTTAAACGTGGCCAGAGAAGAAATATTTCCATTTTAGAAAAAAACTGGTTTATGGGTTTCTTATTTTATGGTTTATGGGTTTTTAAATACATAGGTTTTCCAATGTTCCAATGTTTTAAACACATAGGTTTTCCAATATTATGATGTAATAACATATTAATAATTAGTCAAATGCAGTTTAGGTGGCTTCATATCACGCACACGGTATTTTTAACTCGGCGTTTCAGCAAAAACAGAATATTGTTTATTTAAGCGATAATAAACAACACGCAGTAGCATTTTGTTATTGTATATTATTTTTCATCACCACTTACGAGCTGAAGATTAGACTAATTAATTAATTTTGATCTGACTTAAATTATTCGTATTGCTGTTTTTTAGGAATGATTTTTGCTGTAGGAATGATTTCCGAAAAATTTGCCTGAACAAAATTCAAGACAAAATCAAAAATAAATGCCAGAATAAAAATGTTAATGTTTCATGAAAATGTGCAAGATGATTTTAGATGTAAAGCTTCTTTTCATTTCTATATCTTCTAATTGCCTTTGCAAACATAACTGGAGTCCTGAATAGGAACAGGGAGTTTACTTGAAATTATGTTTGTGCATGTATAGAAGATTACGACACAAATGGAAAGGATTTAAATACCCTTTATTTCTCACAGTTGACAGCCATTCCCGCAGTTCGAAATACAAAGACAAGTACTTATGGTCGGAAGCGTAGAAAATAAGAAATAAAACAAACCAACTGATGTATGTAGTAAAAAGAATGCGGGAACCTACAATACGTCTTCAAGTATCAAAGAAAACTAAGCTCTGGCTTCTAAGGCAGACAGGGACTGACTGAAAAGCGCGCGCGAGGTAAGGTAGCAAGAAATCTCTTTCTAACCCTCTTGGCTAAAAGCCACAACTTAAATACTTAAGAGTTTGCAAGTTCAATTTGCAAAACCAAATGTGTTCGCGTTCATTCTGTCGAGAAATGGAAAATAAGAGATGATAGCAAAGTTTTAAAATAAAATAAACGTCAGTAAAACTTAAGGCTCCGAATTCTATGGATAGTCAGCTACCGAATTCTATGGACTACAACTCGAAACCACATTGCCGACGAAGGGCAACAAATAATACATGTAAATAAATAACAAAATGTATGAAATTAAACACTTGTTAAGAGATTTTTAAAATTTTAGAACGTTTAGAAATTAATTCCTCTTCGAGAATTTAAATAATTTCAGATTATTATTGATTTGTTATCGTTCAGATTGTGATGCTATCTCAAGGTATGAGTTATTATGTCAGATCATAAATTACAATGTTAACATGAATTTCAGGTTATGTGGCGTTTGAGTTTGGGTGTATAGTGTAGGAATAGTTCACATAACATTATGAAACCTTGCAAAGTCAGACCAAACAATATAGACGATCTTCGACGATAGCAGTTTATTACACATGACGCTAGTTATATTGACGTATCTTGCAAAAAATTGATTATTTAATTAAAAAAAAATACCTGTAGGGTTTCAGGTTTCAACGGTCACTCAAAAGGGTTTGTTAAGGTTCTTTGTTTTACGTTCTCGCTGAGTTGGCAGTCTACTAGTCCATTGTAACTCTCACTCCTACTAACCCATTTTTCGGGCTCCTTTTATCTATATTATTACGCATTATTTTCTTCGTACTTCCGCCATATACAACTCAACAGAAAAATTAAGAAAAATTTAAAGTAGAAATTGCATTCATTCAGAAATCCTGATGCAGCGTTAAATGTTTGCATGCATTTTCCCACTTCCTTCAATCTTTTCTCAGTTCATCTCATCAATGTTCCTTTTTCTTACAAAGGTGGCTTTATAAAATTCTTTTTATCTTTTTATTATTAAATATCACGTTCGGGCATAAAATTAGATTCAACAGCAAAATCACAGAATGCTTAAAAAAGGCATATCATTAAATATTGTCAAACAGTCTCGCGCGCTGGAGTTAAAAATGCTTTATTATATTTTATATTACATAAATCTATTCCATATAGCATTAATGCTTTATTCCTTACAGTGCTGCCACTGCTCGCTTTAATATCATTGAGTTTGTTAATCGAAAAGTCGTTCAAAGTTTACAAAATATGAAACAGTAATTCGAAATTAAAAATTCGGTTTTGCAGGAGTCTATGTTCGGTTGAAGAACTACGTTTTTCGAAATTCAATGGCTCTAGGTACCGTTGTCCTTCCACAGTGCGAGCAGCATGCATACATTCACGCAGATATTCATTATTTGATTCCTTTAAATACACTCATGTCCATAAATTAAAGTTAATTCAGAGTCACGCGGAAATCGAACTATAAAATAAATATACCATCTGTAAAATCACTACACACATCTTCAAGAAGCATATGCAAATTTCAGGAAGTAACCAGATGACACCGATGGTGCGTCAAAATGACGAGAGTGTAAGAAAGTGATATACTATAAGGAATACAGGCAAAGAAGTAAAATTGTTCGCAGGCGCTTTAAAAGCAGTTCAGTACAATAACCGAATAGTTATTACACAAAGGACGCATTTGGATGATTTTTTACGTGGTAGAATTATCGGCCGTCTGGAATGTGGGCGTACCCAACTGGAAGTATCAGATGAACTTGGAATTGCACAGAGTGTCATCTCCAGGCTTTGGCAACGATTCCAAGATCATCGTAATGTGAGTAGACGTTACAGCACAGGTCGCCCCAGAGTTACAACGCCGAATGAGGACCGGTATTTGGCAGTTTCTGCCAAAAGAAACAGGCGGAGCACAGCCTCAGACCTGTCTCGTCAGCTCTCTTCAGCCACTGACATGACAATTTCAGGCCAGACCGTGTACAGACGCTTAGAGCAGATTGGTCTATATGCTCGCAGACTTGTCAGATGCGTTCCACTTACTGCAACTCACTGTCGCCTGCGGTTAGCCTGGAGTAGAGAGCATGCATTGTGGACACTGTAACAGTGGGCTTGTGTGATGTTTTCCTCCGATTCCAGGTTTAGCTTGCCGTCTGATTCTCGCCGGACTTTCATATGGAGAGCTCCAGGTACCCGTTACTAGCAAGAAAACATCACTGAACGACACCGTTACGGTGGTGCAGGAGTGCTCGTTTGGGGTGGAATTATTCTGGGTTCCAGAACTGACCTGCATGTTCAAATTGGAACCACAGCAAGCCAAATCTATCGGGACGTCATTCTGGAACAACATGAACGTTTGTTTCGGGGCGCCATGGGCACACAATTTGTGTTTATGGATGACAACGCCGGTCTTCACCGTGCAAACATCGTAAGCGAATGTCTTCATTCGGAGGATATCACCCGTATGGTCTGGACAGCATTCTCACCGGACTTGAATTCAGTAGAGCACGTGTGGGATATGCTGGGCCGACGAATTGCTGCCCGTTAACCTCCTCCTGCATGTCTACCGGAACTTCGGAGAGCGTTGCTCTTTGAGTGGTGTAATATCCCCCAAGATCAGATCGATATTTTTATACTCAGCATGACTAGGCGTTGTGCGGACTGTATTGCATCGTCTGGGAGACATACAATGTATTAACAATCATACTAACCACGTAATATTGGTTTTTTGTAAATAGGTTTTTTTTTGTAATTTGCTCCAGGGAGAAAAATCGCTAATTTTTTTAATAATATCAAACATGTAGCATCTTTTTTTTGCTCCTTACCTTTTGTTTAATAAATAAGCTTTACAAATAAGTCAAATTTGTTTTGCTTCTAACACTTCCTTTGCCTGATTTTGCATTATCCTTAATTTATGGACATGAGTGTACACTGGTGTGCAAAAATTAAGGACAAGACGGTTTTTTCAATATAACTTTGTACAAAAGCTTTCCAAATCAACACATTTAATACCGTAAGATTTTCAATATGTAAGGACATGAGTAATGTAAGCAACACTTACTAAAAGAGAAATCAGAGGGATAAAAAGAAGCTTTATTGAAAAAGTAGCATGGAGCGCAATGCGACTGAAGGCCGAAACATCCCGGTGATGGGTGTCCAGCAAGAAACATCCCGTCTTTAATAGGGAATATGATCTCCCCTGACTGCTAGGCAGGTTTCACAGCGTCTGCTCATGCTGAGAATGAGGTGTCAATGAGTTGTTGAGGCATTGCTGCCCATTCGTCTTGCAGCGCCAATCGAAGCTCCGGAATCGTTACTGGTGGTAAGGTACGAGCTGCCAAGCGTCTGCCTAGAAAATCCCATACATGCTCGATGGTATTGAGATCCGGAGATCGTGCCGGCCAGACCATACGTTCAATATCCTCACTCTCTAAGAGCTGTTCGGCAGCTACTGTGCGATGACATGGTGCATTGTCGTCAATGAAAAGTAACTGCGGACCCATAGCGCCTCTATAAAGACGCACATATGGAAGAAGAATCTCGTTACAATAACGGGTCCCGTTCACTGAACCTACGTCGGAGATGTTAAGGTCTGTACGACTACCAAGCATGATGCCTCCCCAAACGACAACACCGCCACCTTCATACCTGTCCCTTTCAATGATGTTCGAGGGAAGATTGCGGCTTCCTCGCTTTCTCTAGATGAGTATGCGATGAGAATCGCTACTCAGACTGAATCTGCTCTCATCTGTAAAGAGTACTCGTCCCCATTCATTGTCTCTCCAATTGCGGTGTTCCCGGCACCACAGAGAACGCCTTCTCCGATGGGCAGGCGTTAGAGGTGCACACCGTACAGGGCGTCGTGCAAACAGACCACCACCGTCTTCTGGCCACGGTAAAACGCGATATCGGTCGTCCAGTCGCCTGTGTCGTGTGTCTAGCGATTTCTCCCGCTGTCTGCCGCCTGTTTCTTCTGACCTGTAAGGCAATATACCGGTCATCTGCGGGTGTGGTTCCTCGTGGACGAGCACTACTAAACCCCCGGATAGCTGTTCCTGTAGTTTGAAATTGTCTCCAAAGTCGTGAAACGATGCTGTGAGCAATTCCGAACTCTGCAGCCACACTTGTCACACTGCGGCCTTCCTCCAACTTCCCAATGATTCGACCTCGGTTAAAAGCATCCAGATGTCGTCTAACAGATTGATTATTCGCCATTTCTCGCTGAGGCAGCAACTCGATGTGATTTTAAGTGCTATACGGCGTGCAATCTCTTTGCCAGAAATACTGATCTTACACAGACAAAATGCTTTATACTACTCAGACACTCCGCCATTACGTCTACCTGCATATCTGCGCATGTGTTTTCCTGCATACGTCTACCTGCATACGTACATCACCTTACTTAATCTCCTGATTGGTCTTTCTGTCTGCTCTGCCTCTTCGTTCAGCTGATATGATAATTTTTCGACTTGTCCTTAATTTTTGCACAACAGTGTATATTGGTTTGAAACAAGGGTAAGGGCCGTTTTCCTAATTTTTAAATTTTTATTTTAACAAAACAATAAACAATAAATTAGTCAATAATATCTGAAATTTTGGGCTTTCCCCATAGACCCAAGATGTCGAACTATATTCATTTGGCTACGACCTATTCGTTCGGCTCATTCTCGAGTGGTTTGACGCGCGTCTTCGTGCAGCAGTTGATTGAAATGCTCTTGATCAAACTCATTTTGTCGTCCGGAACCAGCAGCGTCATCGAAGTCGAAAGTTCCATTTTTAAATTTGGAAAACCAATATTTTGCAGTTCTGTCATTCATTGTACCTCCATACACTTCAGAAATCTCTCGCGTAACTTCTGCAACACTGGCGCCTCGATTAAAAGCAAAGAGAAGAAGCTGAAAATGCTGTGTTTTGTCGACTTGACACTCCATTTTAATGATCTGAAAAATAACAAAAATTGGCTCCGACAAAAAAAACCAAATACGCCATCTTGTAGAAGGAAAGATTCTATTTCGAATAACGCAAAACATTATGCCAATATATTTTATTTTTACCGCGTAATTTTAAATACAGCATAAGCGGCTAATACGTATGTTTCAACCCAATAATACAGGGTGATAAAGGCCAGACTTGTATACATAAACCCTTTAAATATAAAACAGGGTGATAAGGGTGAAAAATGCCTGATGGTCATCGACAAGAAAACATAGAGGATGTGAAAAGGAAACTATTAGATGAGATCTTGGTAAACTAGTAATTGCCGATGATAAAGAATTTTTGCTGGATGAGGTTCGGTTGGCTATTACACAGTTTCGCACTAGAAGCTCCCCTGGTTTGGGTGGTAGACATGTGGGCATAGTCAAGATGTTGTTTGACTTTGATCCTAGCCTTTTCCGGCATTTATACAACAAATATTTGGTGCATTGTATCTTTCCCGAGGTTAAGAAGATTGCGAAACTATTTCGCATGCCTAAAAGTAATGATATTGAGTTCAATATGTCTTTTAAGGGTGTTGGGAAAGGTGCTGGACAAATTAATTGCAAATCGCTTGCAATATTATTTAAAAAAGAAGAAATTTATGTCTTCTAATCAATGGGGTTTTGTTCCGGGTGAACCACAGGCAATGTATTACGTCATGTTGTTAATTTTATGTGAGGTAATAAAAAGATTGATCATGTGATAGCCATCTCTTTTAATGTGACTGGAATATATGACTCGATTCATTGGCCGTCACTCCTTGACAAGCTACTTGAATTGAAGGCCCCAAGAAATATTTTAAACATTATTACACATTATCTTTAGTAAAAGGAAGATTGTATATAAGAATGAAGATGGTCAATCTAGAATTACTTATTCTGGCAACGGTTGCCCTCGGGAGTCTTCTAGTGCACTTCTGTACTGGAACCTCTCTCCAAATGATTTATTGAAAAGACATTTTCGTGAAAATACACGTTTGGTAGCCTATGCTGATGTCCTGATGGTGCTTATAAATGGTAAATCTTTGGAAATAATCGAAGGTTATTTTAATAAATTAGTTCTTAAAGTAGAAGATTGGGGAGGAAATGAAGGATTAAAGTTTGATATTCAAAAGACAAATGTCGTGTTCTTTCCACGTGCAGGAAAGCAGACATAAAAACCAAGGTTGAAATACAAGAATCAGAGAATAAAACTTAGAAAAGAAATTAAATATCTTTGTGTGATTATGGATGATAAGTTAAATTTAATTTCACATTTTGATATGTTTCATAAAAACACAATGTATTTACAATTATTAGAGAAGAAACTTCCCCAGTGAAATTCTCTCGACGAAAAATGCTATAATAAAGTCAGTCTAAAAGGCTCCTGTGATTCCTCGAATTATGTATGGCAATTGCACATGGGGTTGATTGTCGGATGAGCTGGTTAGACTCCGTATTAAACTGCACACACTGCAGAGAGCTTGTTTACTAATGCTCACGAGATATTTCAGAACGATCTCTAGTGAGGTTGATTGTATACTGGCCGGTGTGCCCCCTCTCTCCAAACTATGTGTTTTTATTATGATAAATATCGTCTAAGAACAAAAAATACTGATTTTAAATTATATGGGGATTCTATGGTAACACGGTGTGGTTTTCAAAAATTAGTTTTAAATTTGATTCACACTACTGAAAGAATTTTTGTTCCGTATTTCTTGGATGCTCCACAAATAGGGAATATGGGCATTTATACATAGAGGTGAGATCTGGGAGACGCCATTGTTATCACATATCTTATATATTATTATGGAACAGAGCTTGATAATAATAAATTTATACTTATAAGTCGGTTTATCATTCTGAAGCTATAGCTGTTTCTTTACATGTATATTTATGATTATGTATTTAAAGCCAATTCCTAAAAGGAAATACTGTACGAGTAGAATTTGAATTTGTTAAAGAGGAAATAAATAGTTTCACGATTTGGTAGATGTAGACGTATGATATATTTGTCACGGAAATCGAAGGGTTTGTGTATGCGGTCACCAACAGTAACAATAGATAATATTTGAAAAGGTTCAGTTCACTAACATATGGTAAAGCTTGCATACTTCAGAATGTTTACAATATTTCCTAACATTTTGAACAATTTCTGGCCAATAATACTGAGGAGATAATAAATTTAACATTGAGGACACAACAACATGATAAATCACATATATAATATCACATATGTATACTATATAAAATATAATTTGGAAGTTTTACCTATTGTTGTAAATATTTTCCTTGTAATTAATTAGTTACAAAACGTATTTCTGTTGAGTGGTGTGTTTTCTTGAGAACATGTGTTAATTACTACTACCGAATGAAACATATTGAATGCGCTATAGAACATATTTAATGTTATTTGATGTTGCCACAGCAGAGGAGATTACAGTGTTTGAGACTTTTATTTCGTAACGACTACATCCAATAAAAAAAAGTTAACTGATTTAACATTTACATACCCCCCACAAAAAGCTATTGTCTAGGCTTTATTTAAAGCACCCACTTCTCAGATCCTCAAATTCACTGGTGTTGTTAACAAATGTTTTTTACTGGTCGAATGACGGCCACGGGCTTGCATAGAGCAGTTATCCGAAAGGTAAGTACATATTTTCTGAAATCAGGCAAAAACTCAAATGCATTAATATAAAGCATGTCTAAAATATGAAACACTGTGAATTAAATTTAATTTTGGTATACATAGAATGTTGTCTTTCGCATTTCAGATAAAGTACGTGTTCTGGTAGGTTAGTATGTGTGTGTGTGTGTATTTAATTATGGCAAAGCACACTAGGGCTATCTGCCTAAGAGGAGGGATGCCTTTCGTGGAGGACTTTCTAAGGGAAACTGGCTCGTATACACGTTACACATGGGGAAAACCACGAAAACACCCAGGCAGCCAGCCCGTTCGCGGGATTCGAACCTCGGACCGAACTACCAGTGTTCAGCGACTTTACCGCTCGGCCGCTGGTGGGCTCTGGTAGGTTAGAAAAATATTTAGCGTTTACTTTAGGAACGAAGTTATCATCACAGAAAATGGGTGATTTTCACCACCAACTTATGTAAAAGTGTTCTACTGTTTTACGACGCTTTTACTACGCCTAAGCCTGGGATATATCCTTTAGGAAGACTTCCAAGTCTCGTATTTGCTTAGTTTTCCAAAGGGGAAAGAGGTTTTAAAATTTCAAAATTTTTCGGTGGCTAGAGGCAGTTAGCATTTTAGCTGAGTTCTGGATATTCGGAATTTTAATCTTAAAATTTAAGAGGTCTGCATCGATATGCGTGGTTAATTGTACTTGTACTTACTTTTACATTTGTTCTAGATTATTGCCTGCATTTTGGTTATGTGTGTTTATCTATTAATTACCCATCTCTATATCTCTCTATATATATATTATTATTATTATATTTTTATTTTAGTGTTTATAATTATTTTTGAACTTGTTGACATTAACCCTTCAGCACACACGCATCACTGCGCTACGTTAGTACACACGCGGGACAATTTTACCCCAGCGTTTGTTTTTCGGATTTCATCCCCCAACGTATAAATAAATACATTTTCTTTGTTTTAGATGAATGTATAAATGACTAATAGCTCTGTGAATTCTGTTAAACCTTTCTTCCAGTTTTAATTAGAGATAATATTACTTCAAGTTATACAAACATTTCCATACTGTTTACCCAAAGTAAGCCATAAAAATCCAAATTTATGCAAAATTACTAACTTATATAAGATACATATATGATTTCTTATATTAGAAAAGTTATATCTACATATTTTTTAAACATAAGTGGTTATTATAAAGAGTGGTTTCATAAAGCACTAGAGGAATATGAAAAGTCTGCATTCTTACTAGCTTTTTCAATTAAAACTCAATATAATGTCATACAATTATTCATATCAAAGAATAGATTCTAAATACGAATATTAAAAAATATAAATAACACATAGTTTTTTCCGTTCCCCGCTCCTACCTGAGTTTAATTAAAAATAATTTCTTAAGGTGAAGGTCTGCTGGATCTTCTATTCCTGCCAACGTTTTTACTCCAGTTTTCGGTTCTTTCGAGAGAGATAGAATTGCACCCCTTTTCAGGACATGTTCTTTTACAAGCTCTGATGCTAAATCTTTGAGAAAAGCTCTTCGGCTCATATTCACTTAGTCTTTGTTTGATCGATGAATAATAAAAGCATTTATACCTGCAATGTTCATTAGTCCGAAAAATACCGTTAGAAGCCAGCGGCAGCATTTTCTTGAAACAGACTAAGTTCCACATAACTCATCAACAGTATAAAAATCACCTTTCGTAGAGTGCAGAAAGTTATCATTTCGAACTTGCGTTGCTCTTTAGACAATGGATCGATTTGATTATCCTCATGCATGGATGATAGAACAAAAACCGATTTACTCCTTTTTGGAACATATGAAGTATGAGTTAATTCTTTACCTCTAAACTAAAACGCCAAGAAAGGGTTCTAATTTTTCGTCTATAGTGCAATATTCAGATAAAGAATATATTTTTCGTAAGTTTTTGATAAATATTTCAAAAACATTTCTAATAAGTCTAGCCGTCATCTTTCGCTCTGCCCGTAAATTTATGTCATCAAACACCTCAACAGGAAGTGAAATCGGTTGATAGACATTGTTATTTGTAAAACAGTTATTCCGCTTCGGTCAGCTGACCACAAATCTTTGCTTTGAGAAGTGCTGCTCTCAGCACTCCAGCGTAATATAATAGGAAAACGGACGCCTTCAATTCAGCTACGTTTGTCTCAGGTGCATCACGTTCTCTAGAGAATTTGTTTCTTATTGATGGAATGTAAATGTTTGTTGATTTCAACAAATCTTCCATTATTTTTTCATCAAACTTTGCAATAAACACTTAGTTAGATTTTTCAAATTTCTAAAGCTTTTCTTGACACCAGTTAAATTTGGTTAAATTTGTCACTATATTGTGCGGCCGTGTTCGAACGTTTTTCGAGGGTAATTTTTTACTTCAAATCGGTCCATCTTTTCAAACATAAAAACCATCTGATGTCAAAGAAGATAAGCCCCCTAAATCATGTGAATCATCATATTACTCGTCAGAATCAATTTCGTGAGCATTTTCAGAAATATTATCGCACTAAGAATCCGAGTCTTCAATTTCGCTATCAGTTTCATCACTAGCGAGAAGAACCTGCAGTCGTTGCTGTTCTCGCTCGTACGCACTCATCTCAATGGATGTCTCTCTAGAAGTGAAACGTTAGTACACGCGCGGGGTAGCTACAATCCCACTGCACATTCCTTCCCCGAAAACAAAAAAAAAACCTAAGGACACGAGAAAAATTTCTTTGGACGACCCCTTTCTAACCTTGATCTTGAAAGGTACATGAAGTACTAGAAAGGTCCTGTACGACCTTCCCTTATTTTCTAAGAAAAGGCTACACGTGGGGTGGATTTTACCCCAGCGAGTGTGCTGACGGGTTAAAAGAGTCAAGTGGAACGAAATGTGCGATCAAAAAAAAAAAACCTATTTGTACGAATTTTAAAGTTTCAAATTAGTACACCTTGAATAAATTTGAAATAATATAAATAGTTAGACTAGAAGAGAAACACGCTAATGTGACAATCAAAATCGTAAAAACAACCTTGTATTTAGCGTAAGGATATTGAAACACTCGATCGATTTCAAGGGCGGCTAAAGGTCCCTCCTCATCAGGAGAACTAAATACCAAAAAGAAGAAAATAAAGGGGAAGGAGTCTCAGAAACACGTGGTCCTTATCAGCACTGCACATGGTTATAACTGGACTTTTAATCAGAGTTGCACTGGCCGCCTACTTTTACTGAGCCAGGCCATCTGATCAAGCAAAAGGACAAGAAAAATTAGAGAAGTGAAAATAGGGAGCGAGGGGCAAATGCACCTTCACGCTCAAAATTTGAACTTCAAATAATGGAAAGCAACCACTGAACGGATTTTTATACCCTCTGGTAGTACCAAACGCGAGGAGGTAACGCCATCTATCGGCAAAAATAACTGAATTAAGATAGTAGAATTTTAAAGGCATTAGGAAGGACTGGATGGGACTTCAAATCATTAACTAAACCTGCTAAATCTTTGTCAATATGAAAAGCCTCAAGAAAATCCAATTCACCTATGGAAGAAGCCTTTTGGATAATTTTTGCTTACCCAAAGTCAAAAATTACGGTTAAATGTCCAACTATGATACGCTATTGAAGACTTGTTAATTTCCCCTTTTTTGACATAATATTCATGTTCCTTGATACGAAACTTCAACGCTTTTTTTGTTTGGCCAATATATCTTAAACCACATTGACACGATATACTATAAATTCCCCAAGTTCAAGACGGAAACGCAATCTTTTAGAATCGAAGGGTGAATTTTATTAATAGGGGAGAAACCGACATCAAAATTGAATTGTTGGATAATAAGGCAATTTTATAGCTAACAGAAGGATAAAATGGAAGCACGACAAGGTCATTAGTATTATTTCTAACAGTGGTATGTCTTCTTTGATGGGAATCTGAAAATCGTTTAACGGCTTTATCAATAATCACGGAAGAAAATCCACGGTTAAGCACAACTGCTCTCAAATAATTAAGTTCATTGGTAAGCAAAGATTCAGAGGAACAAACTTTAAGCGCGCGGAATACATAATAGTAAAAAGAAGCCATTTTTTGCTTAACAGGGTGGCATGACTTGGCATGGGATGGTAAACAAACCGCAAAGGGTTTGCGGTACACAGTTGTGCTAAAATCAGTTTCATTGCGGATTATAAGAATATCAAGGAAGGGGAGGGAGTTGTTGGATTCAATTTCAAGAGTGAATTGAATGGCTGGATCAATTGAATTCATAGTAGATAGAATCTCTGATAAATCCTCTTTATAACCGTCAAAAAGTGCGAACGTGTCGTCAACATACCGAATCCAAAGACGAAAAGATAGTTTATCAAATAATTTCATCTCAAAATAGTGCATATAAATATCAGCAAGTACCGGACTGAGAGGATTACCCATAGCCAATCCTTCAACTTGACGAAAATATGCATTTTGGAAAACAAAGTGGGTTTGACTCAGAGAAACTTTAGTAAGCGAAACCAACTCATTAATTTCAGTATGTGTGAAGTGAAATTCCCGAAGCCTAGTTTTAAGACAATTTAGTGCTCCTTCGACCGGAACATTAGTAAACAGTGATTTGACATCAAATGAAACCATAATGGAACGAAGTGGAGAAATATTTTTAAGTTTATTAATGACTTCAACAGAATTTTTTACAGTGTGAATATTGTTAGCAAGTAGAGGAGAAAATCTGAAAACTAAATATTTGGCCAAAGGATATGAAGCAGTACCTATGTTGGAAACAACTGGTCGAAAAGAAATACCGGTTTTGTGGACTTTTGGAAGAGCATAAAGCCTAGCGCAATTAGTAATAGGTGGAATAAGTGATTTCTTCAACTGAGTTGGCAGAATGTGGGAAGATTTAATAGCAATTTTAACTTTCGTGAGGTCCGAAGTTGAAGGATCTTTAGGGATCGAGCAGTATGGGCCTTCATTTATCAGTTTAGAGACTAAAGTTTCGTATCAAGGAACATGAATCTTATGTCAGAAAAGGCGAAATTAACAAGTCTTCAATAGCGTACCATAGTTGGACATTTAACCATAATTTTGACTTTAGGTGTGCAAAAATTATCCAAAAGGCTTCTTCCATAGGTGAATTGGATTTTCTTAAGGCTTTTCACATTCAAAAAGATTTAGCAGGTTTAGTTAATGATTTGAAGTCCAATCCAGTCCTTCCTAATGCCTTTAAAATTCTACTATCTTAATTCAGTTATTTTTGCCGATAGATGGCGTTACCTCCTCGCGTTTGGTACTACCAGAGGGTGTAAAAATCAGTTCAATGGTTGCTTTCCATTATTTGAAGTTCAGATTTTGAGCGTGAAGGTGCATTTGCCCCTCGCTCCCTATTTTATCTTCACTAATTTTTCTTGTCCTTTATGCTTGATCAGATAGCCTGGCTCAGTAAAAGTAGGCGGCTAATGCAACTCTGATTAAAAATCCAGTTATAGCCACGTGCAGTGCTGATAAGGACCACGTGTTTCTGAGACTCCTTTCCCTTTATTTTCTTCTTTCTAGGTATTTCTTTCTTCTGATGAGGAGGGACCTTTAGCTGCCCTCGAAATCGATCGAGTGTTTCAATATCCTTACGCTAAATACAAGGTTGTTTTTACGATTTTGAATATAAATAGTTATTTGCATTAAAATACAAGTAATTATTTCTCATTTCAGTTTAAAATATATTATAAAAATTTCAAAGTACTCTAACATTTCATTTGCATTTCACTTCGTTCTAAAATTTAACAGTTCGTTATCTCGCATTGTTAAAGTCCATTTAATACGTTTTCTTTTTTTTTTTTCGCAATACTATGTTGTTTTTTCTTCTTTTCCTCCAATTTAGAAATTTATATATATATATATTTATATTTACATACATAATTTGCAGCATACGGATTTTAATTACTAATATTTAACGATAATATTTAATTAATATTTAACGTCTAATGGATAATTGGTCAGCTTTAAAAAATTGTTGACCACTAGTTTTTTTATCCCGATTTGTTGTATAAAACCTTGAAACCATGTGATTTACTTATTATACTTATACATTCCAACCCTTTTTTTTAAATAAAACTGCGTTGCTTTTTAAAGGCAAAGCGGTGGCTTTTGAAAAAAGTTAGTTCGTTGTTTGTCTCTGTAGCTTGGTTTTGCTTAGAATGTTGTTGGCTGCAGAATGTGGCCGCAGTATGTTTCAAAACTTTAATTTGTAATGTCCGTTAAGACAACTCAGTTAATTTGAAATTGTAATAAAATTCAAAAGTCTTAATATAGAGTTTTTTTTTTCAAAAAAAATAAGGTAAGTTGGATACAAAACTGAGTCGCGATTTATTCAGGAATTAACTTAAAATAAAATGCTAAATAGAATGATTTATGAAAGTGCCCTTTTAAATGCCAGTAGGTATTACTATTATTCATTTTTTTTTAAATACAAATTCGGATTTCGGATATAACTTTCTCCGAATACTGTGCAGGCAAATTTCCGCAGTTTAATTAACAACTGTCAATTACTATTGAAATGATGATTGATAATGCCAAGAATCTCCCCCCCCCAATAGGATTAAAATTCTCTATACTAAAATTAGCAGTACACCAGGCAAAAATATTTACACAAAATTTAGATCTCAATAACACTTTAAACATTAAATGTCCTCCAAACCTTTATCCAATGGATGTAATGTCCCACACTACTCGTACTTAATACAAATATTAATTATCCTAATAAATAAATTAACCAACTTCCCTTTGCAAAATCTTAAGAATTCAAATGGTATAAAGGAGGTTAAGAGATTTGTTTACTAAAAAAATCACTCAAAACTTTTCAATATCTTAAAAACAGTGAAATGAGCAATAAATAACATAAAAGAATACAAAAAAAAAAAAAAAAAAATTCTGAAAAGCAAAGTATAAAATATGATATTTTATCTTAAATTTTCAACAAAAAAAAATTACAATGAAATAAGCTATATCTCTTAATACAAATATTAATAATCCTAATAAAAAAAATTAACCAACTTTCCGTTGAAGAAAAAAAATCATGCAAAACTTTTCAATATCTTACAAACAGTGAAATAAGCAAAAAATAACATGAAAGCAACTCAAAAAACAAAACATTCCGCGCAAAATTTTACTCTGCAGAACTACTCTATATAAAAATAAATAAATAAAAATAAAATAAATAAATAAATAAAAATGTATTATATATGTAGAATCGGTATTTACTGTCTAGGAATATGATGTTCGTAAACTTACTTCTTAGGTGGCTGTCTAGGGGCTAATAAACTAGTCCGATATATGTAAAACGTGAATATTTAATGAAACATGTATAGTTGCTACAAACTACAGAGTAATTACATACGTAGAAGGAAACAAGATGAGATTATTTACAGATGAAAGAGAATCGACCGTCTTTACATGTGAACATCTTTCAGTCGCGTCATCGTCTTAATGGCGGAATCGTCTGCCTTCTATCATCGGAAAAGTAAAAGATTTATTTTCACAGCTTGTCGCGTCATCTGATTATAATGAACGATGCCATCCCACAAACGCTCGTCCATCCTGATGGAATGCGGCCTCGCATTCTAGTAGCACCACCATCTCATCTAGGGATCTGAAAAATAAAATTAAAAAAACAAAAACAACCAAAAAAAAAAGATTTTTAGTTACTATTGAGGGAAAAGTAGTCTTAAATGGTTTATTTCAGCCATCTTTTCTCATCATCATAACATCTTCAGAAATAACGGCGTTAGCTCTTCTTAAATGCTCTTTCAGTGCTCGTTCATCTCAAACAGTCTATCTGAATACATGTATTTTACAAACACGTCTTCCTTTCATGTTGTCTGGAACAATTCGTCTGGATTCGTCTTCGTATTTGCGTCTTTTTAAACATCATCTGGATACGTCTTCTAAATGCGCCTTCTTAGATACCGTCTGGATACGTCTTCTGAATGCGTCTTAAATATCTTCAAAATCCGTCATTCGTATGCGTCTTCTAAAAATCATCTTCTTTAAGCCGTCTTCCTTCATACATTTCATCCTTAGACATCATCTTCAGTCTTCTTAAATTAGTTCACGTCTTTAAAATAATAGTCCATTAGTCAAATCGGGAGAAATTTGTCAACTTGGGAAAAACGTCTAAATCAGGAATAATCAAAATCGGTATTTCATTATCAAAGATTTTCAATTTTTTTCCTGGATCTTCTGAATCTGCTTTTTCGCTTCTTTTTTCTCACTTTCTTTAATTTCTTTTGTTCCGTCTTTGCTTTCCGTATCTACGTCGTTGTGATCAGGTTTTCTGACTGACTTCTGCTTTTCAATCTTCTCCTCTTCGTTGGTCTCTGTAATTTCTTCGTCTCCGGTGGCTTTTTTTTGCTTCTCTATTGCAAGGTATTTTACTGAAATTGTTCTAGTCGAATTCGCATTTGATTCATCATCTTTAGCAAATGACTCTTGTTCGGGAAAATGCTTCTCTTCAGAATCTCCTTCTGCAGTGGCGTTTCTCCTCATTGCCTTCAGAGCTAATTGCATTGTGCTTGAGTTTCCTTTTTGCACTAATTCAAGTTCATCTTTAATAGCATCATTTTTACTTATATCAGAATCTGCATCACTCGGGACGTCGTCAGAATTCACAATCAGGAAATCAATGCCACTTGCTTTAACTGTAGATGAAGTATCCAGTTTGATCACATTCTGTATTGTAACAGGAACTATACTAACAGGATTAGTTTCTGGTTTTGGAAGTAAAACACCATAATTAACAACTTTTCCATATCCTTCTTCTGAACCATTTCCACTGCAACGAGCATTTTTATGCCCTTCGGAATCACTATCGGATTTCTTATTTTCTGCGATAACGCAAATATTTGATTTAAATAAAGAACCATCAATTTGGAATTCACCTTCAAATCTCTCTATAGGTTTGTTGCCAAATTCCGTTAACTGAGGCTCTTCCGACTTCAGTTCAGAATGTAACCTACCTTCTCGGATTTTAAATAAAACTGCGTTGCTTTTTAAAGGCAAAGCGGTGGCTTTTGAAAAAAAGTTAGTTCGTTGTATGTCTCTGTAGCTTGGTTTTGCTTAGAATGTTGTTGGCTGCAGAATGTGGCCGCAGTATGTTTCAAAACTTTAATTTGTAATGTCCGTTAAGACAACTCAGTTAATTTGAAATTGTAATAAAATTCAAATTGACTACCAGTATCTATTAAAGCATCAATCTGCAAATTACCCAAAATAACAGTTTTATGCATTTCTTTCTGACAAGTCTGAGTTATTGGTGTAACAGCTTTGGCATCTTGGATATTTTTAGATGATGTTTTCAAACAATCTACGGCTTTGTGTCCAAACAAATCGCATTTAAAACACTTAAATCCTTTACTCTTATTGTTACATGAGTTAGATTTATGACCAATACTTCCACAGTTATAACAACTGGGTTCCTTACTCTTAGATATAGTGTGTGCTTTATTTTGTATGTTAGTACTTGAATAACCCTTATTCTTCGTATCTGGAACGCGAATTTTCTCATATATTTTTAATTTCTCTTTGAATTCAGAAATAGTTTTACACCCATACAAAATAATTTTGTTACTACTCTGATCTGGTATCCCATTGATTACATAATCAAGATTTGATGAATCATCAACAGAACCGCGACTGGCTATTTCACGCATGGCAATTAAATAAAGTGATTCACCAGGTTTAAAGTGTCGTTTCTGTAACAAATTATGAAGTTTTGCACTGTTTATTTTAGAACCAAATTCAGATAAAATATTTTCTTTTAATTTGCCCCATGATATTATACCCTTCAAAGACCTAATAAATACTTTAGCAGAACCAGTAAGCAATTTTTTAGCAAACACCATTTTCTGTAATTCCGATAACTTAAATAATTTAAAAGACTCTTCTAAATCACCAATGAAGGATTCAACTGGATATGTATCAGTGCCATTAAATTCAGAAACAGTTTCTAAAATATCACGAAAATGTAAGGAAATATTGCTAGGCGTTATAATGTTTTCATCCACTGAGTTATTTATGGGAGGTGATTCTGACCGAACAGAATTAATATCATCATTTTTAATCAGAATCATAAACACTTTCGTTTTCAGATAACTCATCATCGTCATCACTTTCGGATTTTAAAAGCTTAAAATCACAAAGACTATTCAATATTAAATCACAGTTTTTATCAGGATTTGAGTCATAATTAAGATGTAACAAATTACACACAGAAATAAAATCATTTGCAGTAAGAGTTTTAAGTAATTTGTGTATTGTTTCTTCAATATTAAAATCAGATGGAAAACGACAAAAGTTACGCAATCTAGCTCTATTTTTTCGATCACCCAAAGTTCCAAACACAATTTGATGTAAAAGTTTAATTGACTTAGTAGGCCCAGTCTTTAAAGAATTTGAAATTCTAGGAATAGAATTTAAGGTAGTCATCTTAATTCACAGTATCATGGAACACTATTCTTAGAAGTAAAAATGTGGAAATAATCGAAACAAAACTTACTTCTCTTCTTTTGTAATATTCATCATGCTTCTTCCTAGGCTTATCGCGGCCTGAGCGCCCAAATCTGTAGAATCGGTATTTACTGTCTAGGAATATGATGTTCGTAAACTTACTTCTTAGGTGGCTGTCTAGGGGCTAATAAACTAGTCCGATATATGTAAAACGTAAATATTTATTGAAACATGTATAGTTGCTACAAACTACAGAGTAATTACATACGTAGAAGGAAACAGATGAGATTATTTACAGATGAAAGAGAATCGACCGTCTTTTACATGTGAACATCTTTCAGTCGCGTCATCGTCTTAATGGCGGAATCGTCTGCCTTCTATCATCGGAAAAGTAAAAGATTTATTTTCACAGCTCAATTTTGTCGCGTCATCTGATTATAATGAACGATGCCATCCCACATATATATATAAAAAGGATATGAAATATGCCAATCTCTTAAAAACAGTGACATAAGAAATACGATGAAAAATTGTTGCCAAACCCATATTTCTAAAAGAATGAAACTATTCAAAATGATGCGATTTCATCAAAAATCTATCAACAACAATAAGAAAGGAAATTTGTTGCCAAAATCACATTTTTAAAGATGTGAGATGTGAGAAGTGTACTCGGAAGCTTAATTTAAATTTTTTTTAAAAATACAAAACATTATAATTTTTCTAAAATTCGTTTTGTAAAAGTAGTCACAAGGATGAAAGTTTAACGTGTCCAAAAATCAAAGAAAAATAAACTGTACATTTTTAAAAATAAACTTTTTTAGAAAAAATCCCGTTGAAAATGTGTTAAGCTCCCTTTGTTAAATAAATTCGTATTTAATCGATTTATTGAAACACGAAATTTATTTTAAGTTTGTAAAATAGCTAAGTGCCTACGTTTCATGACGATGTGAAAATGGAGTGACGAAGTAAAATCTCGCTTTGCTATAGCCCATTATGTCTCAAAATGACGGGATTTCGTCACAAAACATAAAATAAAAAAACATTCTTATTCGAATTTCGGAGAAATCGCTTCGAGGTGCACTGACTCTTGTCTAGATGCATCTATATACCAAATTTCATAGCCGTGGGTCTATTAGCTTACGCGCAGCGCGAACGAAAGACAGACACACACACACTCACAGACAGACTCTTTGTTTTCTTATATGCAGAGATTTCTTTAAGTATAATACAAGACTCTAATATTTGGTGTCAACAATTTGAAAAGTGAACCGACATTTATAGCGAATCAACACAGGCTTAGGACGATAATCTGTAGGCGGTGGCAGGTAGGTTTTTCGGTTTCAGGATCGGTATAATTACCCCTGTTTTCCATGGTGAGGGAAAATGCTCATAATTTATGATTAAGGTCAGTGATTTCAAATAGAAATGAAACTGTCTTCAAGAGGAACTTCTTAAGAATGGAGCTTGAAATTTCACAAAAAGAAATTTGCATTCTTCTCTATTAGCCCACCAGCGGCCGAGCGGTAAAGACGCTGAACACTAGTAGTTCGGTCCGAGTGTCGAATCCCGCGAACGGGCTGGCTGCATGGGCGTTTTCGTGGGTTTTCCCATGTGTAACGTGTATATGAGCCAGTTTCTCTTAGAAAGTCCTCCACGAAGGCATCCCTTCCTTCAGGCAGATAGCCCTCGTGTGCTTTGCCATAATTGAATAATCCAATCCAATCTATTCCTCTCAAGTTGAAAATGAGGCCTCACCTAGTTTCATTTTTAAGCTCCACCTACTAATCGACATGAACTTCTGTTCCACCTAAGAATCCAGTATTTATTTAGCAAAATTTTTTGCGTCATATTATTCAGATGGCTGAGCGGTAAAAGCCGCTGAACTCTGGTCAGCGGTAAGCGTTTGGCCAAAGGGCAAGCTGCATAGAGGCATTCGTGGTTTTCCCTCGCGTGTACGAGACAGTTTCACTTAAAAATTCTTACTCGGGGCTACCGTCTTTCGTGTTGTGACGGAGAAAATAAGTAATAAAATAAAATACGTATTTGAACTGTAAAAGTATAAAACATTACAATAATTCCTCGTATCCTAACTGCTTTCTTTTAAAGTTATGAGTTGTGTTTTAAAAAGTGTAATGATTTTATAAGTTATAAACAATGCTTTTATAAAATGCATTTCTCCTAAATATATACCGAAGATTCATATATGTATAAGTCTAACAAAAATATATTATTAGTCAAATTTGAGTATTTCCAACAGAGAAATGCAACATTTTGTAAGTATTCAACTACTTATGAAATCTAACATGAAGATATTAAAATAATGTCATTTATCAAGCTTCATTAATTTGTAATGAAAAAACGTAGAATTATATTAAATTTCATAACTTGTTATATTTTTAATTTGCAATATCATTTATTTTCTTTCTTTCTTTCTTTTTTTTTTTTTTTTTTTTTTGCAAGATTAGTGATCTGAAAATAGTAATATGAATTTTATTAGTTTATTACAGCTGAACTATGAAAAATTTGGATGAAAACGTAAAGTAAATGGAGAATATTGTTGGTATGCATATAGTGATGGACTATCGCCAATAGCACGATAAACTGTATGAACTGGAAACCCTGCAAAAGAGTTAAATGTGTAACTCTCTTATTCTTTATACTTACTTTTCTCACTCCTTCAGGAAAGGACAGTCATATGACACTCTCTATAATACAGCTCCTTTTTTTTTTTCAATATGTATTTGAAATACTAACGAATTTTTATCTATTTTTTCATGTATTAATAAAGAATGTGTTTTGTGATCTTACAATTTCCGTCTACACCTATTTTGGATTACAAGTTAATTAGGTATGATCTCGCTTGATGCTGCGCTGGATGGTTACAGCTGAAAACATCGCGGAGAAAACAACGCAAGGCGAAAACGTCGTGCTACAAAACATCGTGGGAGAAAACATCGCAAAGAGAAAACATCGCAGGTCTAAAACATCGTGGTACAAAATATCGTCGTCGAAAATAAAGCCGTTCAAAAACTTCGCAGTTTGAAAACATCGTCTTCGAAAATATCGTGGTAAAAAATAAAGTATCTACAAATCATCGCATGACGATAACATCGCAGACATGCTTTATTTTTTTCAGGCTTTTTTTAAATTATACTTTTCATGAAAAATTACTACTAAAAGCTTAAGTAAATTATAAATGATCTTTGCTAGTTAACTATGTCGGTTTAAAATTCTGTTAAGTGCTATAAGTTGCATTACTTTTCTATGCTTAAGTTTCCTTCTTACTTTAGCCCACCAGCGGCCGAGCGGTAAAGTCGCTGAACACTGGTAGTTCGGTCCGAGGTTCGAATCCCGCGAACGGGCTGGCTGCATGGGCGTTTTCGTGGTTTTCCCCATGTGTAACGTGTATACGAGCCAGTTTCCCTTAGAAAGTCCTCCACGAAAGGCATCCCTCCCCTTAGGCAGATAGCCCTCGTGTGCTTTGCCATAATTAAATACACACACACCTTCTTACTTTATCAGCAAAAATGTATTAGTTAATAAAAAATATGAAAGTAAAAATTATCCTTCTTTCCATCTTGCGCTCAATCATTATAGGAATATCCATTTACAATTACTATTAAAGCCTGAAAAAAATAAAGCATGTCTGCGAGGTTATCGTCATGCGATGATTTGTAGATACTTTATTTTTTACCAAGATATTTTCGACGACGATGTTTTTAAACTGCGAAGTTTTTGAACCGCTTTATTTTCGATGACGATATTTTGTATCACGATGTTTTAGAACTGCGATGTTTTCTCTTTGCGATGTATTCTCCCACGATGTTTTGTAGCACGACGTTTTCGCCTTCCGTTGTTTTCTCCGCGACGTTTTCGCCTGCGATGTTTTTGCCGCGATGTTATCGGCGGACACCGCGCTGGATAGAAGGTAAGAAGAATCATTTTGCTCTCTATTTTTATTAATTTGTTGTGAAATTTCGAGGCTATAAAATGTTTTACAACAAATATTTTAGTGAGCTACGCATAAATTTCATTTAAAATTCGTTAATAGCCCTGAGATGGCATCAAGCTTTGAAATTGAACAATATTTCCTATTTGCTCTAGGATATATCTATTGTTGATTGTACATTAGAAAATAATTAACAATTGCCTTTATTTCTTTGACAACTGTTGTATGTTATTATCGAAAGACCTGTTTAGTCAGCGTTATAGAAAAATGTACATTTCAGTGGTTTATAGGCATGTTTCGATTTTGCAACCATGGTCGCCATTTGCTACACAAATTTTATTTATACGTAGTGAAGAATGTTAGAAATACTTCCTTCCTGCGTTCTAATCTCCCTGACAAAGCATAACACGCAAACCTAATTGGAACTTACCTGAGCAACAACGTATTATCAATTATCACGAGCTCAATCTCCATAACAATGCCAGGTATATTTGGAGATGATTCGGCAAGAAATAATGTACCCGTCGTTTGTGAATCGTTGCGACATTTTCAATCAATTTTTTTTTGGGGGGGGGAAAGGCTATCATTGGGCTATTATTGATTTGGTTGTTTATCTCCAAGTAGCAAAAGTCTTTGCTTTATTTACTATACAGTCCCCCAAGGAATGTCCCCCATACATGAGAGATTGAAAGTGATTTCTTTCTTTGTGAAAATTAATGAAAAAATTATAGTAATTTTTCAATGTTTTAGTGACAAAACTTCCAGAGTTTGGAGGCAACGGAAGCCTTAGGGAGGTGGATCACACCAAAATCATGAAAATAGATCTAAACATCGAATAGTGCAGAGAGTCCGTTATGGACACTGTGGAAATTATTTTGATTAATTGATAGATGGCGCTTGCGTTGCGTGTTAAAGCGACGCAACGTGCCTTCTGAATTTCCATAGACTCTCCACCGGCAGCTCGATAGATGGATGTCTGATGGTTCGCACACTATTTGATTAGGAACACTTCGGTTCCTATTTGATTTCGATTTTCGATTATGAAAGCATATAGATTTGTTTGTCAACTGAACCACCATATTTTGATGTATGATCTGTAAATATTGTACATATTAAAAGTTACATTTTAAAAGTGATTGATGTCGATTTATAGATCTTAGAATATTTTGAAACAGCTGGTGCATTAGGCCGTCAAGAATTGGATTTAGCACGTTTCAAGTGTGCGAAGTCGGCAAAAAAAGTAAGAATAAATTTTCTAATTTGTAGAGTAACTATGGCGGAAGAGTTTGTTGTTAAATTAAAATCGAAACGCAAAGTTATCAGGACCACCGTGTCCAAGATTCTAAAAAAAATCGAATCGGAGTTGAATAAAGAAGAAATTGATACAAATACATTAGAAGAAAGTTTAGACCAATTAATCACGAAATCGAAAACTCTGAGTGAATTAGATGCTCAGATAGAGCGTGACTTGAAATCAGAGGCGGAAGTGTTTGAAACAAAATTTCTATCTTGTATCGAATACGAAGAGAAAATTCAGATATGGCAATTCAAAACAAATAAAAAATTGAAAGAATTAAATAAAGTAACAAATTCGGATAATGAAAACTCTCTTAACGAAACTAATTTTAAAATCGAAAGCAATAAATGTACGCGTCTGCCAAAATTAACCATCGCTAAATTCTACGGAGATTATACCCAGTGGACAAGTTTTTGGAACTCTTTCAAGGTAGCAATCCATGATAATGAATCTTTAACAAAGATCGAAAAATTTAATTATTTAAAATCGTACTTATGCGGCAACGCCGCAAACGCGATAGAAGGTTTTTGCATTTCGGAACAAAATTACGATGAAGTTGTCGAAATACTTAAAAACAGGTTTGGCAGGAAAGATATAGTTATAAACTCACACATGCAAAAACTCCTGAATCTTACCCCAGTAACCAAATCCAGTGACACTTTAAAACTTCGCAAACTTTGTGACACAATAGAAACTCAAATACGCAGTTTGAAATCATTAGAAGTCACACCGGATAAACACACTTTTATGTTGATTCCAGCCATAATGAAAACTCCTGCCGTCTGATATAACCTTAGAATTCAATCGTAAAACGGATTCGTCGTCTTTTTTTAATGTTGACGAATTATTGCAGTTTGTTCGTTCAGAACTGGAAAGTCGCGACAGAAGCCATCTTTTGCTCTCCACTCATAAATCAGAAAGCACTTCCTGTGTTTATAAAGAGAAGGGTGGGAAAGGGAGTATCGTCCATTCCACTCAGCAGCTGCTGGCGCCGGTTAAAGAAAACAAAACTACTATTTGCTGTCTGTTTTGTAATACATCCAAACATGTTACTGAAGACTGTGAATCACTGACAGTTGATGAGAAGAGAAATTTATAACGTAAACATGCCAGATGTTACCTTTGCCTGAAATTAAACCACCGCATAAAGCACTGTCGAAGCGATCTCGTCTGCTCCAAGTGCAAAGGTCGACATAACAGCTCCAATATGCTTTCGCGCTGAGAAAGAACGAAATGAAAAAAATAAAAGTATAGAAGATTCGCATGTTCTTTCAGCATTCTCACCCAGCAAAATTAAAACTATTTCACTTCAAACGTGTTGCGTAACACTTCGAACGAATACGCAGTCGGTTTTAATTAGGGCTCTACTGGATTCAGGCAGTATGCGTTCCTTCCTAAGAAAAGAAATCACGGATAAATTGAAGCTTCCTGTTATTCGAACAGAGACTCTTTTGGTATTTACGTTTGGAAATAAAACACCCATTAGAAAAAAATTTGACGTTGTTAAGATAAAATTACAGAACAAGGAAACACCAAATTTGAAAATCGAAATTGAAGCTCTAGTGATTGAACAAATTTCAAGTTCTGATTTACCACCTCCTAATCTTGATAGACACATTTTAGGCAAACAGTTAGAAGGTTTACAACTCGCAGATTCTTGGGATTGCAAAGAAAAAATTACTCTTTTGATAGGAGCTGATCATTATTATGATGTAGTAACTGGGAAACTTAAGCGTTTAAACAAACATTTAGTAGCTGCTGAAACGTTATTCGGTTGGTCTCTACTAGGTTACACTAAAGGTACAACACACACGTCCACAGCCTTTAATATCATAGTTGAGGAAGATATAATATCTGATCAGATAAAGAAATTTTGGGAGCTTGAAAGTTTAGGTATAAAATTTGAAAATGAATTATCCGACCCATTAGACAATACCATAATGGAAAAACTCGAATCGGAAATTTTATACAGAAATTCTCGTTACAAGGTTAGGCTGCCATGGAAGTCTGATAGAAAATATGAGTTACATGACAATAAAGCGATTGCGCTGAAACGATTTGAGAAACTTGTAAAGCGATTTCGGAATAACCCTGAACTCTATTATTCGTACCAAACAGTTCTAGAAGATTATTTACAAGAAAACATCATTGAACCAGTTCCAGACACTGTTGATAGTGAATCTCAAATCACATTTTATTTGCCTCACAGAGAAATCATTCGTAGTGATCGAACTACTAGTAAACTACGTATCGTGTTCGACGCGTCTTCACATGGACCTGGTGAAATCTCGTTAAATGACTGCTTGCATATTGGTCCAAATTTGTATCCTGACATTCTTGAACTTCTGTTGGCCTTCAGGCTTCATCCTGTAGCATTTACAAGTGACATAAAGCAGGCTTTTCTTCAGATAGAAGTAGATGAGAAAGACAGAGATGTAACGCGTTTTCTGTTTACTAAAAACTCATTCGATGATCCACAAAATTTTATAACTTATCGGTTCACACGTGTGTTGTTTGGCGTAAATATCAGTCCATTTTTACTGGCTGCAACCATTAAACACCATTTGAAACAATATGAGAAAACCTACCCTGCCACTTGCGAATTTCTAAATGATCACATTTATGTAGATGACATCATTGGAGGTCACCAAAACGTTGAACTTGCTTTCAATACCAGTTTAGAATGCGTTAACATTTTTAGAGATGCTAGTATAATTCTACATAAATGGCACACCAATTCGCAAGAACTGCGCGAATTATGGATTAAAGAAGGCATTGAATCCGAGGAATCTCCTCATGTTTCGGAAGCTAAAAATCCTCCATTGAAAGTGTTAGGAGTCGCTTGGGACAACCAAGGTGACATAATTTACTTTGATGTAAAAAATTTGATAACATTTCTATCAAAACAAGTTAATACTAAACGTTTTGTCCTACAAGCAATAGGACGAATTTTTGATCCTATAGGTCTATTATCACCGTTTGTACTTAGAGTCAAAATCTTATTGCAGCAAATTTGGACACTTGCTTTAGATTGGGATGGTGAACTACCAGAAAATTTATGTTCTGTATGGAAAACATGGTGCAAAGAAGTTTCCAATTTGGACGAAATCGGTATTCCACGATATTATTTTTCTGCAATCGGTAATAGTGATGTGGAAAGGATTGAACTGCACTGTTTTTCTGGCGCTAGCAAAAGGGCGTATGGTACAGTAGCGTATCTACGTATAATTTCTAGCAATGAACAAATATATACGGTTTTTGTTGCTTCAAAGACTAGAGTAGCGCCTTTAAAACCGCTCACCTTACCTAGGTTGGAACTAATGGGAGCTCTTTTGTCAGCCAAATTAGGCACTAGCATCACTAAAGTTTTGAAGTTACAACTTTCTTGTTTTTTCTGGACTGATTCGAAAATCACACTTTTCTGGATAAAAGACTGTGCAAAAAAATTTAAGCTTTTCGTTAAAAATCGTATTCAGGAAATACAAAATTTGACATCCCCAGAAAATTGACATTATTAAATGTAATCCAGCTGATTTGACTTCGAGAGGAGCTAAACTTCCAGATTTGAAAAACAATCCTATCTCGTTTTAAGGACCAGAATCGCTTAGAATGTCGTCTGAGTTGTGGCCTCGACAGAATGAAAAGAAACCTGTCACTGAAGAATTAGAATACCGCAAGAATATTAATGATATTTATGAATTTGTGTGCACAGCAGTTGAAGAAAGGCTTACAGACATCTCAAAATATAGTAATTTAAGAAAATTGTTGAGAATAACAGGTTGGATGAACGATTCATTGGCAAAATTAGGAAAACAAACCATTTGACAAGTCCATTAACGACTGAAGAAATAGTGGACGCCGAAAATTATTAGATTCGATCTGAACAAGAACGTTTTTATACTAAAGAAATTGAGTCTCTGAAGAAAGCGAATAAAGTCGAAAAGAAATCATCCTTATATCTTTTTAACCCATTTTTAGACCAGAACGGGATGCTGAGAGCAGGTGGAAGATTAGAACATTCTAGTTTGTCACATGATGAAAAACATCCGGCAATTCCTTCAAGAGACTCCTGGCTAAGGAATTTGATAGTAGAAAGTGCACATGTTAAAATGATGCATGGAGGAGTAGCAACGACCTTAGCTGAAATTCGAAGTCGCTTTTGGATCCCAAAAGGACGTCAATTTATCAAGAAAATAATAAACAAGTGTCTTATTTGTAAAAGATATTCATTGAAGTCTGCTACCCAGACCACTTCTCAACTTCCAGAAGATAGAATCAATGAGACACCACCATTCTACGTGTCTGGCATCGATTTTGCTGAACAGATTTACGTAAAAAACATCGAAGGAAGTCAAAAAGCCTATGTAACATTATTTACATGCGCTATCACTAGAGCCATACATCTGGAACTTGTACCGAATCTCTCTACAGATTCTTTCTTGATGGCATTCAAAAGATTCACATCTAGGAGAGGCAATTGTCAAGTAATTTATTCGGACAACGCAAAAACTTTTCAAAAGGGAAAAAAGGAACTCGAACATTTCTCTAAACTATTGTCGAATGAGAAATTCCAAGATTTTTTGTCTAATGAAAGAATCAGTTGGAAGTTTATAATAGAACGAGAGGCTTGGTGGGGAGGATTCTATAAGAGATTAATAAAATCAGTAAAAGAGTGCTTAAGAAAAATTCTAGGTAAAGCTTTACTAACGTTTGAAGAATTGTCAATAATTTTAGCACACGTGGAAGCTGTTTTGAATTCTCGTCCTTTGACATATGTGTACAGTGACCACAAGGAACCGTTGCCATGAAGCCAGTCAATTATTTTTATTTTTGGAAACAAAGATTCTACATTACCTATCAACTTTAATTCCATTGTTAAAAATGGCTCTACCAAGTCCTCTCTGACCAAAAGAAAGATTTATCAAGACTTATTGGTTAGGCAATTGTGGACTAAATGGAAAAAACAATATTTGATGGATCTTCGGACTGCTCATCAATTAAAAAATCCTAACCTTTACGATGATCTAAAAGTTGATGATCTTGTATTAATTGAAGGCAACAATAAGTGCAAACTTTTGTGGAACTGTGGCAGAGTGATAAACATTTTTCTTGGTCGTGATAATAAAGTTCGTTCTTGTGAACTAAAATCTGCTGATGGAACAATAATAAAACGACCAGTTCAATTATTATATCCTTTAGAACTTTAAAAAATTTTTTATTGTTTAATAATATGAATATGATTGAATATGTTTTATGCAAATGTTTATTTTGATAATTTAGTTTCATATGATTAGATTAAGAATCGTTTAAATTTACTGAGTGTCAAATTGTATTTGATGATAACATACCTTTTTTAGAATTTAGTATAGCGATTATACTTTGAATATATTTTCTATTTATTTAATATACTTATCAATTGTTTTATAATTATATGTTAAAATATTTATTGATATAAATTTGATTGTTGTTAGATTAATGTGAACTCTTGAAAGAGTTCAGGTGGGGAGTATGTGGAAATTATTTTGATGAATTGATAGATGGCGCTAGCGTTGCGTGTGAACGCGACACGACGTGTCTTCCGAATTTCCATAGACTCTCCACCGGCAGCTCGATAGATGGATGTCTGATGGTTCGCACACTATTTGATTAGGAACACTTCGGTTCCTATTTGATTTCGATTTTCGACTATGAAAGCATATAGATTTATTTGTCAACAGAACCACCATGTTTGATCTATGATCTGTAAATATTGTACATATTAAAAGTTACATTTTAAAAGCGATTGATGTCGATTTATATATCTTAGAATATTTTGAAACAATCCCAGACCATGATTAAGCTTCCACGGCCTTGTACAACTCCAATCTGCGATACTGGATTTATAACTTTATGATTCTCTCGCCATATTCTCAGCCTCCCATCGGTATTATTATTATTATACACCAAAGAACAGGGGCTCCGTTGCCTTACAGTCTAGCAGACTGCCTTACACGGATTAAGACCTCTGCCTCCGGAAGCTGTCTACTACCCGCTTCCCCACAACCGGGGTTAATTAGACGGATCGAGACTCATCGCTTCTACACATTTCAACTCCACTAGTGTCTATTCTCTATATTTTTCTGCCCAGGTAAGAACGGCAACTCGATGGCATGTATTTAGGAAAGGTACCCTCGTGTGTCTACGGCTTCCGAAGGCCATATGTTGAAGGGAGCGATACACGATCTTTTTACTGACTGTACGACTTTCGCCTGCTTCAGCTAGGTGGTAATTTGAGCTTTTGTTTACTTCGTTGACAATGTACAATACGGCTGAGACGTCTCACTCGACGATTATTCTAAATTAATTGTGCTTTGCACTTTGCACCATCCCTAGTTCGTTTTCCCACCATGCGTGCATTCTCGGTACGCTCTTGACACTGTCTAACGTTAAAAGGCTATCCCGCTGAGGATTTTGGAAATTGTATTTTCCATGCGACGAGTGACTACTATCTGCCCGATATTGAAGCTGTCTATGTCAGAAAGTTTACCTATACTGGTATGTGAAACCACTGATTATCAACAACCACAGTGCTAGCTATGTGCATTTAGCACAACTTCCTCACTTAAGCCCACATGCGGACCAAGGCTACAATTCATACCTCTAAAACTACTGCTTTATGGTTTGAAAAAATGATATATGAAACCGGAATTAAAGCTGTACCCTCTAGATGCATATCCTCGAAATCTCCTGATGTGTCTCCTATGGATTAATGTGCATTTGTACGTTTAAAACAAGCTCTTTATACGTGGCATCCCCAAACATTGGATGTAGTGTGGAACATTTTGAAGGAGAAGTGGCATAAAATCAACCTTGATGTTTTCAGGAAAAGGCTTTTCTCTTGGAAATCCTCATGTAATATTATGGTTCAACAAAATGACTCTCAGACGGAATATATTAGAAAATGAGATTATAAGATTTGTTTATATATCTAAATCTTTGCAAAACCCTTAAAAAAATACCTGAACATCCACTGTAGTCAGTGATTTGCGATTGCTACGTTCAATTTTAAATTTCAGACTAAACGTTTGAGGATTATTCATACTGTTTCCTTTATTCTCAATTTTATTAATAATGCCTCATAAATATTTATTCAAATATATGAAAAGTTCATTTTGTAATTTATAAAATACGCTGTTTTTAAATATTTTTAACCCAGAGGGATATTAGCCCGAATTCTGTCCAAACGTCTATGTGTGCAAATAAAAAAATGATCCCTTTGCGGTAATACAAAGTCTGAAAGCTTTCAGTTTAATATTTGTTTTTCGTGTATCTGTGGGGTTGTAAATTCTTTAACTTCCAGTATATATCCAATCGAGACATTTTTATAAAAAATTTAAATCCATTTCCTCCAAATTTCATGTCATGACTGATTTGTTTGAGTAAAAGTCAGGTTATTTGTAAAAGGCAAAGAAAATGATGGTTACCTACATGGCGCGAGAGAGGACTTTGCGGAGAACGATCTAAGGAAAATTGCCTCATATACGTTGAGATAAGGGAAACTGCAGAAGCCAACGATGCAGCCAGCACGTTGGCGAGGAATCAAACAGGGTAAAACTCTTAGCATTCTTAAACACAGGGCATATTGCTATGGGACACATATTGAAAATACTTCGTTTGAAAAGAAAGCAATATATTCTCATTTATTACTTCTAGTACGTTTTGACATGAAGGCCACAGAGAGAAAAAATCTAAAATAAAAAATAACATCCTTATTCGTGTTTTAATGATAATCTGGAGATTTTTTATGCGAAATGCCGACAAATCACTTACGAAGAACAAAAAGGAAGAGGCTGACGGTCACTTCGAATTGAGAGCACAGACAACAAGCGAGAATATGCCTAAGAAAAATTTCAATAATAGCTACAGCTGTCCTTAATTCAATGAGAAGTTATAGTTAAAAATAGAGCATATTGGTAAATCATAACTTAATATGGTGTGTAAACTAGTAAATTAATTTAAGAACACAAGAAAAAGTAATTTAGCAATAGCATTTAACTTCAAATAATCATTTTAATTTCAGGTTAACATATAATTTCATTTTCCTTTTACAGTTCTGAAATGTAGATGCAAAAAAAAAATTTTTAAATGACTTTCTGTTTGCATTTCAGCTGTAGCGAAATCGATTGGACTAAAAACATCTTTCCTCTCTCTTATCGAAAGAGGCAATTTTTTTCGTCAAAAGCCAATGTACAGTCAAGGAGATCGTCACTTAGTCAGTCATTTTTCAGTCAAAGTCCAATTTTTATTCAGTCACTGGTCAGGCAAGGAGATCTTCCCTTTCTCGGTCCCTATTCAGTGAATGTCCAATTTTTAGTCTGTCACTTGTCAGTCAATGAGATTGTCACTTAATCAGTCATTGCTAAGTCAATGTCCAATTTTTAGGCAGTCAATGAGATTTTTGTCATGGCAAACGAATTTTTGACGAATATGAATTGAAATTGTGTAAACTTATCTGAGATCTCGATAATCTGCTATAAGTTTTTTGTTTATTTTTAATTTTTTAAAGCAGAAATGTTTTAGTAATGGTTTTCTTAGGTTTGAAATTTTGAAACGCTTGCTATGTTTCGAAGAAGGATGTTGAGTGTATTCGTCATCAATATAGATAACAGGGACGGTACCAATGACGACATCAACATGGTGTTCTTGAGAATCTTGAATTGGTTTGAGTTCTATTTTGTCTATTTGATCCACTTTGCCATTCATTCCTGGTTCATTATTTGTGTTAAGGAGATTACCAGAATCGATGTCACTTTGTGCTCCAAGATCGTTATGCGATACAATGCATTCAGCATCCAATAATTTAAAACAGGCATTCAAACTGAATTCTTCTTGGTTCAAGATGGTTATACTGCTATTTGTGCCTATTTGATTACCTGGGTTATCAGGTTTTGGAAAATCAAAATCCTTTTCTGTTTCATGTTGGAGGTAATTAAATTGATTTGCATCGCTGATATTGTGCACATCATAAGGATTATTATCGAAATCTTTGGCAAAATGGTGGATGTGGTCAGTATCACTATCAATATGCAGATTAAGAAGATTATTATCAAAAGCTTCGTTATTAACTTCGAGGAGATCGGTGTCACTGTTTGTATCCACATCAAGGGAATCATCATTAAATTCATTAATATCATCATATGAATCAAGGAAATCTAAATTAAGTACCTTCTTTCCGGTGTTAAACATGTGTTCATTACGGTTAATAGAGTTTTCATCATTATTTTTCCGAGTTTTCTCTTCTCTTCGAGGAAACAAAAGAAAGACAGTCGCAAAACAAATAAGTATGCCCAATAGGCTGTCGATAAAGGGTGTTGGTATAATAACGTAACACAATACTGTGAAGAAAAAAAACTCCATTTCTAAAAATGGTTCCAATTCGATTTCAGCATTAAAAATAGCAAGTTTAAGCAAATAAGCTCCACACGTAAGTTTTTAGCACCACTAGATTTGGTATCTCTAATGATAATGGTTTATAAGCATTGTTAAAAATGTATACATTAACTTTGTTGTAATTCAACAAAAGCCTAAAACAATTTTTGGTAAATTCATTGTTTCGAACGCTATTAAAAGGATTCCTTGAATATATAACAATGAAAGATATTCTGATATGTAACTCATAATAGAAGGAAGATTCTATGTGTCTGTCTTTCGTTTGGGGTGAGTGTAAGCTAATAGACCCAGGCTGCTACATAGGTGCATCTAGACAAGAGCCAGTGCACCTCGAAACGTGGTTTCGAAAATTTGAATAAGTTTTCAAGTTTTGTTTTTTCATTTTTGTTTTATTCTATTGTCTTTGATAAAATCGCATAAAATCGATAATTCTCTCTCATTACATCAGCAATAATGGTACGAGGCCATTGTTGCTGTTGTATCCCTGTTGCCATTCGGAAAAATGAGGGCGAAAATTAGCGTTTTAAGAATTTTTAATTAATATCTCTGATTTTTGCTATTTTTTTGGATAAAGGTGTAAGCGGCGGAAAAGTGGAAAACGAACCAACGCTAAACTACCGCTGCCATACATATTCAAATAAATAATTCTTTTTTGAGGGGCTTCTTGCGATACAAAACATAAACGTAATATTTATATATAACCAGAGATTATTATTATTAGAACGAAAATACGTGAATACTATGGAGAAAATATTTTTCAATAAAAAACTTACTTTCAAAACATGTATTTTTCTTGGACCTATTATTTAAAAGCACAGAAATTACGTTTTCGTTACACTCTCATGAAAAGGGCTTCATTTACCTTTGGCTGGGTAAAAATGAATCTAAATATAAACACAACACAGAAATATATCAAAATATTTTTAATTCTTTACTATCTACCTCTTTAAGATAAAATCAACTGGTTAGCGTAAAGTTAACTTACGTTATATAATTAGCAAGAACAGTACACCAAAATGAGTTTTGGTGATCTATGTGCATAGTGTATATAGTGTTTTTTCTAATTTACAATATTTATTTCTTATTATAATTCCTTAATTAGCGCTGGCAAATCGATATGGATCCTTTCGCCCTCTGGGGCAGCACTTTGATGTGTATTATGTGTTAAAAATTTCGATAACTGCTCTGTGCAACTATGATCCGCCCACTTCTGTTGTATGCCTCGACAACTACCCCTATGCTATTCCTTTAGCTTCAAGACACGGAAGAAGGAGGACGCTACAGCCGTAGCACCTACGAGAAGAACGTTACTACAGAAAGTTTTTATACTACAGCTGTGATAATTTGCTTTTACGATGCGAAAGTTATTTTTCAGATATTTTAAATCGCGATGTTACCCAAGTTACTGTTACATATTGCCACACTGGAAGTGATCAGAACTTCAAGCGCACTGGTTTGTTCCAACATTTGGATTTTTTTTTCACTTTTATGATACCCACTAAGGACAGATATGGATAGGTAAAGATTTCAGGGTCGTGTTCCTATTAACCAGGCAACGACATTTCATACGACCATCATAACAGACATTATGAACATGCAAAACGAGTGAATAGAACATAACACTTCAATTCTCTACATTCCTCAATACTAAGATATACTAATTTGGAAAGATGCTCAGTAGAATTCAAGTCAGGGCTTTTAAGTAGCCAATTCATGACAGAGACGTCAGACGAATGCTCATCCATCCAACCAACCAGTAGCCAACCTTTACCTGTGAGAGGCGCAGTTATCTTTCTGGGATACTCCCTTTTCGTGTTAATGACAGTGACATAAATGGATGTAGATGATAGCTCATCAACTCTACGTACAAAATTACATTGAGGGAGGTTGGAACAAGGACCAAAGATCCAAACACAACCAGAAGAAAGCATCCCAGACCATGATTAAGCTTCCACGGTCTTGTACAACTCCAATCTGCGATAACGGATTTATAAATTTATGATTCTCTCGCCATATTCTCAGCCTCCCATCGGTATTATTATTATTATACACCAGAGAACAGGGGCTCCATTGCCTTACAGTCTAGCAGACTGCCTTACACCGATTAAGGCCTCTGCCTCGGGAAGCTGTTTACTACCCGCTCCCCCACAACCGGGGTTAATTAGATGGATCGAGACTCATCACTCCTACACATTTCAACTTCACTAGTGTCTATTCTCTATATTTTCCTGCCCAGGTAAGAATGGCAACTCGATGGCATGTATTTAGGAAAGGTACCCTCGTGTGTCTACGGCTTCCGAGGGTCATATGTTGAAGGGAACGATACACGATCCTTTTACTGACTGTAAGACTTTCGCTTGCTTCAGCTAGGTGGTAATTTGAGCTATTGTTTACTTTTATTGACCATTTACAATACGGCTGAGACGTCTCACTCGACGATTATTCTAAATTAATTGTGCTTTGCACTTTGCCCCATCGCTAGTTCGTTTTCCCACCATCCGTGCATTCTCGGTATGCTCTTGACACTGTCTAACGTTAAAATGCTATCATGCTGAGGATTTTGGAAATTGTATTTCCCGTGCGACGAGTGACTACTATCTGCCCGATATTGAAGCTGTCTATGTCAGAAAGTTTACCTATACTGGTATGTGAAACCACTGATTATCAACAACCACAGTGCTAGCTTTATGTGCATTTAGCACAACTTCCTCACGTGAGCTCAGATGCGGCGCAGCGCTATTCAATTTGACTAGCTATGTCAATCCCTAATTTAGTGGCACTTCAGTGTAGTTACAACTCATGAAGCTTGGACATACGTATAACGATTGCAGTAGAAAAAGATTAATTTACTACCAAAAAAGAGGAGAAAAAGACACAGTATATTGGTTCAGAAAAATCAAGGATAATTTTTCTAAAGGTTTTATTGTTCTTACTGGATTTTTTTATAACAAGAAACTTAAAGTAAGGAAAGTAGAAACAAATATCAAAATTAATTCGGATTACAATCAGAAAAATCTTTAAACATCTATATTAAGGGGACACGGGAGGTTTAAATGAAAAATTCTTACTTTTTGTTCAAACTTTAAAATATTTTCAGTTATGTGTATTGTGCATGTATTTACCTAAATACACAATTTTATAATGATAGAGGTAAATTTTTTCAAAAAAAAGTAAAATAATTTTATGTATTTTTACGTTTTTATACTTATATTCATATAGCCCCTTGCGCATAAAATTTAATCAGAAACCTACAATAATGTTCCTAATGAATCTATATGAAATGATAAATAAAATGGGGCTTGCATTTTAAAATAGGAGGAAACATCATTGAAAAATAAATTATTTATTAAATTTTCCACAATTTTTTGAATTTTTATGGCTCGTTATTTTACGAAAAGCCTAACAATTCCTATAAAAGTTAATCAATAGTAAAAAAATGGATGCACAGTTCTTTTATGAATAGTATTGGAATGATATAAATGAAGTATGAAAATAATTCGAGAACAATTAAAACGCAAAAGATAAATTCAGTACTCAAAATTTCCAAAAATCTGAAATCCGTGAAATCACAATATAAGGATTTACTTTTACTTACATACCTGAAAATGACTTATAAATGCTTCTGCATTCTATTATATTACTACTTCATTTATTAGTTCTTTCTAAGCTCAATTTTGTTCATTTGTTTTAAACAGAATCAATTTTATGTGCTATGCTTTGTAGACAATCATAACACACGGTACATCATGTAGACTTGTGTTTACTTACCTATATTTCAAATATTATTGTCTAAACATTTTCTTTAGTTATTCTGCATAGCATTGCAAATACAATATTATATAAATGAAATGGATTAAATCTATTCAAGTCTTTGATTGATTGCACAATGGCAATTTGAAACAAAAGCGCGTCAAACTCTTTCTAAATATTGGTAGAGGATATTTGGTCACAGAACAGTTTTCAGTTTCTCTTGGCATCAAAGCAATGGATAGGAAAGCTTGCAATAAATGTGTTGTTCAGCTTGTAAATGTGATCAAAAGTATAAAAGAGAAGGTGTTTGAGTTGTTCAGAAAATAGTAAAGAATAGCATGAAAGGTGGTATCCATCTATGAAAGGTGAGTATATTATCGACACTGGAGTGTCATTTCATGGTATATATGGCATAAATGCAGACACAATTCCTTGAATTCTATTGGCTGTGCTAATCATATTTCTAATGACCTAGCAATAGATTTTGTGGTAATAAACTATATATTTACTCAATTTTATGCGACTTTTTATACTTGATAATGACATCAATTTGAATATATTTTAATATTTATGAAAAAAAAAACTAAATGCATAAAACATAATATTTTAATTATTTTGGAAAGTATATCAAAATGTGATTGTTCGATGGTAGAAAAACTTTACAGTTGAAGAGATTATAGATAAGTAGCATAAAAATTTAAACATAGGTCAAAGCAGAGTTAAATAACTTGATATTCAATTTTATGCACATTTTGATATTCAGAATCACATTGCTTTGAAAATACTTTAATATATCAGGCTAAACATGACTAATTAAAAACATATATAATTTATTCAAACATATATAATTCAAAACATATATAATTCAAAACATATATAATTTCATTTTCATATATAATTTTATCATTCATATAGAATTTCATGTTGTTTCCTCACTGATTTCCTCGACAGCTCAAAAACTTTCTCTTTTATACTCTTTATACTTTTATACTTTACAAGCTGCACAACACATTTATCGAAAGTTTTCCCGTCCATTGTTTTCATACCAACAGACATTGAAAACTGTTAGATAGCAGAATGTCCTCTACCAATATTTAGAAAAGCTTCAACCATGTTTTTGTTTATCTCAAAACGCCGCTGTTCAGCCAGTCGTGGACTTGAATATGTTGAGCCATAAAGTTCATTTCATGAATTACACATTATCTGTAGCTTTGAAGAATAACCAAAATTATCATTATTTATTTACTTTTAGTTCATTTTTATTTCAATACTGACACCTAAGTTCTTTCAGTAAATGATTTCACTAAATCATCATTATTTCCAGTGTTACTGAAGAAACACAACTTCTGTTCAGTCCTATTACTATTGTTTAAAACTATACACTTGTGTGTCAGCACAATCAGAATGTAGTAACACGTCTATATCAGAATGGTGTGAAACATCAGCATTTGGATTGTCCACCAGTATCAAAACATTCAACAGTTTCACGTTTGCATTTATTCCGTCTTTTATTTGCTTTATCACTTGCAAGTTTCCTTTTTAGTCCAAAGGGATTTGAATCCCGAAGGACTATTAGTTTCGTTTTGGCATTTTGCGTCGGACTCATAAATGTCGGTTCACTTTTCAAACTGTTGCCACAAAATGTTAGAGTCCTGCATTATATTTGAAGAAATTAAATAATGAAAAATCTGCATAAATGTATGCATATTTGTCGCATTGTGATAAAACAACGGTACATTGAATTTTGAATGACGTAATTCTCCTACGAATATGGGCATGTGGAAGACCAAATTTGAAATTCGGAATTTGTCTTATCATCGATTTCATATTTTGAAAAACATTAATGAATTTCTGATTAACAATCTCAAGGACTTCAAAGCGAGGAATGGCAACGTTGCTCAAAAAAACATTTTTATCTCTAGCGCGTGAGACTTTGTGTCGGAAATTCTAAAAATAGGGTCAATTTATAACCATTTTGCGCCGATATTGCTCTTGAACTGAATTTTATGGTTTAAGTGCGACGAACGTGTGACATTTAATAAATAAAGTTAACAGATAAAATGTTAAAAAAAACGCCCCTTTGGACGTATCAGAAAAAATAAAAAATTTTAAAATCGGAAATCTTTCAGTTTTTTTTTTTTTTTTTCTTTTTCTTTCTTTCTTTCTTTTTTTTTTTTTTAAAGTGCAAAGGGGCTTTGAACCTGAAGGACTATTTTTTCGTTTTGCGATTTTGCGTTTAATCACTATAAATGTCCGTTTAACTTTTCAAACTGTTGCCAATAAATGTTAGAGTCCTGCATTATATTTGAAGAAATTAAATAATGAAAAATCTGAATAAATGTATGTATATTTCTCGCATTGTGATAAAACAACGGTACATAGAGGCATCGAATTTTGAGCGACGTAATCTTCCTACGAATATGGGCATGTGGAAGACCGAATTTGAAATTTAGAATTTGTTTTATGATCGATTTCCTATTTTTTAAAACTTTGACGAATTGTTGATTAACAAACTCAAGGATTTCAAAGCGAGCAATGGCAACGTTGTGCAGAAAAAACATTTTTATCTCCAGCGCGTGAGTCTCTGTATCGGAAATTCTAAAGATATGCTCGTTTTAAAACTATTTTGCGATATTGCTGTTGCACTGGACCTTATGGTTTAAGTGCGAGGAACATGATATTTAATAAAGAAAGGTAACACACAAAATGTTAAAAAACGCCCCTTTAGACGTAATTTAAAATCTGAAACATTTCAGATTTTTTTTTGTTTTTTTGCTTGTTTGTTTGTTTGTTTGTTTTTTGTGTAAAGTCTTCCTGTACAGATCTATTTCTCTACTGAATTATGAATAACAATTCAAATTTTGCACATTTTTGTAAAGATGATTTGTGACCACTCTAGATTAAAAGCATCCCATGCTTGATTTATTTTATTAACTGGAAACATATATTTACGACCAATTATTCAAGAGATATTTAGTGGTGAAATCTTTTTTATGCGTCCTGTATAATGCTGATAAATGTGAAACTTACGAGATTTCTGGAAAACTGGAATAATATGTAAATAACTGTATTTGGTGTATCATTAAAACATGTACAAATACAGTATGTGAGTAGAATGCCCAATCTGTCTTTATTAAAAATTTAAATATTTTGTAATAGCTTACGAAGAGCCTTCTAAATACGATCATTGAATGTAGGTATATTTATTTGGTTAAGTAAGGTTCCTCAACAATTTCAGTAAAGTCACTGTCTTCTATAATAATCCATTTTTTTAAGACACAAAATGATGATTATACATTTTTTTGTAGTAACTTAAACACTACGCTTACATTTGCTTAAAATTTAAAATCTATTATTGTCTGAAAAGACTTTTTAATTACTATCCACTTCCTTCATCTGAAATACTTCAGAAAATTTTTCACTAAGTAAAATTTAAAAGTATCTAGAACTATGTATATATACACTGCTGGCCATCCAAATTGCAACACCAAGAAAGACAAGAGATATCACAATAAAATTTATTTATTAGATAACATGTTGACCAAGTATCAAATGATTAAATTTATAGACTTCTGTGAAGTGTGGTTCTTTCCAGAATCAGTAGCCAGAGTAGCCGCCATTGTTGGAGATCACCGCTGCCACACGCCTCGGCATTGATTCAAAGAGACTTTGGATACGTTCTTGGGGTACAGCAGACCAAGCAACGTCCGCACGTTGCCAAAGGTGATCTGGTGTGGCAGCTTGGGATGAAATCTGGGCCAATCGTTCAGCAACCATGGACAACATGTTTTCTATCGGCGAAAGATCCGGAGAGCGAGCCGGCCAGGGAAGCAATTCAATCTAGCGATTGACGAAGAATCCTTGGACAATGCGTGCTACGTGTGGTCGCGCATTATCCTGTTGAAATATGGCTGTGGGCAAGCCCTGAAGGTAAGGAAGGACAACTGGCTCCAATACCTCGAAGAAGTAGCGCTGGCTGTTTAAAGTACCGGCAATGCGTATTAGAGGAGTGCGAGAGTGATATCCAATACCGCCCTATACCATAATTCGAACCTCGGACCGAACTACCAGTGTTCAGCGACTTTACCGCTCGGCCGCTGGTGGGCCCTGTCCAGCAATGAATGTTCGATGTATAGGCCACAGCCACTATCCCACCAAAAGAAAAGACTTTCATTTATGAAACATCCTAGTACGTCTGCCAGAGAAACGAAAACAGGCTTTACATCTAACATTATCCTGCACATTTTTATGAAACATTAACATTTTGATTCGACCCTTTTGTTTTGATTTTCACTTGAATTTTGTTCAAGCAAATGTTTCGGAAATCATTCCTACTTGTAAATATCTGTTTGTTTCTTGTATGTTTGGGGCACCATTGGTCATGTAATTAAGATTGCAGAATACTGGTACTTTTATGGAACTCATCATTCCAATTGTAATTTCCATTATTTATATAAAAAGACATTTTAGTAGCATAAAAAATACCAATACGGATTATTAAAAGTCGAATCTTCAGCTCGTAAGTAATGATAAAAAACAATGTACAATAATTAAATGTTACTGTATGATGTTTACTATCGCTTAAATAAACAATATTCTGTTTTTGCTCAAACACAGCTTTAAAAATACCAACTGGTTGAAAGTAAGTCACCTAAATTTCATTTGACTAATTATTAATATATTATTGTATCATAATATTAGTTAACAGTGGTAAATCTACGTATTTAAAAGAACAAAAAACCGTAAACACGATGTTTTGAAAATTTTAATATTTCTCCTTTGGCCACGTTTGAATTATCCATTTGAAATTACGCATCAAGAAGGTGCCAAGGGACCTTAATTTTCAAGGAATGATTTCTACTGGCAGTAATTTTACAATAATATTATAAGATTAGACCTATTAAATCTGACAGCATGAATGCATTATATGAAAAAAGCACGGATTTTGCATTATTTTGCTGTAGAATGTTATACTATATTCTCAATTATCCGTGTGTGGAATACCCGTCTTGCAATTCGGAACTAGATACCGTTTGAAGCAATCTTAAGCGACAAGCGAATATATTTTTCATTTAGTCAATTTGTCGAAATTTGAATCTTTTTAATTGCAGTTTTACATTATTTTGATTACCATTAAAAACGAACGTGAGTAACTCATCTGAAAATCTATAAGCTGTGAGAGAATCCTTGTTAGGATATTTAATTTTCAGAGTTGTGTTTTTATGTTTATTGCAGCTTGTATGATGATGAGTGAAATCGCTTGGAACTCCGTGCATTAACTAAGTGCAAACATTGATTACAGACCTTGTTAATTAAAAAAAAATTAAACTTTACAAAAAATAATGTTACAGAATACATATATTTCTTTTACATTCCGAATCCATTTTCCGTACCTAGTTGAGTCACATAAATTATGACAAACTTTGAGAAATTAATTTAAAAAATTAAATCTGAAAAAAAGAATTTAACAAAACAATTATATCTTGGCTGTGCAAGAAATCTCACAAATACTACGTTTATATTTCTGAACAAATGCATTATATTTCCTTCATTTCTATCCATCAATTTTATCATTTATCTCTCACACCCTTTTTTATGAAAATCTGTGATAACACTTAACAAATATTTAAGCAAATAAATGAAACTTATACAGATTGGACTGTCAAATACTTCGAAAAATTAGTTGTTAAATTTCAAAAAATTTCACATTTCTTTACGAGATATATCTGACATCTAAACATGTCCCAATTCGATGATGTCATGGATTTTTATAATTATGTTTAGAGTTTGAAATTATACTTATTATATGAAAAATATTAAATAAATTTGTTAATCACTAGTTTCCTTGTACACTTGCAGGGTTTATATTTATTTTAACTAGCATTTATTTTAAGTTTAAGCTATCTTTCCTGTCAAGCCTTTACTTTTCCCTAGAATTGCCAATGCCAGAGTATGTAAATTGTTGTCGAACGCGCAGTATATTCAAATTTTAGCAGAAGTAAGTTGAGTTTAAATAGAAGGGAAACGAGTTTGTATGTGTGCTCTTGAATCGTGAACGTGATGGTTGCTAGGTAGAAATTTAAGAACCGCGCGTTTCGGCCTGTGTGCCTATCTCGGCAGTTCGTTGAATCTTTAAACTTCTTATTCAGTAAGCTTGCTGAATCTGAGCTGCATCTTAGAACGCGGTTAAGGTAGTTACTATTTAAGAGCCTCGTAGGTAGTGATGTAGTTATTTATTCATCCTGTCATTTATTTTTAGTTTCACATTTCTATTTTGTTAAACCGCCGGGTCGGCGTAGTTTGTGAGCGTCAAGTGAACGCAGCTGTTATTTATAAAGTGGAATAAAAAGGGCTTTAAAATCCCTTCTTACGAGTTTGTGTAATTTACAGTTCATAGCAGTCACTACCATAGTTGTTGACAAGTTGGGGCCACGCAACATTATACACTCTTGTGCTATATGTACCTTAACGTGCAAAGAACGTTATGGAATAGTGTTATCAAGAGTTATTTAAATCAAACTGCTTTGCCTTTTTAAGGCCGAGCGGTGGCTTTCCAATTAACACGTTGAGTTCGGCGCCGAATTAGCTGTCCTTTCCGTTCAGCCGGCAGCGAGCTAAGCCCTAAAGCTAAGCCGTATTTTTGTTTAGAATGTTTCAATTCATTTCATTAAAGCTAAATTTGATCACATTTCATTGAGACTATATTTATTTTTTAACTTATACTGTCGGTCCCGTGGAACGACGCCAGGCAAACGAAAATTGCAGTGCCGGTCCCCAGGGATCGACGCCGGCCACACGGAAAGTTCACTGTCGGTCCCCAGAGACCGGCGCCCCGCTCAACGTGTTAAGAAAGTTTGGGGCTGGTAAGTAATTATGTATTTAATTCAAATATATGAATTGATATGTAATATATATAGATAATTGATTGCATTTGAGTTCCATTTCGAATACTCAAAACTTAAACGCAAAGAACTAGATGCAGCAGATACATAAATCAGTTTATTCAACGCAATTTAACAGAATCGTTACAGGTGATGAGATGTGGGTCGCTCACTTCAACACAGAAACCAGCAACTCACGATTGATTGGCGTCACAGGGATCCACGCGCCGGACGATCTTCAGTCAGTCTATGCTCGGAAATTGATCTACACGGTATTCTGGGATAGTAAAGGCATTCTGCTCATTGACGTATTGGCGAGTGGTGCTCCGGTGAAAGCTGATCTTTACTGCGCTTTACTAGAGAACATCTGAAGAGCCATTCAGAACAAATGGTATGGGATGCTCAGTGCTGGTTTTGTGGTGTCCTACGACAACATCTGACGTATACGGGGAATTCCACAAAATATATGTTGCAGACGTTTAGCTGGGAAATGTCTGACCATCCATCTATGGCTCCGATCTTGCTGTCAAGTATTTCCCCGTGTTATTGCACCTGAAGACTTTCTTGTCTGGGCACACTTTCCCACAGGTGAAATGTTGCAGACAAATGTGACGGGCTGCCTTCCTTCCCAGGCGACAGACTTCTACGACACTCTAATGTAAATACGTAACCGACGCTATGACAATTGGTATAGTTTCGATGTTTCTTATGCTGAGAAGTAGCAGAAATATAGCTGTATCTTTTGCAATAGGTCTTTCCAGGTAATAAGACTTTGTTTTTTATGGTTTGCGGCAAAGTAATTTTTCGGACGACCCTCTTATTGTATAAATAATCATTATCAAATGAATTAACCTTCATCTAAATCAATATCTAACTCATTGAAATCATCATCTGTATAAATTTCCTTCTAAATCCAATCAACTTCATCTGCTAAATTTAAATCATCATCTAAGACATCTAACTAAGCATAACTACCCAAAACACATCTTCATGTTAAACCATCATATATATATTATCATCATCATCGTCATTGAAAACATCGCCAAATTAAGATAAATCATCATCTCTCTAATCAACTAAATAAAAAGCAGTATCATCTAAATCACCACCATCAACAACATGATTCTCATTTGATCATCGTATTCATCACCTCAACCGTCTAAATCACCATCAAAATTGTTATCTGAATAATAAAGAAAGAAATTATAAAATTATCACCAGATAATTCAAAACCATCATTTAAATAATCATCATCATCGAAATCATACCATCAGTTTGAACCGTCGTATATGTCATCATCACCATTATCATCGTCGAGATAGATAAATCATAATTCTCCAGATCACCTAAATAGAAAGCAATATGAACCAAATCATCATCTTCTTCATCCTCATTTAATCATCGTCTCCATTGCCTAAATCCTCTAAATTAATTTATAAATCACTCACATCATGTATAAAATCGTCATCTGTCAAAACTATGTCACCATCAAATTCATCTAAATATTTATTATCACTTAATACACATCGTCATTTTAACCATCGTGTATATCGCGTCACCATGATCATCGTCAGAATAAGATAAACCATCATCACTAAAATCACATCAGTCATTCTAAACCATCCTATGTATCATCTTCATCATCATCATTGAAGTCGTCGTCAAAATAAAAGAGCTTCACCTAAATACAAAGCCCAATCAAAGTTTTATTATCATCCTACTCAATTATTCATACTCTTCATCACTAAACCATATACTCACGATCACCTAAATAAAAAATCATCAGCAGTTAATCTAAATCCTCGTCCTTAAAATACCAGTTATATTATTTAAATTCTCATCGTTTAAATCATGATTTTTTAGTGTTTCGCTAGTGTGCCATCAAAAAGAGCCAGTTTCATTTAGGTACAGACAGAAGGATATCACCGGAAGTTCACTATCGTTGGTACAGGTGTAGTAACCAACCGCCTTCAGGAGATGCCAGAGGCTAGGGTTCGTAGCCGAAACCTATGCCATCTTAGATAACGTGACACTCGGGAAGTAACGAAAGAGTTTGAATAACGTAATGTTTCAAAAAGTTTTGTTTTTCTGACAACGAAAATATTTTTTAAAGTTTCATTTCTTCCGGAAACGATGAATTTTTTTTTTTTTTTTTTTTTTAGAAAACGGCCTTTTGAACCTCTTGAAATCTTGTTTGTAAAGACGTTAAAAATTTCCCTTTTATCATTAAATCTGTATTTGTTTTTAATTGAGCATCTCATTATTTAATATTTGTTCATTTTGCAAAATTTTAATATAATAATAATAATAAGCAAAATGCAAAATGTTAATCTTTAAAGAAAAATGCGACAAGGGATATAAAATTAAAAATTAAAAGGCAAAGAATTAAATTTGTATCAAGTTTTACCACAATAGAAAAAAGAGAAAGGACTTTAAAGAATAGAATTGTTGAAGGGGTATTGAAAACCAAAACCTTTCATAAAATGAGGATTTCTGATATTTGCATTTTCAAATTCTCTACAATTTTAGCTTTCTTAAAACACCATTCTTTAATCTCTATGAAAATTAGAACTGTATAAAATCTAGCTTTACTTTGTCATTGAATGCTTTGATAATTGAGAATTTTTACATAAAAACGAGTTTTTCTCCGAGCGTGATTTTTTTATACTCGATGTAGTACCTGTTCTCAAGAACTACTGCTCACAGGTATCTGAAATTTTTATACCTTATTTACTACGTTTCCAAATATTTGCCGAAATGAGCTTTTGATTATAATTAGTGCTAAATTTTACTATGCGTAAAAAAATATTCTGTAAAATACTCTAAAATTTAAAATGATTTAAAAGCTCGTTTCAGGATACTCAGCTAGGTATTGTGATGTTCCTTCCCTTAGTGAAAGACGTTTCCAGAACATTTTATCCGCGAGGGGCGAAAGACGGTTAAAGGAAGGGACGTAATTACGCCAGAAAATAGAGTGGAGGCAAGCTGGTGGGAAGAATACGAGACTTTTGACTTTTGCGGTTGGACCGGCAGTCATGCCGTGTGCAAAGAGATAACTTAAGCTAAATGTATAGTAGTGGTATTTGGTTTATTGTGTATTGTGTAATAAATTAATGGATAAAATTTCAAAGCTGATGGAGATTATTTTCCTATTATGGCGAGTGCATGAGAAATAGACGAACCCGCCTCGGAGTTGAAACGGCGCGAGGTGCAAAACGACGCAGTGGATAGGATAAGAATGTGAAAAAGGAAATCACTAAATAGTGAAAATAATAAATAAATATGGTCGTAAAAAGTTACTGAAATTTATAAAATAAAATTCGGTGATAGTTCACGAATGGATCTACGATGTGAGAAGATTTTTATGGCGAAAGAAAATGGCGCGTTTAAGGCCATGTGTGCGAATAAATTCATCAGATTTGTGAAAGCGTGATGTGCTAAAATATGATCATCAATGTTCATCATCGTAGTGAAATCGTGAAAATTTAAATCAGGGTAACTAGAATTACCGTGTTGTAATCATGTCAAGTTACGTGCCAGTGCAGTGTGCTCATGATTAAAGTTTACAGCGTCAAGTTGTGCTCTTCGTTCGACATTTCCACTATCGGGATCAAAAGTAAGTCCTTCTTAATTTATATATTAACCATATTAACTGAGAAAATTAAATTGATTTTATGTCTGTTAATAATTAGAATGTCTGTTAATGATTAGAATGTCAGGCGTTACAGCCAGTAGACACTGAAAAAGTATATTTTATATGCAAATGAGAAATTATGGTTCTTTTTTTTATCAAGATTTAGGAGATATTGCATGTTAAATGAAAGTTAAAATAGTTCAAAATTATGATATCAGAAGTGATTCTGAAGCATTTGATTGTTTACTCAGGTTACTAAGTAAGGTCGAACGGACTTGTTTGTTGTCTTGTTTTACCAAAATATTTTAGTCACTGAAGTTAATAAGTTGATTAAAAATTAATTAGTTTAACCATTTGAAACAATACGTTTAATATGTGTTTCAATACAGGAATGCGTAAATGCGTTACGGCGCAATGCCACAGTATTCAAAACATTTTATTTTCAGGCTAATTTAAAAGATTAGCATATTTCTTTTTGTATTTATGTGTTTAACAATATATGGTTAAATATATGTTAAAAGTTTAATATGAGAATCTATTATTCATTATTGTGTTCCGTAATGATAGTGTATGCTAAATGAATAATGGTAGTATTCAGTAGTAATAAAATATGTATGTTTGCCTGTAAAATCAAGTGTTATTATTGTATTGCATGTGTAAAGCTGTAAAACGGAAATATCGCAGATTAATAAGGGTCTTAAAAGGAGAAATAGGGGTGTCAGAAGAATCAGACGAAGTCATAAAAACCATGCAGACTTAAATTAAGTTAAAGGAAATGGGGCTACAGCTAGAATAGTGTAAGGTGGAGGCAGATGCGGCTAAAAACCGGTTAAAAGAGATGGGGTTTAGGGAAACACAATTAGAGAGAGAGCGAGATAAAAATTAAAGAAATAGAGCGTAGGAAAATAGATAAAGAAGGAGGGTATCGGAATCAGAGGAGGATGGGGTTTCAGATTCTAAGAGCAAGGGAAACTATTATTGAAACATTTGAAAATAATGAAAGGAATTATGATTGACCCACCATCGAAAGCTGAGAAACGGCCGTTTTTTTTTTACATCATGCTGAAGTGATGATGAACTGATCTCTATAAAATTTCTGAAGAAGGGAAAATTATTTTGCAGAGTTTAAAAACAAAAGTTAAAAGTTTAATCGCGACTATCGATGAAATGGATTTAAATAACTGTATTATGATTAAAGACACAGTATTAAAAGAATTCCAGATTCCTCGGAAAAACCGATCGAGGCAGGCTGGTGGGGTGAATACGAGACTTGGTACTTTAGCGATTGGACCGGCAGCCATGCCGTGTGGAAGGAGATTACTTAAAACATGTTTTGCACGCCTTATATTATGTATATAGTTGAATGTATACTATACTAGTAATATTTGTTTTATTGTGTACTGTGTACTGTTATGTGTAATAAATTAGAGGATAAAATTTCAAAGATACAGATTATTTTCCTACTATGGCGAGTGCATAGACAAACCTGCCTGGTAGTTGAAAGGACGCGAAGTGATAGAGGTACTTTAATTACATAAAAACCTTCAAGCCTGTAAGAACAGCAGATTTTCAGAAAAGGTAATCCGAAAATGGCCAATTTAAAATTGTCGCTATATGGTTTCCAACACCCCTTAATAAAACGGAGTAAAATATAAAAAAATGGCATTTATGGAAATACGAAAAATAAATATGTTTAGCTTATAAGAGTATATAATATTTCTGTAAAATAAATAAAGTGAACATTTAAAAGCAATTTTTTAAAATAAAAAACCAAAAGGAAATATTTATAGTTTTTAAAATCAGTATTACTTTTGTAAAATGAAAGAAGTTAAATCTTTTTAAAGTAAAAATAGCGAAAAGAAAAATTGAAATTAAAGTTTCACGTTATTAAAGTTAAATACTGATCAGAAAAGCATTTTTGACACGAGAAAGTGAAAATAAAAGAATTTTAAAGTCAAAATTGCATTTACACAAGTTGCAACTTTGATAGAGATTCGCGTTCCTTTAAGCCTCGGGCGTCTTCCTATGACGGTCGGTTACTATTAAGCTTGTTATTGTAAACTGGCTATTCAAATTACAGTTGGTATGCGCAAAGGGGGCCTGAATCTTCATCCTGAAAAAAAAAAAAAATAAAAATAAAAAAAAAAAATAAATAAAATATTGTTACATATCACATAAAAATATCAGTTAAAATGATAATTCAATTCTGAGTCACAAGCATGAGAAGATTTGAGAAGGTTATATGGCATACGTAAATAACCAAAATGAAAGGTATACTCGAAACGGATGACTGTGCACTGTCTGCAAAAGTTCAGACCGGATCTTGGTCGTTTGCGGTAGGCATTGACTTTCAAGTACAAAAGTGTTTTGAAAAACGTAAATGTTTGCGCTTTGGTACTTTTAAATATAAAATCATTTGTTTTGTAAAAATTACGAAGCCTAGCTCTTCATATGTTTCTCCGACACTCATAATTTTATGAGGAAAAAGTTTGCACTCGTTATGAAATAATTTTGAACATAAGTATCTCCGTCTGATTTCGATGGACATCAGTCAATTTTTTTGTGATTTATTTCTTATAACCAAAACCAAAATTTCCGAAACAGAAGTCTAGGTATTGAAGGAAAAAATAATTACTCAGATTTCGTACTTTGTGCAATATTAACCGTTTAATATTCGAAAAGACAAACTTTACGTCATTTAAACAGTTTATTAATTGAAGTATATCCACGGTTGCACAAATAAAGAGCGAAAGAATATTTTGTGGACAGAGAATGTACTATTTGACGAAATGCATATTCAGTAGAAAAGTGCCCAATATGGCGTAAGTGGATAAGACGGCTTTTGTGGGAGTAAAATCTTGTTTATGAATAAATTTTAAATTAGTAAGTTATTTATTATTATTTAAATAGTAAAATGTAGATAACTGGTACTTTTATTTTCAGCTTTTTTGAAATAAACTCATTATGCAGCGTGCCAAAAGAAAATAAAAAGACCTCTTTCAAAATTTAATGCTTAACGTTCTATTTTAGAAATGGAAATATCAATTAACAATAGACAAAACTCTTCCTTGACCTTGTAAACTATTCTAGAAGTCCTTGACTTCCTTTAGCTGGTAAAAAACTGAAATCTCTTACTAAATTTGGCATGGAATATGCCAATAAATTTCAAACGTAAAAATGTTCGCAATTTGTTTTTACATAAAAATTTCTCATATAAATAATTCTTGGATTAGACGTTTTTTGAAAGGTATCTTGACCCAAAACGTTTAAACTGTTTTCTTGAAACATTCATTTGCTATTGAAAATTTTATAAATATAACTAGGTTGAGTTTTGAATAAATGAAATTACAACGCATAACCACATTTTTGGAACATTTTGTAACGGAAAACGTGGAAAGAATAAACCAAGTTGTTATATCGCTTAATTACAATGCATCAGGTCTTTAGTAAATAAAGAAAGCAATACAATACACATGATGGTTTGGCAATATCAAAAACATCATATCCCGCAACAGCTCTTCTTGATTATTTCATACCTTAGGAAACATGAGCAAATATGTCAATTGCGGAAACATTGCAGGTTGGCAAGCGATAAGGTGTTGCGGAGGAGAAATGAAATTCAGGGAAATATTTCGGCAAGGTAGGAGGTGATTTATATTCATTATGGATGTGGAAGAGAATGTTATTCTAGGGTTTCGAGAAATAAAGAACATGATTCGGATTAGAGTGCACTTTCGACCAGAGTGAATTTGCGGATTTAGGAGTCATATGTTTCTTCTTTCTGTAGTGATTTGAAGCCGTGGTTCTGATGTCAACATCAAAGACTTAACGATATCACATTTGATTTTAGTGAAGTGCAGTTCATCCAGTGCTTTCTTCAGCAGTAGTTATGGCTTTCGCCAAGCGAAACAAAAACAATGCAAGTTTCAAATGCCAAGTCATTCCGTTTACGAAAGAAAATGGAAATCATGCAGTGAAGAAACATGACATTTTACAATGATTATTGCGGCCAAGAATAAATGTGCATTGCATAAAGAAGTAATGAAATAGTTTACCGTCGGCGAAAGTGTTGGAAACTGCATTGTAGAAAATCCCCATTATCGCTAGAATGGATTAATTGTAACAAGAAACAGCGTACGTTTCTTTGCCTTCAAAATAGAAAAAATGAATGAAAATGGAAGTGAAAACTCTAAAGCAAACTGAGTTTGTGTATTCGATTTACTTCACGGAATAATTCAGTTCTCCGAGAAAAAAAGGCAAAATTTTTTCAAAGGCTTCGGAAATATAGAGATAAAACTTTGATGAGTTTTTAAAAATATGGAAAAATTTAATTACTATCAGGTGTTGCAAATATTGATGTCATTCCAGTAGTTTTGATACGGTAGGAGATAAATAAACAATGATATGAAAGAAAAATAACGGTTAACATTGAAACAATAGGCCAACGAGAAATCTCAACTCACCGTACTGATCTCCTGCTTAACCCACCGTACGAAATGTGCAGTTTTCCGAAAGTGTTTTCACCCGTATTCACGAGAAATGATCGGCGGAGAAAAATGTTGTGAAACTATCGATAAGAAATATTTGGAAAAGCTTCCTTTTGTATCAGATAATCAAGAAAGTCCAATACTTTGGGACATGTTCCGCCTCCATCTAGCGGATAACACAAATATGTTGTTGAAAGAGTGTTATACAGATATGACAGTTTATCCAGGCGGATTATTGCCATTAGTTCAGATATTAGACATATATGTCAATAGATCATCGATAGAATATTTTAAACGTTAGTGGAATACTCGAACAAACGTGAAGGTGAAAAAAACAATTACAAATGAAGACCAAATACGTCATGCCAGTCCATAAATAGAATGTCAGTAAATAATAAAAGCACGGAATAAAATTAAACCCATTTAATATATGGGGTATATCTGACGGTGTAGATGAAACGGAAGATGATTATTTATCTGTGGATCAGAGAAAAAGTGACGGCGAAAATGAAACAGAATTCGATGATGTGCTTGAAGGTATAACTTAAGCCGAATATGAGGAACTTGGATATATGGAAGTATGGATCAGATGTGAAGGTGAAAATGAAACAGAATCCGATAACGAAAATTTTTAAGTACATAAAATGTGTTCTTTCTTTTAAAGAAAAATAATTTAATTACACGCAGAAATCTAATTTTCGTATGCTCACTTTTTCCATATTTCTAAACATAACATTTTTATAGCTGGCGTACAGCGCACACCCATAAACTTCCATCTTACATTTTGTTTTAACAGTGCGTCTTATACGCTTGAATATACGGTAACAAACAGAGTTGAAACTTCCCTTCTATTAGTTTACAAATGTTTGTAACTAATAGAACTGATTTGGGTAACCAGAATATTTAGCCATTCAGTATCTATTGATGGGAATGTATATAACTCTAATGAATAGTACAGAAATAAGATGAAATTACGTTTCGGTTTGTAGGCCTTACATTTCAAAATGGGTTTATATATCATTAAGCGCATAGCAAAAGATTAGGCTCTCAACCGCTTTTTGAATAATAACGTCAGAGAATAATTCTTACAGTTACAATGTTTTTCAAATAATCCATTCCTTCAAAAGTAATCTATTGTACTAAGATAATGCGTTTTCGAGGGCAGAAAATGAAACAGAACGGCGAGATCCTTCAGAGTATGATCCTGTAATGCTTTAACAAATCTTTCGCAGTCTTAAGTAATAGAAAAATGTGGTAGAGCTTCATCTTACATTATGGTAATGTAGTCAGATAATTTATATTATGTGACTATGTGTCTCTATTCGATGTGTGGGAAAAAAACGTCTCCAACAGGTTTATATGTACGATACCATTCAGATAAACGCAAAGAAAACCAACATTTCCATCTAATAATTTTTATTTTATTTTAATTATACCATTTTCTAGTTAGATAATCAATTTGTGAGCAAGAATTTGTATCGTAACAGTGAATCATATTGCTGCCAAATTCCAAATATACACTCATGTCCATAAATTAAGGATAATTCGGAGTCACGCGGAAATCGAACTCTAAAATAAATATATCACCTGTAAAATCACTACACACAATCTTCAAGAATCATATGAAAATTTCAGGAAGTAACCAGATGACACCGATGGTACGTCACAATGACGAGAGTGTAAGAAGGTAATATATAAGGAATACAGGCAAAGAAGTAAAATTGTTTGCAGGAGCTCTATAAGCATTTCAGTGCAATAACCGAATAGTTATGACACAAAGGACGCATTTGGATGATTTTTCACGTGGTAGAATTATCGGCCGTCTGGAATATGGGCGTACCCAACTGGAAGTATCAGACGAACTTGGAATTGCCCAGAGTGTCATCTCCAGGCTTTGGCAACGATTCCAAGATGATGGTAATGTGAGTAGAATTTACAGCACAGGTCGCCCCAGAGTTACAACGCCGAATGAGGGCCGGTATTTGGCAGTTACTGCCAAAAGAAACAGGCGGAGCACAGCCTCAGACCTGTCTCGTCAACTCTCTTCAGCCACTGGTAGGACAATTTCAAGGCAGATCGTGTACAGACGCATAGGGCAGATTGGTCTATATGCTCTTAGACCTGTCAGATGCGTTCGACTTACTGCAACTCACTGTCGCCTGCGGTTAGCCTGGAGTAGAGAGCATGCATTGTGGACACCGCAACAGTGGGTTTGTGTGATGTTTTCCGACGAGTCTAGGATTAGCTTGCAGTCTGATTCTCGCCGAACTTTCCTATGGAGATCTCCACGGACCCGTTACCACCAAGAAAACATAATTGAACGACAACGTTACGGTGGTGCAGGAGTGCTCGTTTGGGGTGGAATTATTCTGGGTTCCAGAACTGACCTGCATATTCAAATTGGAACCATGACAAGCCAAATCTATCGGGACGACATTCTGGAACAACATGTACGTTTGTTTCGGGGCGCCATGGGCGCACAATTTGTGTTTATGGATGACAACGCCCATCCTCACAGTGCAAACATCGTCAGCGAATGTCTTCAATCATATGATATCACCTGTATAGACTGGCGAGCATTCTCACCGGACTTGAATCCAGTAGAGCACGTGTGGGACACGCTTGGCCGAAGAGTTGCAGCCCGTCAACCTCCTCCTACATGTCTACCGGAACTTCGAGAGCATTGCTTTTTGAGTGGTGTAATATCCCCCAAGATCAGATCGATAATTTGATACTCAGCATGCCTAGGCGTTGTACGGACTGTATTGCATCGTCTGGGAGACATACAATGTATTAACGATCATACCAACCATGTAATATTGATTTTTTTAAATAGGTATTTTTTTTTGTAATTTGCTCCAGGGAGAAAAAATCCCTAATTTTTTTAATAATATCAAACATAAAGCAGATTTTTTTGCTCTTTAGCTTTTGTTTAATAAATAAGCTTTACAAATAAGTCAAATTTGTTTTGCTTCTAACTCTTCCTTTGCCTGATTTTGCATTATCCTTATGAGTGTAAACATGAGTGCAAAAAACTAAAGCTCACGAATCACAAACCTAGATTTTCTGTGAGATTTGTGAGGTGCGAAGGAATCTCTATTTTGAAAGAAATCGAAATTGATACAAATTCGCTTTATAACATATTATTCAGTTTATTTATCTAATTGTATTATGATTCTGATTTAATGTATACACACATTTTAAAAGTTATTTCTTTCGCTCATTTCAATATTTAATCTTGAATTTTTACACTAGAAAAATCCTGAGTAGACACGAAAACTGTGGTATGTGAAACTACATTTAAACAAGGTGAAAGCAATTTAAAAGCTAATGTACATACTACAATAGCTTTTAATTTGTTTAGAATTACAATCTTAGTAATGCAAATTAAGCTGATTAACACATAATTAAAAGCGGTTAAAAATTCCTTTTTGAACGTTTCTTTGAATCTTGATATAAAGTTCTATAAACATCTTCAGTAGGATAATACAGCTCAGGGTCAAACAAATTTTAAAAAGAATGATTATTTAGAATATCACTAGTGGGTGTATGAATGAAATTTTTATAAATTAATTTCATGAGTTCAATTATGAAATATAAGCGCTGCAATATTTGCACAATTTAAAGCCAGTAGCACAACATAAATGTATTGTTGAAAAACACTTTCAGGTGTAAAGCTATGAGTTAAAAAAGTCAATAAACTGGGACTTCCCAGGTTAAACCGAAAGACCTGGCAGCCATGAAAGGCACTGAAAACATAGATCTGAACTACGAAAGAGTGTACTTAGTTGCTGCTAAAATAATGCTGATATCTTAAAGTTAGCATGACTAATTACTAGCTAATAATATATCAGTAGCTACACTTACCGAGCAAAATATTATCAAATGCTGTCCATATACTAAGAATACCATAAAGTTCTTAATAATAAAAATGTTGTTGATAATAAATTTTGGTAAAATGAAGCAGGTATATGATTTATTTGTTCTATTTTTTTTTCCGGGTCTTGCTTCGTTTGGTCATTAAATCAATCGTTCTACAGTCGTTATCGAGTTCTGGCTCTTTTCGCAGTTCATCCGGTTTCCTTTTCGGGTTTGACAGTTCTTTTTCGGTTCCAGCTTGTTTTTCAGATTAGGATTCTCTTCCGTTTTTTGCTTCTTTTCCAGGTATTGCGTCTTTTCTGACTCGTCTATATTTTCCAGTTCTGGCATCTTTTCCGGCTCTTGCTTCTTTTCCAGATTTTGCATTTTTTCCAGTTTCTTCTTCTTTTTCAGTTCTTCTTTGTTTTTTAGTTTTTACATTTTTTCCACTTCCTTCTGCCTTTTCAGTTCTTCTTTGTTTACTAGTTTTTGTATCTCTTTCAGTTGTTTCTCCATTTTCAGTTCTTCTTTCTTTTCTAGTTTTTGAATCCATTCCAGTGTTTGCTTCTTTTTCAGTTCTTGCTTCTCTTCTAGTTTCTGTTGCTTTTCCAGTTTTTGTTTGTTTTTCAGTTCTTCCTTCTTTTCCAGTTTTTTCTTCTTTTTCTGCCCTTGTTTCATTTTCAGTTCTTGCTTCTTTTCCAATTTTTGCTTCTTTTCCTGCTCTTGCTTCTTTTTCAGTTCTTGCTTCTTTTCCAATTCTTGTATCTTTTCTGGTTCTTGCTTCTTTTCTAGGTTTTGTATCTTTTCCAGCTTCTGCTTCTTTTCCAATTCTTGTATCTTTTCTGGTTCTTGCTTCTTTTCTAGTTTTTCTATCTTTTCCAGCTTTTGCTTCTTTTTCATTTCTTGCTTCTTTTCTAGTTTTTGTGTCATTTCCATTTTTTTCTTGTTTTTCAGTTCTTGCTTCTTTTCCAGTTTCTCCTTCTTTTCCAGTTTCTCCTTCTTTTCCTGTTCTACCTTTTTATTCAGTTCTTGATTCTTTTTCAGTTCTTGCATCTTTTCAGCTTCTCGCTTCTTTTCTAGTTCTTTCTCGTTCTCTAGTTTTTGCTCCTTTTCATGATCACAAGGAGGGTTTTCCAGTCTACAAAATAATCAGTATATCTTTATTTCAGTAGTAAAAAAGTGAAAGTAATGCAATGACGATCACGTTTAACATGTACAACACTTCCATATTTAGATACTATATAACACTTTTGGCTCAGTTTCATAGCGAAAAATCTCCCCGTAGATTTATTGCCTGACAGAATGTTTTTCTACAAAGGGCGAATTTGTTGCTTTCGTTGTTCTGACCTAAAGCCAAGCAGAGAAGTTAAAGCATTTGGCGTGATTTGTATGCAATAAGCGACCTCCATGAATCTCACGTAGAGTGTAATAATTTGCAAAGTTTCAGTGCCTTACTTTTCCTTACTTAATTTTTATATAAGTTGAAAGAATAATAATAGTAATAATAAACAGGTGGCTTAAAACAGAGGGAAACAATGGCTAAAATTTCCAAATACGTGGGAAAATGAAACTGAAATGAAAAATGAAACAACTACAAACAAAGGATGGTAAAAGCATTTTCGAAGAAATACACGTAACGTTCTTTCGGAATCAGCAAAACCTGTATTTAAACGAGTATAAGTTTGGGAGCTTTGGATTCATTTATTTTTTGAATCAGTAACTATTTCTTACGCATGCCAGATATTTTAAATTTCTTCAATTTTTGTATATTTTACTTACGTATTTTGTATTTTAACATTTTCTTATTATTATCCCACTAGAGGTAACCTTACACATTATTAAATCATCTCCGAGTTTTCTCATTTAAGTCATCTTTCTCGCAGATCAATCTCTTTGCAACGCTGGCTGCACAGGTTTCAAATTTTCTCTCGTTATTCCGAATTCGGAACAATTCCGAATTACTGGTCTATTTCTTCGTCCAGCAGAGCAGCACTAGGATTTTTGCCACCATTTGTTTTCAAATGAAAATTTTATTCTCATTCTTCAGTTGCATTCTTAAAGTTTTAATTATTTATACAGGAAGAAAGAAAGAAATCAAAGAAAGCAAAACAAATTACGATGAGAAATATCTGTTTTCTCCTATATTTATTGTTCTCTGTAATTTCTTTTGCCTGTTCCATTAAATTTATTGAAGGAAAATTTGCTATGTCTTTCAAAATGTATTTCCTAAATCCTTATGCGAATTAAGCCTTTCTGAGAGTTTCGGCTATACTTTAATGACTTTTACAATTTAATGTTTGAATATTGACAGCTGCCTATACTGAAATATTTTCTCCATTGACCTCGAAAAAAGAAGAATTAAAGTTCCAGGAGATTTTACAATGAAGGACACATATTTCTTATTTGAAGGGCAAGAGGAAAAAAAAAAGATATTTTCGGATGGGAATATGTAGCGTTTTAAACACCGTGTTTGTAAATTTCATCATATAGTAGCAACACTTCAACAACATCATATAGTAGCAACACAACATTCACCATTAGTAGATGGTGAATGTCGACATTTACCGGTGTTAGTCAGAAATAAGTGTATTTGGAAAATATTTCGGACATAGAACAAGCGACTATGTGAATGTTGACATTCACCGGTGAAAGCCGACATTCTCCAGATTTCGGTGTTTCACCGTAACATATATACGATAAACGTATGTATATAGATATATATGTATATGTGTGTGTGTGTGTGTGAATTAATGTTAGGAATTCTGATCGCATATGTTGATCTATAATACAGAGCAAATTTGGCAGATGAATAAGATAAAATATTCAGATTTATTTGAATTCACATTTGCGGCCACAATTCATTTGAAATTCTAAACTTACCTATTTCTAGAATATTTATATTTCTCATATTGTTGGAATAGGTAGAAAGTAGCACGACGCCGTGACAGCGGTGACAGAGATAGAAAAAATGTGCATAGTTCTACAATATTGTGGTTTAGTAAGAGAAATATTTGATTCAGGAAATTTTATATTCCCAATTAGCTACGTCATCATCTTTAACTGAAATCATGTGATGGGGATATATATATATATAAACATATATTTTAATTAATTAATTTTTAATTTTTAATTTGTTATTAATTCAAAATTATTTAATATTACATATTAAAAAAATAATTGCAATGAAAAGTTAGAATCTCGAAATTTTTATTATGTTGGATGAGTACATTCTCAAAACTCGAGCTAAATAATATCATAAATCTCTGTAAATCTAGAAATATATATTCTAACAGAAACAGGCGAAGAGAACAATTTATATTAGTTTTTTTCCGAATAGAGTATAGGATGGATTTCAGTGTTTACTTAATTTGTTTCACATACATATATATATGCATATTATTTATAAACATAAAGTCCTTTTTGTCTTTGTTACTCTAATTATATCAACTATTTGACACTTACTTCTCATTCACAAATTTTGCAAACTCGCCGTTTAAACACGTGTATTTTGTATATTAGTTTTCTGTTTAGATATTTCATTAGTTAATGCAATAAAATTTCCTCATAATCAAAAGGTATTACAATAAATTTGAATTCTTCACAATGTGATTTTCCAACTTAAACATTTTTAATCTATTTTTGTAATGAAGGAATGAAAAAAACATTACGCATTATAAATCTGAAAACGTATTATTTTCCAGACCAGTGTTTTTGTCAAAAAATTATTAAATGTATAACTAAACTGGACCTGAAACATTATGTTTTGTTTTATTATTTTTCCGAAATGACTTACGTCTCCGACACATACTGCAGTCTTAAACATTGGGGATCCAATTCTTCTAGTAATTGTCCGCTGTAGTATATTTCTGCTTCTCCTTCTTCTTCTTCAAATATACGTCGATAATTATTTGCGCTGAAATATTTTTATTTTATTAAATATATATGTTCATATGTTTGAATTAATTAATTTAATAAATGATTACTTATACGTGTTTTGTCAAAAGTAGTAAGTTACACTTTGCGAGCATTTTTACAGATTGTCAAAGATTTTTAAACGCTCTATGTTCCAGGAAGAAAATATCTTTACTTATTCAAAATCTTCAAAAAAAAAAAAAAAAAAAAAAAAAACAATAAATATGGAAATGAATATTCGTCTTATTAGCCTAAATTCCATTATGAGGATATACAGGTATAATAGGAAATGAAGCTGCTGGCACCAGCAGATCAGGATGCCATATTAAAAGGTCTGATTGACATCTATCATCTCAAATGAAACCTTGCAATCAGGAAAAAAAATTCTAAACACGTTTTAATAAAATAACAAACAGGATGGGACGAGGAAGATACAACAAGATTGATCCACGGTTACTTCCCGGAAGTATCCCTATAAAGAATAAATTTTGTTCTCCAATTACATTGGCAACAAATCATGGAAAGTTTCCATTTTATTTCCAGAGATTCTTAAGAAGGCACTTAAAATGCGACCGCGAAAAACCTGCAAATCTAGCAAAACCTAAGCTTTATAAATGGCACTCTTCCTTACTTTCCATTCTTAGAAAAAATAACCAGGATTTGCATAAAAAATTCCAGAGAAACTTTTTTCTACAATATGAAGTGTGTGTCTGCACTTCAACAATCTATGAAATATATTAATGGAAGTGAAGGAGCTGTCATTATAAGTATCTAAACATATTACAAGAGTGAATAAGCAAGTATTTAAGAACAAGTAAAATTTTTAAACGGTGTCTTCCGTTGACCAGGCTGATCAAATTTCCAGTCGAGCCCAATTAATCAATGTCTGGGCTCCCAACCTGATGGCGACGTATGCTGAACCGATGAGTGATCAATCGTTTGCACAATTTCTGCACAGGATTAAAAATTGCCTTCCCACAAACTTCTTCACTTAACGGGCCATGCGTCCAAAACATAGATTTACACGTTAACTCAAATGTATAAAAAATTAGCGAAAACAAAAAGAAGTATTAAACGCACAATATCTCTTCGGATCTTCCTATTTTCTTGATTATTACATTTGCTGAAAACAATTTAATACGTTTAAATGCAATTACATTTCATTGAAGTAATCTATTAATTGTTTAACACTTTTCTGCTGTTGACTTCAATAAATTTATGATGTTTGGTATTTCATTTGTTTCCAGCAACACCTAGTCTCCTTTGCAAAGAAAAATAAT